>NC_080162.1:47115439-47473312 GCF_950295315.1 Erinaceus europaeus
GCAGAAGAAAGCAGATCTGGACTTAGAGGTCTGGAGATTCACATGCAAAAATGGTGACTGAAGAGCTGAGACTGAACCTGAGCCTGAGCCAGAAACTGTGTGCAGAGCAGTAGAGCCTTGTTTGGGGGTGAGGAAGATAGCATAATGTTTATGCAAAATGTCTGTCATGCCTGAGGTTCCAGAGTCTCAGGTTCAATCCACTATATCACCATTAGCCAGAGCTGAGCAATGCTCTGGGAGGATGGGGGAATCCTTGTTTGTACCCTGGCTTTCTTCCTGCCTATGATGTGGTGACAGGCTGAAACTGGAAAGGGTATCTTGCAACCATGACCAATCAAGATGACAAAAGCCACAGTTCAAGATGGCTAAGCAAAAATATGGGAAAGGACCTAGGCCTCTGGTTGCATTGCTGAGTGACTATGGGCCCCTTCCCTCAGATGCCTGCCACTGGGGTGTTACTGCAAGAGACAGTATATGTGAGGGGCTGTGTCCCTTGCACTCTGGCAACCCCACCACACTGCCTCTTGATTTCTCAATACATGTAGAGATGTATTTCTCAGGGTCCAGGCAGTGACAGACCTAGTATTGCAAATATATTACAATGCACAAAGACCCACCTGGCTTCACACCTCTAGTCCCTACCCTTCACAAGTGGTGAAACAGAGATATATTTCTCTAATGGTTAAACCATTTTGCATAATATTAAAACTAAAGACTTGGGATCTCCTTCCACTGTAGATATCTATGAAGAATCCTGACTAATCAAGTGTGATTGTTTGTTTTTGGGAAAGGAAGCGAAGTCTCAAGGAGACAAACTGACCCCCTGAGACACTCGTAGCTGAATCTAGGTCTGCCTGGCTTTGGAAAAATCTTCTATCTTAGGAAAAGGAGAGGGAAACATGGAGTTTCATCATAGTTATGATGTCATGAGTGGCTTAGAGGGAAAGAGAGGATTGAGTCAGAAAAAGAAGGGGCAACTATGTATAAATATGGACAGATAGTTGTAGAGAAGATGGTTGGCCCATGTCTACAACTTTTGGGGAACTGTGGTTAATTGCAGCGGGGAGAGTGAAGATTCAGAACTCTGGTGGTGGGAATGGTGTGGATTCAACCCCCTGTCGGCATGTAATTCTGTAATATAAAAATATAAAAAAATAAAAATTTTTTAGAAAGTAAAAAGAAAAAAGAAAAATCTTCTATCTCCATGCCTGGGCTCCTGTCTTCTTTCTCATCAATAGGACAAGATTATTCAAGATCAAAGCTTTCTAAACATTTCATTTCAAAGTATGCAAAAGCCCTTTTGCTAGGCAAACCTTTACTTCTTTTCCAACATATAAGAAGGAAAAAAAAAAGAGAGAGAGAAGAAAGAAAGATAAAAGAGAAGTTTCTCAGAACCAGGAGGACCAGAGACCTGCAGCCTCCTCCCAAGCCCCTGGGTCGACAGGCACCTCCCCATAACCCCAGGCTCCAAGGGAGGCTTTTAGGAAATACCAGCCTGGATAATCCCAAATCCTTTGGAGAAAAATCTCTAAATCCAAGAGAAGAGGCTCTGATGTTTCAAACATTGCTAAACTATAGAAAGTGGCAGGCAGGCACAGTGAAACAAAACCAGAACCAAGTGTCCCAATGTCACAGGAGGCCGAGGAGGGGACACTCTCTCCTTCATTCCTGGTGTCATTCCTGGTTACAAAGACATAGTCACTAGGGCCTTGTGTCTCCCCTCTGTCTGTGTGGCTCCTGGCTAATGTGCTTATGAGGTACCCTCTCTCTTCCCTAACACACACACACACACACACACACACACAATCTGTGGTCAAAGCTTCCCATCTTATCTTTCTCAGTTAACTTTACGTTGTAGCAGACTTTTCCAAATTGGCACCCAGAGATACGCTTATTTACTCCAGCAACTGCATGATATTGCACTATTCTTTCATGTACTCAGCTATAAGAGATCTGTTTTCTTGGACACTGGGATTATTGCCAGTCTTTTGCGAATCTAGTGCAAGTCCCAAGTCCTTCTGTTTGATTCTTGGTGCACATGTGTGAATTCAGAGGTTTGGTTTGGTTTGTCCTCTCTCTCTCTCTTCCTCTGCTTTATTTTCTTTATGTGCATTTTCAAAGTTTTGATTCTGCCAGCATGTCCCTTTTGTGTAATAATTAAAAGGGTATGTTTACAGGCCTAGGCTTCCAAACTTCAGCCAAGTTAGATAAACATCCCCACGCATAAGCACAATTCAGTAAGAAACAAACCCCGGGCCTCTGCTGCTGAGGCCTGTTTGGCTGGGAGGCGGCATTTCTGGAGTGTCCTGTGCCAAGGCCCTCCCCTGCCTGCTGTGACACATCCTGGGGTGTGGGGTATGGGGTTCACTTCTGGCTGTGCCACTAATGTGCTGGGTGACTCCCAGTAAGTCACTATACCTGGCTGGGCCCTCAGAAGAACATTCATTTGCTGTTGGGCTCTTGGCTAAGTATGGTACAGTGTCTGGGAAGTTGGCATTATTCATACTTCTCTGAGGAAAAGAAAAAGACTCAGGGAAAAGAGGCTCTTGTCAGTCTCCTCCAGTCAAGACTTGGTCTTGATTGTTTCTCAGATTTCTTAAAATATCATGTCACCCATAAGTACTATGGGCTCTTCCTTGGGGATATATATCCCTGTCTTTTACCTGATCCTCACCATGTGTGAGCTGCCTGCTCCTCTCACCTGTCTGACTTCACCCCATCCTCCCCCTCTCTGTCCCATCCCACAAACATCTTTCCCAACCACAGAGCCTTTGTACATGTTACGCTCCTCTCCATACCTGAGTTCTTTCCCTTCTCCTCAGGTACAGGACTTGACTGAGTCGAGCTAAAGACAAGTCAACCTACTTGTTCCCACATACCAGCCTGCACTTGAGGAGCCTGAGAGGAAGTACCTGTATCCCACCTTACACTTTGCACCTCACTGCTCCTGCACTACTCCCCAGTCGTAACCCTTCTCATCATTTTGGTTCTCAGCTTCCACGATCTCAGCTATTGGGGTGCCCATCACTGTCAAGCCCATGACATCGCCTCATGTCATATGCTACCCTTCTCACACACAGATTTGTTTTGGACCCCTCTCTACCCACAAGCTCAAAGGCTCTCTGAGCATAAGAACTACTGTGCCTGCCTCTTTCTGAGACGGGTCCTCCGTGCCCAGAACAGTGCTGGCACTCAAGAGACTCTCAGTATGTATCCACGGGCTGAATGGATGATCAGATTAAGGAACAATATATGACATAGCTGAGATTTGAACCCAGACCTGTCTGACTCTAAAGCTAGTCCTCACAGGCATGTCTGAGGAATGAGGGGTTTAGATCCAGTTGGCCGGGGGACCCTGGCCTGTGCTTTGTGTCAGGGCCTGACCTGAAGGGAACCCTGTGTCCAAGGACAGGCCGCCTGAGGAAACTTCTGAGCAGGGAGGAGCTTGGCCAGAGTCATGGGGCTGTCTTCAGCCTCAGGCTATCTGTGGGGCCAGCTGTGCTTCCCCCCCCACCGCCCCCCCCCCCCCCCCCCGTTCCAGTTTTTATTTTTAGCGGCAAGCTTTCGGGCACTGCAAACTCTCCTTAGGAAAAGTCCAAAGAGAGGATGAGGGAGGCGATTTTGAAATCCGGTGGGAAAGTAGGTCAGGCCGGGCGGCTGGCGGGGGGCCAGACGATAAGGTCTCTGTGGAAGTTTAATAACGTGAGTGGCCATATCCATGACATAACTCATAACTGAGAGGAAATAGCAATTAAGGGGCAATTGTGCAACGCAGGACAAGCCTCCTTCGCAGCTCATAAAAGCAGGAGGAGGAAGAGGTGATGCTGTCATTCTGGGGCCCAGAGGATCAGGGGGCTTTCTCTAGTGGGGTGGTTTTGTGCCTTTCTTTCCTCTCCCCCTCTAGGCCCAGGGAACCAGCAGAGGAACCCTTCATGACCACCTACTGTGTGCCTGGCTACACTCAGGGCTGGAGAAAGCTATGTAGCCAGCTTTTGTGCCCAAGTGGGGAGACTTGGATGCAGCTGCACTGTTTTCATGCTGCCTTGTCAAAATAGAAAATTGTTTTGATTATTGGGTGAACTTTACAACAGACACCCCAGATCCTGACTCTATCCCTCCCTCCCACCCCACTGAAGTCGCCATGGATTTTTCACTTTCTGCTGTATTCGTTTTCTATTGTCTGGTCTTTCCACATACATGCTTTGTCTTTAGAAACAGTTAAAATATATGAGCTCAAAGTGCTAAATCTACATGGACACCTTTTCAGTTCCTGGAACAAGCCAGGCATATGCTCACCCCAGGGCCTTTGCACTTGCTCTGCCCCCTGCTTGGAAAGATCTTCCTCGAAGCAGTCACCTGCTTCACCCTCACCTCCATCAGGTCTTTGCTCAAATGTATCCTTCCCTTTGAAATCTTAGCTGATAAACTCCTCTTAAAAACATCAAACTCATCTTGTATGCTTTTACTTTTTAAAAAATTCATTTTATTTTATTAAATTATCTTTATTTTATTTATTGGATAGAGACAGCCAGAAATCAAGAGAGAAGTGGGTGATAGAGAGGGAGAGACAGAGACACCTGCAGCATTGCTTCACCATTCACAAAGCTTTCTCCCTGCAGGTGGGGGCAGGGGGCTCCAACCCAGGTCCTTGTGCGCTTTAACACGTGCACACAGCCAGGTGCGCCACCACCTAGTCCCTCTCGTATGCTTTTTCTACCTCTCTTGTTTTTGTATCTACAGCACTTATAACAAAATCTCTATCCGTGTTCACTTATTTTATTATCTATCTTCAGGGTCCCATAGTACTTTAGTGCCGACATATAAGAGAGTGTCATTTGTGTTTTTCTCAGCTATGTCCCCCATGATGGGAACTGTACCTCTATTACTCCAGCAGTTCAGAAAATATTAGTGAGTGAATAAATGCTCACTTTAACTACGGATGATTTTTTTAAAAAAATGAAAAAGGCTGTTTGCTGGTTTGGCTTAGGGACTGACTCAGAATGTTCCCAGTCAAGCTTTTCTTGGCTGTTGCTGATGGGATTGGAAGTTGTGGAGACCGGGCAGATTTGACTGGTGGAGGTGTTTGAAGAGCACTCCTACCCCCTCACGGGGGAGCTCCTCGGCCACTTTAGGATTCTGAGAGCCTGACCCACCACCCTGTCTGTCCACAGGCATACTCACACGGGGAAGCAAAGCTCTGTGTGCAGCAAGGGGTCTTTGAAGAATTTCTCATGGTAGTGTGCACACTCACACACCCACACAGTTTGGGGTGCACACACCACCACACACGTGTACCACTAGCTGTCTCCCCTCACCCATGAGGTATGCTCCAAAACCTTTCTCCTCGGTAGCTGCCCGAGACCAGGATCATAATAAACCCTGCCTAAAGTATGTCTTTATTTAAAAAATATTTAGTTAATTAATTTTAATGAAGGAGGTCCAGAGGGAAAGGTGAGAGAGAGATACATAGATACACAGAGTCCAGAGCACTGCTTAGTTCTGGTTTATGATAGTACTAGGACTAAACCCGGAATCTCAGAACCTCCGGTAAAAAAATCTTTTGCATAACCATTATGCTCTCTCTCGCCCCAGGCCCTAGAGTACGTCTTTTCCTATACATGTACACCTGTGTTAAAAGTTGATTGGACAGTAAGAGGTGAGTAACAACCAATGATAAGACAGAACAAGTATAGCAACATACTGTAGCCCAGGTGCTGTGAATGTATTCTCTCTATTTCCTGCCCCATCGCACATTTATTGCCTGTTGTATGGACCATTATCAGAAAGTGAAACTATGGGTATGAGGAGCACTACTGCATACACTGTATACATTCCTGTTTTGTTATTCACATGCTCAAACATGTTTGCACATGCAATAATAGACATTTCCCCTCTCCCAGATAACTCACATATAGCATAGGAACCCTACCTGCACACTCACTCAGACACACATACACATATACCCGCACACTCACTCGCCTTCTTAAGCCCTCACACTCACACAGATGTACACCTGTCTTCAGCAGTAAACACAGCACCTCAGCTGCCCCCCCCACCCCCCTGTCACCAGCCCAATGCTTCTGGGACTGTTGGCAGCAGGACTCCCTTCCTGCTGGCTGCAATTGGGGAAGGGGGAAGAGTGAGGGCTGGTCCTTGCTTAAGCTCTTTGTGATGGGGTAGACCATGTGCCCTGATCCTGCCCCCTCCCCTGGGCTCTTCAGTCTGACATTGGTGGGCAGAGGCAGGACTAGCCCAGTAAGCTGCGGGCACCTGATCCCCACATCAGCCCTGACTGTGCAGCCTCAGGGCACGTCTGCCTGCTCACTTGTGCCCAGGGTCCCCGCCTACTTCCTCCCCCTTAGAGGGCGGGCCGGTCCTGAGACACCAGGTGGTTTCTGGGCTGGTCTGGCATCCAGAGCCAAGGAAGGAAGCAATCCGTCTCCACCTCTGGGCCCGCCAAGCAAGCTGGTGTAGGTCCCTGAATCCATGCGTCACCTGCAGGGCTTCATGGCCTGGGCTTGGACTCCAGCTGAAATTCAGGGGGCAGGGCTCTCCAGATCAGCCTCTGAGGTTGGATTGTCATCCTCTCCCATTTTTTCAGAGGACTGAGCACATTGACTGCGACCCTGAGAACTTCTGGTCTGTCACCATGGGTTATCTCACTAAAATCTCAGAGCAGCCTTCAGGGTGCATGTTGTCATCATCACCATTTGTAAATAAGGAAACTGAAGTACAGGGAGGCTAGGAGATCAATCAGCCCAGTAACAGGCTGAGAAACCCAGGGGATCTGGCTCAAGGTCCCACATACCCGCCCCCCCCAGCCCCCAGCTGGCTTGTGTTGTTCTGCTTGTGTCCACAGCTGACTGTACCAATCTTGTCTCTGAGTTCCAACAGTCTCCTGAGCAGGGTATAGATTTAACCCACTACATGATGATGGGGAATGGCCAAGGACAGGAAACTGGGAGAGGCAGAGCTGGCCTGTGCCTGCTCTGTGGTCTCTTTCAGCAATTACAGGCCCTCTCCTGTGTGCCACACCCTTCACAGGGCCAGAAGAGGGGGAAAGGGTAATTGGGGCCACCATAGATGTGTCAGAGGAATAAAAGATTCATGCTTACAATAGCAAGAGTACTTCTTTGTGTACTCTTTTGTGGTTCGAGCCCCAGAACCACACAGGAGCACTATGTGTGACACCAAGGGGAAGCTCCACGAACAGTGGTGCTACGGCATCTCTGTCTTTCTCCCTCTCTTTTTTTCTTTTTTTTACCTCCATGATTATCTCTGGGGCTCAGTGCCAGCACTATGAATCCACTGTTCCTGGTGGCCATTTTTTCTCTTTTTTTTTGGGGGGGGGGAGGAATAAGACAGAGAGAAATTGAGAAAGGAAGGGAAGATAGAGAGGGAAAGAGAAAGACACCTGCAGACCTGCTTCACCGCTTGTAAAGCAACCCCCCTGCAGGTGGGGAACTGGGAGCTCCAACCGTGATCCTTGCAGGGGTCCTTGCACTTGGTACTATGTGTACTTAATTTGATGCACTACTGCTTGGCTTCCTCTCCCTCTCTTTCTATATGAAATTTTAAAAAAAGGCCACTAAGAGCAGTGGAATCACACAGTTGCAAAATCCCAATAGCATAAGTAAATACTGGGGTATGAAAAAAAAGTAAATAAAATAAAATTTAAAAATGAGTAAATGCAGGTGGGGAACTGGGAGCTCCAACCGTGATCCTTGCAGGGGTCCTTGCGCTTGGTACTATGTGTACTTAATTTGATGCACTACTGCTTGGCTTCCTCTCCCTCTCTTTCTATATGAAATTTTTAAAAAAAGGCCACTAAGAGCAGTGGAATCACACAGTTGCAAAATCCCAATAGCATAAGTAAATACTGGGGTATGAAAAAAAAGTAAATAAAATAAAATTTAAAAATGAGTAAATGAATAAATAAATACTAATGAAAAGTGTATTTGTACCTCCATGTTAACAGCAGCACTATTTATAATATCCACAGTATGGAACAACCTGACTACTCATTGATAGGTGACTATTAAAGAATCCGTGGGATATATAGTCACTGGAATACTTGAACTATCACTCAGCTATTTAAAAAATAAACATTTGCCCCTGATAACAATATGTATGGAACGAAAGGTGGTTATGCTAAGCAAATTAAGTCAGATAGAGAGACAATTGGTAAATGGCTTCACTTATATGTGGAATATAATCAAAGCAAACTGATAAGCAAAACACAACAAAAATGACTCTTAGTATTGGTGAAAACATGGTGGCTGCCAGAGGAGAAGAGGGAGGTGGATGGGAGGACTAATGGAGGGTCATTTTGATTATGCAACTTAAGTACACACCTGGAAGTAGAAGACTGTGTCTCAGAATTCTGTAAGATTATAAGCCAATGAAACATCAATGTTTATTCATTTTTTAAAATAAAATAGCTCTAATAAGCATGGAATAAAACAAGCAATTGTTTCAGGGTTGAGTTTGAGGCGTTATAACCCAGACGCTGAAGGATTAACCACCCAAACAAGATACAAATCTTTCTAGGACAATGTCCACTGGAGTCCCTTCCTTTAGAGCCCCCAATGCCTCAGGTGAATCAGGTTAGCTTTCTCCCAGCTTGAGTTCACGGTAGATGGGCTCACACATGGTGCATCTTTGTGCATTTTCCCTCTGTCATTGTGTGGCTAAAGCACCACTGGTTGGTTCCTGTTCACTGCTGAGTAGTGTTCCATTATGTGAATCCCCGACGGCAGGGACCTACTCTGGGCCAACTGTAGACACGCCCCAATGTCCTTTGCAGGACACTACAGGTAGATGTCACATCCCCACTTTGGAGCAAGAGGAAATGCATGTTCAGAGAAGTTGGACAAGAAACTCAAAGGCAGCTAGTTCATGGAGACTAAGGCAGAGCACAGACACAGAACAAGGTGTGAGGGGAGACAAGGGGTGGGGGGCAGGCAGCCCCAGCTCTAGCAATGCATGTCTAGTGGGAACTCAGCTAGAACAATAACAGTGGTGGCAGGAGCTTGCATTTATTAGGCATCTACTAAATCCCTGGTCCTGTTCTAAGCACTTTATATATATCAACTTATTTCATTCTCCAAAAACTTGTATTGTCTTATTTTACAATTGGGGAAACTCAGGCATGAGGGAGCTAAATCATGTCTTCAGGGTCACATCACTACTAAGGGGCAGAACTTGTGTCTCTTACCCACAAGGATACACGGTCTCATCTGTCCTTCTTTTGGTTAGATGGTGCATCTTGAAGGGCAGGATAGGGTCCCATCTTGCTCTGGAGTCACTGCCACTCATGGACTCAGGGCCTGGGGCAGCACATACAGTAAGGTAGAAAGATTATAAGTAGAACTCTACATTCAATCTTTGGGACCTGTCAGTGTCATCAGCTGGCTCTGTGACCTTGGACTAACCACTTCACCTCTCTGAGTTTCCATTTCCTCAAATGGAAAATACAAGATGATAATAATGACATGATAACCCCATGAGAAGCCAGTGAGTTGGGACTGGAAGGACTAGCACCCACATTTATTCATATTTTGTGACCCACCTGGGATCTCCCTTTGCTTAAATCCAACTTCAACTGCAATGTTGTAAAATGTACTATTAAACCCCCACTTTACAGAGAGTCTCTTGCACACCCTCCCTGTGCCAAACCTCTCCATGCACACTCCTATTGGGCATTCAGCTTGGCTCAAAGCTCAACGTGCTAGACTGGCAGTTTGAACCTTCAGCTGAGAAGCTGGGCTTTCTCCTCCTCCCTGCCTATCTCTGCTCCTCCTGCAGCTGTCCTCACTCTGGACATGCCACCTTTGTCCTTGCAGGAGTTCCAGTCAAAACCCTCTGTCTCCTCACTGCCTCACCTCCCTCCTAGTCCCCACTCCTCTCACTGCATCCATCAGCCTTGAGGAGGCATCTGGAGTGGAGACCCTCCCCAGCCCCCCAACTGCCCTCTCAGTGAATCAGTCAGCTCCCACTGGGATTATTGTGGCAGTGGTCTTGACATATTCTCCCTTGACCTTCCATTTCTGCCCCCCCCCACCACCACAAAGGGAGCAAGATCACTTCCCCTGTCTGCTCAGCACCTTCTGTGGCTCTCATGTCACCCAGAGTAAAAGACAAGGTCCTGGCAGTTGTCCCTGGGTCCTGTGGTCAGCCCCTGCCTTGCCTGCCCTCCAACCCCATCAACAAGTTCCCTGCTCCAGGAACACATCTGGACAATTTCAACTCCAGGGTCTTTGCACTGGCTGTTCCCTCTGTCTGCAACTCATCTAGAGACAAGCATTTTACTTCATCCAGGTCTTTGCTGAGACGTGAATGCATCCTGGGTCTCCCTGACCCCCCATTTAAATGAACAAGCCTCCCTTCATTAGAGTTTTCTCCCTCCACTGCACCCAGCACCAATGACATGTAGAAACCAATATTTTATTAATGTTACCATCATTATTGGTTTTGTGTACCTCTTCCCACTGTGTCTCATAGAGCAGGATTATTTCTGGGTGTCTCTTACAACATCCTCAGCACACTGATCCAACTGTTTGTTCAACAAATGTTTGTTGAATGCTTGCAGAGACCTGGAAAGGGTTTAATGAATTCCCTGGGCCACCAGGTTAGGATAGGGTGGAGCCATGGCTTGAGCCCCACCTGGATCCTTAAGCTCCCTGAGCTTGGTTCCAGGTCAGTACCCCAAAGAGAGAGGCTTTCACTGTCAGTTTTTGGGAGTTATTTGCTGAGGTGCCAAGAGGGAAGAGGCCAGGTTGCCTGTGGCCTCTCTCCAGTCCAGATGAGTCATCAGCTCCAAGACAGGTGACATTCCATCCCTTTCCCTGGGGGACTTTGCCCTGAGATAAAGAGAGCCCTGCTTCTGGGAAGAGGAGGACAAACAGGTGCAAGAGGCAGCCAGACACTGCCAGGGGGGAGGGGATGTCTAGACCAGAACCACAGGGTCCAGCCAGGACTAGGGTGGTCAGGGCTGAACTGGTCCTTCTGATCCCCAGTCTCCCTACTGGGGCGAGAGACAGCTAGAATCCCCTTATCAGGACCCGGGAGTTCAGTACCGGCCTCCCCCTCAGGCAGTCAGGGAGAAACCTCTTGGGGGCCCATCAGTCCTCATTGGCGTTTCTACCTGCGTCAGAAGAAATTAAAGTAAATGGCATACATTTTTTGGGGGGGAAGGAAAGATAAACAAAAATGCTAGCCAGACAAGGTATATTAGCTTTCTATTTTAAGTTTCTAATAAGTGCTGATGATGCAGGTAATCAGCAAAAAAATTTAAATGCAAATCATGCTTGAATAGAAGCCTTTTGCTAAATACTCAAGCAACATATTTCTCACTGTGAACATCTTGATTTCTAGGATTGTGTTTGGCTGCAAGTAACAAGTAGCAGAATCCAGTGTCTTTGCCAACTAAGGTTCCATTGATTGATTGATTGATTGATTGATTGATTGATTGAGGAACATGGGGGTAAAGAGAAGCCCAGAGGTGGTCAAGTCCAGGCTGATGGTCTTACTCAGGGATGCCACCAAAAATCAGCTTCCTGGTCTCCCACATTGGTGCATGACTTTCAGACTCAAGGTTCAAGAGTTCTGCTTATTGAACCTTACAGGTGCATCCCAGACAAGAAGGCAGGGATGGGGCAGTGTGTGTGTGCCTGTTAAGCCCCACCCCACCCCTTTCATCAAGGGCATGGTGACTTTCCCAGAACACCACCCAGGAGACTTATATTTGCATCTCAGAATTAGGCCACAAAGCCACCCCACTGCATCTGCATGGTTGCAAGGGAAACTGGAGAGATGACTCTTTTGTTTGAAACTCAGGGTCCTACTTGTGAGAAGAAAGGATACTGCGTAGTAGGTAAACACCAGTGATATCTGCTTCTAATATGTCTTGTGCTACTTGAATAGAACAGATTGCATTTGTGATTTTGCAACTTGGCATTGGCTTTTGTTTGTTTGCTTTGCTTTGTTTTGTTTTTCCCACCTACCAGTATGCATCTAGAAGTGCTCATTATTTTGATCTGTTATATATAGCATCCCATTTGGTTGGATGAACTAGAGTTTTCATACCTAGTACCATGTTCATGGGATAGTAACCACTCCAGATGTTTGCTATGCTAAACAATGCCTCAGTAGGAAGTACTCTTTATATTAGTCCATATGTATTTCTACAAAATTGCAGTTGTGGGGAGACAGAAGCGCCCATTTAAAATGTTGGGCTTTATTCCCAAACCAACACTTGAGGGTTTTGCCAGCTTACACTAACTCCAACTGTGCTTGAGAGAGCCTGCTCCCCTCAGACTTACCAACCAGGAGATTGTCACTTAAATTTATTTTTCCCACTGTGATGGGAGGGGAAAATCCCTAATTTTCTTGTAATTTGCATTACCCTGATTTGGGTGGAAGTGAAGACCTTTATTATTCTTGTGTTGGCTATATTTTCTGATGGGTTATCTGTCGTGATAAATGACCTGGACAGATCTGGTCTTTAATTTTTTCCCTCTTTTCTGATTGGTATAATAGGCTTTAGGGGCCAGGAAGGTGGTTCAGAGTAGATTCTATGCCTTGCACATGTAAGATGTTGGCTTTATTCCCCAGCAATGCATAACATGGTGACATAGTGTTCTCATCTCACACATACATTTAAAACATTAAAAATCAGCTTTAGTAATCCTCAGGGGCAGGTGACCTGGACTAGCCAAAGTGGCTGACACACAATCAGCACTCAGTAGATACTGGTTCCTAGTCCTTTCTCTTTATGTTTTCATTTAGACAACAGATTCTTTTTTTATTATTATTTTATTGATTTATTTTCCCTTTTGTTGCCCTTGTTGTTTTTTTATTGTTGTTGTAGTTGTTATTGTAGTTGTTGGATAGGACAGAGAGAAATGGAGAGAGGAGGGGAAGACAGAGAGGAGGAGAGAAAGATAGACACCTGCAGACCTGCTTCACCACCTGTGAAGCGACTCCCCTGCAGGTGGGGAGCTGGGGGCTCGAACTGGGATCCTTATGATGGCCCTTGCACTTAGTGCCACGTGTGCTTAACCTGCTGTACTACTGCTTGACTCCCAGCAGATTCTTTTTTTAATCATGAATTTTGAAATTTATTTTTAATATCTTGCAAAGACATGAAACTTTGTTCCTTCCATTAAATTTTTATATTGGATGATTATGCATAATCATAGTTTTATGTTTATTAATATAACTTCATCATATTTATTATCATTATGTTTACAAATTATTCTCTTTCTTTTTTTATTAGTGGTTTAATATTTATTTACAAAATTATAAGATAACGGGTATAATTCCATATTGTTCCTACCATCAGAGTTCTGTTCCCCAAACTGGAAACTGCAGTGGTTCTTCCAAGGTCACAGATATGGATTAACTATTATTTCTATAACTATCTGCGTATATATTTTTTCCCATTTTTTCAGTGGTCCTGTCTTCTCTTCCTATCTAAGTCACACCTATACCTATTACTACTGCCAAGTGTCTGTTCTTTTTTCCTCTTCTCTTTCTACATCCTGATATAATTGGAATTTAGAGCCTTCTAGTTATCTTCCCCTAATATTTTTCCCCCTCTGGGAGTGTGGAGCAAAGTTCTTTCTTTTTTTTTTAACATTTTATTGGGAATTATGGTTTACGGGACAGTCGTTGGTACATGGGTACTTTATTTTATTTTATTTATAAAAAGGAAACACTGACAGAACCATAGGACAGGAGGGGTACAACTCCACACAGTTCTCACCACCAGAACTCTGTATCCCATCCCCTCCCTTGATAGCTTTCCTAGTCTTTACCCCTCTGGGAGTATGGACCCAGGGTCATTGTGGGATGCAGAAGGTGGAAGGTCTGACTACTGCAATTGCTTCCCCACTGAACATGGGCATTGACAGGTCAATCCATACTCCCAGCCTGCCTCTCTCTTTCCCTAGTGGGGCAAGGTTCTGGGAAATTGGAGCTCCAGGACACATTGGTGTGGTCATCTGCTCAGGGAAGTCAGGTTGGCATCATGGTAGCATCTGGAAACTGGTGTCTGAAAAAGAGTTAAGATATAAAGCAGAACAAATTGTTGACTAATCATGAAACTAAAGGCTGGAATAGTGCAGATGAAGATTTGGGGGTCTCCATTTTGTAGATAACTATTAGGCATATTTTAGTTATATTCCAAAGGGCCTGTGGCTATACTAGTTTTTTTTCCCCCTTGAGCCTGAAATCTGATATGCAGATGGATCTCGGTTATTGTCTAGGGGAGAGGTTTTTTTTTTTTTTTAAGACTTTATTTTATGAATAGTTTGTTACAAGATTGCTAGATTACAATTTATATTTCCAGGATCAAAATTCTTTATGGGGTGCAGAAGGTGGACGGTCTGGCTTCTGTAATTGCTTCTCCACTGGACATGGATGTTGGCAGGTTGATCCTTACCCCCAGCCTGTTTCTATCTTTCTTTAGTGGGGTAGGGCTCTGGAGAGGTGATGAAGTCCCAGGACAAATTGGTGAGGCCATCTAGGCAACAGATTCTGATATGCACTAGCTGCATGCCAAGCCTTGAACTAGGTGTGGGTCCAGTAGAGAACAAGACAAACACAGCTCATGTGCTCAGGTAGAGGAAAGGGAGAGCAAACATGTGACAGAGCCCTGGGACCCTCATAGAGACTGAGAAGCAGTAAGAGAGTGCCTTGTGGCAGACCCCCAGGTGGGCAGCCACCTTAGGGACAGTGAGGAGTGGAACACAGAGGAAAAAGCTAGAGTCACAGGAAGTAAGTTCTAGGCACAGGGATATGCAGGGCACCAGGGTGACATTGCCACCTGGGACAGGACAGAAGTGAGATTCAGGGTGGGAGAAGTGAAGACCAGGGCCTGGGTCTCTGTGGGCACTTCTATTCTTCACTGATGGGCTTTGAGAAGCTCCTAGAGGATTTCATTCCCCAAGGGCCAAGGTCTGCTTGGTCCCCAGAGAAGGGGCCCCACAGCCTGTAATTGCCCTGGTCTCCTAGCCTCAGCCTGAAAGTGCCCCATTAATAGCACTAATCACCGTCCTTTCTCTAGAGGACCTGGACTTCAAAGCCCCTTCACATCCACTTTCCCACCGGAATCTCCTGTGAACCAGGAGAATCTAGACTGGGCTGTGGGCGCCTATTTCACAGATGGGGAAATCGAGGTGAAGCCAGCAGCTGGGAAGCTATGAGCCAGGACTGGAACCCCAGGTTCTATCAGCTCTGCCTGTTCCTCCCCAAGGCCACGGACCACCCTGGGGGTGAGAATTGAGGGGACTTTGTCCTTCTTTCCCTAGGACTCTGGTCTGTGGTGCTCCTATGTACCCAGCCTTGCCCACCATAAGGCTCCTGGATGGCTGTGAGTTTGGGGAGGCCCTCTCACCCACTTCCAACCCTCCACCTATGAACACCCTCTCCAGAGAATAGGAAAAGGAAAAGGCAAGTGTTGGGGAGAAGTGGGGTGGGCCTAGGGCCAGGAGGGACCCGGATTCAGGGCATGTCCACCCATGTGTGCTTCTTCTCTTGGATGTGGACTTTGCCCTATCTCTGAGCCCATGACCCAGACTCCCAGACTCTACACTATGAGGTGGGGAGGGTGTATCTCCTGACCCAGTGTTTACTGGGACTATGCTGGGCCAGTCCCACTTCACTGCCCTGTGGCCTGGATCAATCCAGGATCTCACATGTAACTTGCACCCCTGCTAAAAACTGTAGAGTGTGGAGCTGCACTAGGTTCTGCCTGGGTCTCTCCACTCAGCACAATGGGCCTCCCTGTGCATTGGCACTTGCCTCATGTCAGGCTCACTGGGGACTTCTCACAGGCACAACGACACAGCTCCTAGGCTGACTTTTTCATTCAGACCAAGAGACAGAAAGAGACTGAAAGTGATACCCAGTGCCAGAGCTCCCCCCTGATGTCACAGCACTACCCTGACAGGGGTTGAACCTAGCCCGCACCCATAGCAGAGGACTAGCCCTACCTGGTGATTCTCTGGCCCACAGACCCTTTCTCTGTTCCTGCTGAGTGCACTGTAGATGTGACATAGTAGTGTAAGCAGGAAAAAAGCTGAAGGATGAAGAAGGTAAAGTAACAAAACAGAAGGAAACCTACACTGCAGGACCAAACTTTTCTGCTGGTCTTAGACCTTCTAGCTCCATGCTGGATGTTAGCTCTATGCCACTGAACCCCCTGAGCCCTCTGTCGCAGAGTCCCATGGTCACCTTACCTGGACAGAGGGGTCAACACATGTGGCTGGGTGAGTCTTAGGGGCATTTAACCCAGCCTGGTGGATCGAGATGTGGAGGGATTCCCGGAAAAGAGGCCAAGCCCTGGCATGGGCCAAGTGGGTAGGAGCGGCTAGGAGGGGGGAACCACCATGCAAGACCTGGAGATGCTCTGGAAGCCTTTGGTAGAAGGGACCCTGGGAGACCTGTAGCAGGAGAATAGGACAGTCAGACTTGTTTCCTGAGAGGATCTCTCTGTCTGCAGGAATGGGGGTGGGGAGGTGGGTTTATTCACTCCTCTGAGGGGGAAAAAAATGTCGAGATCCTGCCAGGTCCTAAAGATATCTGTGAGCAAAATAGACTCTGTCCCTGCCCTCAGGAGGCCTGCAGCCCAGTGGGGTCCCTGCTCTTAGGAGGTCTGCAGCCAGGTGGAGTAAGACATTCATTAAACCATCACCCGAATGAGTACAAAGCATGACAAGGATAGTGGCAGGGAGGCACACAAGGCTTCAAAGGAAACTAGGGAGAAGTTGACTTGGGGAAATTAGAGCTTCCCTGAGAACAGTGATGGTGAGTAGTGGTGGAGTTCAGGCAGGGAGAAGGCAAGACGTAGGAACCCAGATGGCAGAGGGAGAGCAGGTTCTGAGGCAGCAGGTGGGGACATGTGGCCTTCCATGGAGAGGGAAAGCAGGAGTCCTCAGGCCAGCCAGTTCGGGAAGGTGTGTGACTATACAGGAGGCCAGGCTTGTGGGCAGTGTGAAGAGTGGACTTTTTTTTTCAGGTATCTTTATTTATTTCTTGGATAGAGACAGCCAGAAGTTGAGAGGGAAGGGAGCGATAAGAAGAGAGACAGAGAGAGACACCTGCAGCCCTACTTCAACACTCACAAAGCTTTCCCCTTGCAGGTGGGGACCAGGGGCTCGAACCCAGGTCCTTGAGCACTGTAACATGTACCCTCAACCAGGTGTGCTACCACCTGGCCCCCCAAAGGGTGGACTTTTAAAAAATTTTTTATTAGTGATCTAATAGTTATTAACAAGATTGTAAGATAACAGGGGTACAGTTCCACACAGTTCTCACCACCAGAGTTCTGTGTCCCATCCCCGACATGGGAAGCTTTCCTATCCTTCACCTCTCTGGGAGTATGGACCAAAATTCTTTCTGGGGTGCAGAAGGTGAAAGGTCTGCCTTCTATAATTGCTTCTCCACTGGACATGAACATTGGCAGGTCAATCCATACCTCCAGCCTGTTTCTATCTTTCCCTACTTAGGTAGGGCTCTGGAGAAGTGAGACGTCAGGACACATTGGTGAGCTTATATGCCCAGGGAAGTCAAGATGGTGTCATGGTAGCTTCTGCAACTTGGTGGCTGAAAGGCAGTAAGCTTAGATATAAAGCAGGCCATTTTTCTGATAAACAGTTACCTAAAGGTAGGACTAGAGGAGATGAAATTAGGGGTCTTCATGTGTGAAGAAGCTAGGAAGTCTACTAGGTATATTCCAAGGGGTCCATGACTTTAGCAATTTTTCCCTGATGGACCTTAAGTTAAACTGTCATATGGATTTGAGATTCCCATGAACCAGCCCAGTGGACCCATAAGAGGTGGCTGGATATGGAGTCTAACATGCAGAGGGATTTGTTGTAGTCAAGACATTCTCACATGGGCCTCTAAATCAGAGCTGGCCCAGTTCTGGCCTTTCACACCTCTTGTCTGCACCAGGAGCTAAGCTGATGATAGACGCAGTGCCTGCTTGCTCATAATGTTGCTAGCAGAGTCTAGTTATATCATAGGTGCATGTAACCAGGGACTCCATGACAGTCATCCTCTCTCCAGCTTCAAAGTGGGTTACTATGGGCCTAGGCCAATTGCGACAATTCTCCTTCCCTTTGTCATTGATTGGCTTGGAATTTGTCCTAGGATGCTGGTCAGTGGGAAGCCTGCAGGGTGACTTCTGGGAAAACTTTTCTCCTTCATAAAAAGAACTAAAGGGGAGGAGATGCTCCTCCTGTTCCCTATTTGTTGCTATCTTGTGTATGTGTGATGGCTGAAACTGCAGCAGCCACACTGAAACTCTGAAGTGAGACATCCTTACATTGCTGAGAATGGCAAAGCAGAGAAATGAAAAGAATGTGAGTTTTCATTTACATCTTTATGCTTTTGAATTAAACAAGCTTATTAAATAAAAAAAAAATAGGAACCTCCCTGACTTTTATTTGCTACATTTAGCCAAGCATTCTATTCCTTGCAGTTGGCACATTCTAGAAAAGAAAGTGCCTTTCTGCACACTAATCCTCTCAATAATCCTCTGGGCTTGATACCACTATCATAGTTATTCACAAGTAAAGAAACCAAGGATTGCAGCAGGTAAATTACTTTCCCAAGGTCATAAAGATAGTGAGCCACTGAGCTGAGATTGGAGTCTGGGCTCATCTGATTTGTGAGTGCAGCTGAGCTAAAACCATAATCTTTTCAAAGTCTCTCCTTTGACACATTTCTGGTAAGAAACCCAGAACTCTGTTCTTCTTTTTTCCCTGGAAAACTGTTATTACCGTTGGTGGGAAATTTAGAGTGGGCTGCGTTTCTCTGTACACAGTTAATAGCTTTGATTATATGTTTCTGGCTTCTTCATTCTGAGAAAGGCTGCCATTGGTTGTACAATATAATCAAATCATTTCTTATGTAAACAGCCGCCTGGCACAGACTCAGAGGCAGTTCCATCCGCGGGAAGGTGAAAATGAAACTGCGTTCCCAGCGCCGGAAAGCAATCTGCTGTTCAGCAGGAAAAGATCAAGGGTTAATGACATGGAGTTGGGCAAAGGCTGCTGCTGTGCCTCTGAACATTATCAGGAGGCGGGAACAAAGAACGGTTGTTAAATGGGTTTGTTACAGAAGTTATTTCCTAATGTAATTCATGACACACTTGCCAGAACATTAGGCATATCCTTCGAAAGCACAAGGAGACTGGGGAGGGGGGGTAAGTGAGATCTGAAAGTCAATTATGGAATGCTTAGTAAGAGTTAATACCACTAATATGCAAGGAGTTCTTGCAAAATAATAGAAAAAGATAAACATCATGTTAGAACATAGACTATTGACTAATGAAGGCAAATATGCAGACAAGATCCACCTTGCCAGTAATCCAGGAAATGCAAATAAAAACTACAATCATATATCATTTCTCACCTATCAGATTGGCACAGAATGGCAGTGCACTCCATGATGTTCAATAGGCAGAAATGTGATTTGACTTATTGATTTGCCACCAAGGTTATCAATAGGGCTCACTGACTGCACAATGAATTCACCACTCCTGGTGGCCACTACTGTTTTTTTTTCTATAGATATAAAAATTGGGAAGAGAAAGAGGGAGAAAGAAAGAGACACCTGCAGCACTGCTTCACCCCCTATGAAGCTTCCCACAGGCAGTGGGAATAGGGGGCTGGAACTCAGGTTCTTGCACATGGTAATTTGCACAGTTTACAAGATATGCCACTGCCCAGCCTCTATAGGCAGAAATTTTAAAACAATCCAGAAATTTAACTTTTGGGTGCTTTTCTTAGCAATAGAATAGTTTAGACATTTGCTACGAACAAGGGTGCTTACTGCATCATTATTTATAGTGGGGAGGAAACCCAAAATGCCAAACTATAAAGGATTTAACAAGTAAACGATTGTAAAATTATGAAATAAAATAGTGTGTTGAAATCACAGTGTATCAGGCATTAAAAGTATATTAGAATGTTGTTGAAGATGGTAAAACAAAGAGTTGGCCATAACATATTTGTATCAGTTAAAAATCATGTTGAAAAGGACTTGTATCAAAATGTCAGTAGGGTTTTGTTTCGGGTGGTAGGATTTCAGTAATTTTTACTTTCCCTTTAAACAGTTTCTGAACCTTGGCACCAATGGCAACTTGGATCAGACAATTATTTTGAGGGGATATTCAGCAGAATCTCTGACTTTGACCACTGGATGCCAGGAGCGCCCCTGCCCCCCAAATCATAACAACCCCAAAGTCTCTAGAAGTTGCCACATGTCTCATGGGAGATGAACCCACTTTCAGCTGAGAACCACTGGTTAAATACTTTCCTGCATTATTTAAATATTTTAACAACAAGCATGTATTGTTATCATAATCAGAAAAAACAAACAGATTTTAAAAAATATTCGGGGAAGCCGTTTGTGGCTTTGTGAATTGGCTATGGC
Source organism: Erinaceus europaeus (assembly GCF_950295315.1). Lineage (NCBI taxonomy): Eukaryota > Metazoa > Chordata > Mammalia > Eulipotyphla > Erinaceidae > Erinaceus > Erinaceus europaeus. The sequence goes on from NC_080162.1 coordinate 47,135,888, forward strand.
TGTGGTCAATGGAATTCAGAGAACAGAGCAATCTCTTATCTTCTTGCCTTTGATAGAAGGTTCTGGGGGGAAAGCTGAATAGCTGGCCAAGTTTCCCCTGCAGTGGTGTTGCTTAAGGAACAACTTCTATTTCTCTCTAGATTTTTATAAAAATATTTATTTAGTTATTTATTGGGTAGAGACAGAGAGAAATCAAAAGAGAAAGGGGGAGGGAGAGAGGAGAGATACACCTTGCAGCACTGCTTCACTGCTTGTGAAGTTTCCCCCTTGCTGATGGAGACTAGGGGCTTGAACTGGGGTCCTTGCTTATTATAACATGTGTGCTCTACAGGGTATGGAACTCCTGGCCCCTGCCCTCCAGATTTCAATAGAATTAAACTCCCAGAGTGGGTGTTTAGACCCTGGCATCCCCTTGTTTTTCTCTGGTGACAGCTCCATTTGGGGGGAGGATGGTCACACTTCTTTCATACATCCCCTCTGGGAGACTGGCTCTGTACCTCAAAGGTGAGCTGATATTCTGACTCTCATTCTTTGACTGTGTCCATGGGCACAAAGATGAACTGGTAATCCAGTCTGGCCCATTGAGTCTAGACTCAGTGATGGGCTTCTGGGAAAGACACATTTCAAACACTGCCAGAAGTCACTTAAAAAGACCTTCTTCCAGGTCAGAATTTCTGTGCCCACTCAGAGACTAAATATAAAATCAGCCAGAGGGAGAATCAGTCCTGAGCACCTCAGCGCAGGGAGAAGGAACTTCCATTTGAAATATTGGGTCTCTGGCCAGACCAGTGTCCAGCATGCACTTGTGTTCAGCTTTCTGTTTATAGGAGCCAATAAACCTTCTTTGTAGTTAAGTCTGCTTAAGTGAAGTCACCGTTACATGCAGCCCAAAACTATCCAACACAACCCCCTTTGATAAGAGAAACCTCTACCCCCACCTCCACTCCCAGCTTCTGCTCTTCTATCTCAACAAACATGTGTTGGACACTTGGGCTGGCTTCCCTGGGAAAAGATGACACAGCCCCCTCCCTGATAAATGGGCCTCTTATGGGGTCATGGAGCACAGTGAGGAGACCACATAGGCCCTGGGACTCATGCTGGGACACGAGGGACTTAAGGATCATGTCCCTGCATGGCAGTTTGAAAAACAAAACCTGAAGGGAGAGCCAGGAGAGAGTGCATCCCAGACATTTGAGACTGCTGTGAACTCTGGGGAGGTGCCTCCTGAGAACAGGCAAGGACTGTTGGCAGAGGGGTACCCCATAAAAAGAGGGCCAGGTAAAGCCTTGTGCTCCCTGCCCATATGTACATCCAGCCATTGGAGGAAAAGGTGGGGGAGAGGACAGGACCCTCACCGAAGCCCAACTTGTCTATCCCAAGGACGGAAGGTGCAAGGTGTAGGTAGAGAGGATATTCCATGACTGAAATGCTTTTAGTGATGACTGTTTCATGCTGCTACCCAAAAGCAGAATCAACCTGAGCTCACAGCCTTGTGGGACACAGAGCTCATCTGCTGACCTAAAGCTATGAGCTTCCCCAGACCATGTGTCATTAGCTAGAAGCTCAGGAATATCAGGGAAGGCTTCCTAAAGGAGGTGATTGAGCTGAGAGTCAAAGGAGACTGAGTCTGTACCCCAAAGGTGAGCTATGGTGCGTTTTGGTGCTGTGTTCCAGAGTAGCCATGATATTACCATTGCCACTCCCTCTTTCCAACTTTGTGCCCTTGGAAGCCAAATCTTCTCCAGATACTTCAACCAAAACAAGATTTCACAATAAAGGAAAGCAGAGAAGGAGTTCCCTTGGCCAAGCCAGAAGGAAGGGACTTCCTGTGGAGGGACAGCTTGGGCATGTGCACACGGGCTCTATGGCAGGAGGGAGTGTGTGGGGAGGAAGGACTGATAATGGAAACAGCCCATGCTTGCCATGGGGTTTAGCAGCAAGCATGCACTGTTATCATGCTGTTAGCCATGTACTGGTATCACTACTTTCTAGGTGAAAAACTAAGACAAAGAAGCCACGTGATCTGCACAGGGTTGTACAGACAAGAAGCAGTAGAAATGGGGACTAAATCCATCTTCTTGATCCTAACCTGGCATGTCTCCTGTAGGTGTCAACCAGAAGCCTTCTTCCTGTCAGGATAGCTTTCCTTTTCATTGTTTTTCTTTCTTAAATTAGCACTTTATTTTCTCTTTCTTTTAAAGATTTTATTTATTTATTAATGAGAAAGATAGGAGGAGAGAGAAAGAACCAGACATCACTCTGGCACACGTGCTGCCGGGGATCGAACTCAGGACCTCATGCTGGGGATTGAACTCAGGACCTCATGCTGGGGATTGAACTCAGGACCTCATGCTTGAGAGTCTAAAGCTTTAACACTGCACCACCTCCCAGACCACAGCACTTTACTTTCTAATAAAAATCTTGGCCCAGGAAGTTTCCTTTGCATCATCAGAGAGGAGAAGAAGAGAAGATGGATGAATAGAGGAGAGTTAATATCTCTAATATCTCTCCTACCTTCACCCCCCTCCCAGCATGTGCAGGGCCAGAAGGGGAGAGAAAAAAAACAGCAAGCACACTCTCAGCCCCATGGATGGTAGTACTCCCAGCACTACAAAAACCTGGGCAGGAAGACTCCCTAAAGAGGAATCATTAGAAATTAGGCTTTAGGGGGCTGGGCAGTGGTGCACCTGATTGAGCATGCATGTTATCATGTGCAAGCACCTGGACTCAAGCCCCTGGTTCCCACCTGCAGGGGGAAACCTCATAAACATTAAAGCAGTGCTGCAGGTCTCTCTCCCCTCTCTTCTCTCTCAATATCTCTCAGTCCTATCAAGAAAAAAAAAGCCACCAGGAACAGTGGATTTGTTGTACAGGCACCAGAAATAACACTGGTAGCAATTTAAAATAATAATAAAGAAATGGGTTCTTTGAGGTATAAACAGGAGTTTGCAAGATGAAGCAGGGCCTGTGAGTTACAAATCCTGTGAGAAGACAATTAGTCAATGTGTGGACAATGATTAAGCACCTACTGCATTTCAAGCCACCATGATATAGTGGCATGCAGGACGAAGCTTTGGGAAGCTGTGAAATTATACAAAGCCAAAAGGTCGGACTTTATACCTAGGTTGACCAGCAGTGACTGCATGACTTTTAGCAAGTGACTTTGATGTTCTCCCTGGGCCTTGGTTTTCTCATTTGTAACTGGAAAGTCATTTCTCTTCTTTAAGAACTTCAGCATTCTGGGTCAGAGTAGTGGTGTACCTGTGGTGTACACAGGTTACAATGTGTAAGGAACCAGGTTCAAGACCCCACTTCCCACCTATAGGGGGAAAGCTTCACAGGTGGTGAAGCAGTGCTACAAGTATCTCTCTGTCTTTCTCACTCTCTGTCTCCCCCTTCTTCTCATTTCCTGGTTGTCTCTATCCAGTAAATAAAGATAAAAAAAACTCTAGGGAGTCAGGTGGTAGTACAGCGGGTTAAGCACACGTGGAGCAAAGCACAAGGATCGGCTTAAGGATTCCAGTTCCATCCCCGCCTCCACACCTGCAGGAGGGGTCGCTTCACAAGCAGTGAAACAGGTCTGCAGGTGTCTGTCTTTCTTTCCCCCCTCTGTCTTCCCCTCCTGTCTCCATAGGCAAATGTTTTGTGAATAGGACAGAGAGCTGTCCTATGCAACACCGATGACACCAATAGCAACAGCAATAATAACTACAACAGTAAAACAACAAGGGCATCAAAAACGGAATAAAAAAGAAAAAGAATTCTAGCATTCTCAAAGTGGTGGGCCCACAGACTCCTGAGACAGGGGTCCCTAAGGCCCTTGTAGGCAATTCACAAAACATTTGCCTTTTTCATTTTCAATCTCATGTGTGAAGCATCTGGAAAGCTCACACATGGCTGTTTTTTTTTTTTTTCCTTTGTCTCCAGGGTTATTGCTGGGGCTCAATGCCTGTACTATGAATCCACTGCTCCTGGAGGCCATTTTTTCCCATTTTGTTACCCTTGTTGTTGTTGCTATTGTTGCCCTTGATGTTGTTGGATAGAACAGAGAGAAATAGAGAGACAAAAGAGGGGGAGAGAAAGACACCTGCAGAGTTGCTTCACCACCAGAGAAGTGATTCTCCTAGCTCACGGGTTCCAACCGGGATCCTTACGCCCATCCTTGTGATTCGCACCATGTGTGATTAACCCTCTGTACTACTGCCAGGCGCCCACAGACAGCTACTGAGACTCCACATCGCTACTAAACTTGAAGAAATTGGTGGTGCATTTTGGTGTAGAGTTCTAGAGTAGGCACTATATTACCATCACCACCCTCTACCCCCTGCCCCCAACTCGGCCCTTGGAAGCTGAGTCTTCTCCAGATACTTCAACCAAAACAAAATATCACAACAGAGGAAGGCAGTTGCAGTGAGGACAGCCAGCTGTCACCCATCAAGCCAGCCTCTTTGAGCAAGCTGCAAAAATGTAAACAGTGCTCCTGACGCCAATTTTCTCACTACATTTTTTTCTTGGTCTGGAATATATGGTGACTTATTATATAAATGGGAGTTACATTAACATGTACTGGATTATTGTTGTGAAGTGAATAAAACAAATACTGAGTGTATTTCTCAGTTTTAATTTCAAATATGAGTATCAATTGACAGCATAAGCCATATAAATATAATACTCTTGGGTATGGATGTGTGTGTGTGTGTGTGTGTGTGTGTGTGTGTGTGTGTGTGTGTGTGTGTGTAAAGGAATTCAAAGGCCAAAATGTTTGGAAGGGCTGCATTAATGCATACTTGCACCCTGTTCTCCACATAAGTCTTCTTCCTTCCTGGCCTCTGTTTCTCCACCCAGGAAGGCCTGTACCCAGGGTCCCCAGGCTTGAGTGGGCACTGAGTACAGGGACCCTAGGTGGCTTCTGATTTTGGAACCTCAACAACTGAGGAGAGAAGGGAGAAGCCATTCAGGAAAAGGCACCTTGCAGAGCCAGAAGCAGCATGGGGCAAGCCCCAGACCTGGGGTGGAACACAAAGGTGGTCTGAAGTGGCAAGTAGAAAGTTTTGGGGGTTTCTGGAAAGGGGCTCCTCCACTCAGTCAGTGTCTAAATGTGGTCAGGAAACAGATGGAGGAGCCCAGGCCATTTGCGATGGATAGCTCAGCACTCCGTGGGCCAGTAGGTGGGAGCCAGTCAGCCCCAGACAGTGATCCCTGTACTTACTCTTGTCCCTGATATCTTGGTCTCATGGCAGCCTGGGCACCTGGGAAAAGTAGGGAAGGGCTTGGGACAGAGGAGCAACTTCACCACCAGATGTGCTTTCCATCAGCCTGGCAGAATGACAATGCAAAACAGAAGTCAATTAAAAAGTCAGTCTGCATTAAAAAGAAAAAAACAAATAACTGTACATCTCTGGTTTACAAGTCCATATCCAGTCAGGGTATAAAAGCCTTGGTGTTGGGTGAGATATGACCTCACAATCAGGGCTTTTATTTGGGCATCAGAGAGGTTGAGTCACTTACCTGAGGCTGCACAGCAGGAAGAAACAGAGCTAGAATTTGCACTCAGCCCTGGGCCCAGGCCCCAGGTCCTTGGTTACCAAGATTTGCTGCTCTGAAAGCTTGTTCATGCCCAGCCCAGGGCAAACTGTGAGGCTCAGAGTCTGAGCCATTTCTAGTTTATAGCACCTGGGGTTGGGGTCTTGGACCCAAAGGGACTCTGGGGTGGCTGGCAGAGGAGGGCATGTGTGGTTAGGCTGGGTCCTTCTGTGGGGGCTGCCCAGGGTCCCCTCTGCCTCCCAGGAAGGGAGTGAGACGACCGGCAGGACAGGTTAGTCAAGGTTCTCTACCTGAGCCTGACTTCCTGCTCCTTTGCTCTTCCTGGAGATGCCCCAGGAACAGTTGTCACAGGTGCCACACCTAAGGTACCTGGAGGGAAAGCAGAGTCCCAGGGGACATAGCAGTCCCTAGGTCAGTTCCCCCTAATGCAAAAGTGGGGAGCCTCATGTCTGCCAAAGGCCATTTAGATATTTAGTACAACATTAATCAGCCATATAAAACTATCAGCTTAAAAACTAGAACGGGGGGGGGCTGGGGGGGAGGAGTGGTGGTGTAGCAGGTTGAGAGCCAGTGTTACCATGTACAAAGACCTGGGTTTGAGCCCCCAGTTCCCACCTGCATGAGGGGAGCTTCATAAGTGGTGAAGCAGGTCTGCAGATGTCTATCTCTCTCTTCTCTCTATCTCCTCTGTCCCTCTCAATTTCTCTCTGTCCTAGCTAATGATAATTAAAAGAAAAAAAATGGCCATTGGGAGCAGTGCAGGCACCAAACCCCAAAGATAAATGTAGTGGCAAACAAACAAACAAAGCCCAAGCAAAACAACTGACACTGAACACATATTGCCGTGAGAAAAGCTCTGACTGAGCTCTCATGATTCCATCTTGACTTCCCTGGGCAGATGACCTCACCAATGTGTCCTGGAACCCCACCTCTCCAGACCCTGCCCCACTAGGGAAAGGTAGAAACAGGCTGGGGTATGATCCAGCTGCCAATGCCCAGGTCCAGCAGAGACGCAACTTAAAAAGCCAGAAATCCCACCTTCTGCACTTCAAAAATAATTTTGGTCCATATTCCCAGTAGGGGAGAAATGTTAGAGGGAAGATGACCAGAGGGCTCTGAACTCCAACTCCATCAGGAACCAAAAAGAGTGGAGGAAAAAAGGAAGGACATTCGGACGTATTATTTGGAAAGGAAGAGATGATGGGACCGTAGGGAAGAAATAGGCAAATATGTACAAATAGACAGATAGTTGAGGAAATAATAATTAACCCATATCTGCAACCTTAAGAGAACAGCTGTAGCTTCCAGTGGAGGGATTGGGGATTCAGAACTCGGGTGGTGGGAATCATATAGTGTTGTACCTTTTACTTCATAATTTTGTAAATCAATCTTAAGTCATAAATAAATAAATAAATAAATGCTCTGGTTGCCCTGGGCAGGGTCAGATCAAATGATTTCTCTGACCATATGAGACTCATAGGCTGGGCATCCCCACTTCTGACCTAGTGAGTTTCCTGACCGAGGTTCCTTGGACATTGTCCTAGAAGCTGCCCTTTTTCCTGACATTCAAACCACCATGGACCTCAGGTGCATTATCCTAAAGATCTCTCTCTCTATCTCTATCTCTCTCTTCTCTATCTCTATCTCTTAATTTTTATTTATTTATATTAATGAGAGAGATAGAGTTACAGAAAGACCAGAACACTGCTCAGCTCGGACTCCTGGTGGAGCTGGGAATTGAACCTGATACCTCAGAACCTCAGACATGAGAGTCTTTTGCATAACTCTATGCTATCTCCCCAGGCCCTAGAGATGTATCTCACTGAATACATCTCAACTCCATGGCCACCCCAAGCCTAGCCCAAGGTTCTCAGGATGGCCTCCTACCCTAAAGAAGGCTCCTGCCTGGGGACAGAAGAAGCTGAGTGTGCCTGGAATGAGGATGGAAGGGGTGGGAGGAGACGGGGAGGGGAAAGGGGTTCAGGCAGCCAGAAGAGCATTCAGGGCAAGGGAGACCATACTGAGTTTGGGGCTCATAAAGTGCTCCTGGTTTCTTTGAAGTCTGTGGTGCTATGGTGGAATGTGGGAAGGACAGGTCATACCTTAGTTCTAGCAAATCTTGAGGGGACCCGAGGGTGGGATCCTCCCATAGGCTTGGGGGCTAGGGAAGGTGTCCAGAATGAGGCCAGGGGACTGCTGCTGTGATCCAAGGGAGTGGAAATGGAGACAGGGACCCAGGAGAGGCAGGGCGAAGGGGCACGTGACTCAGCAACATGGGCTTTAGGAGAGAGGCATAGTAGGCAGGTCACAGAGAGCTGCTTTGAAGCTTCTAGCTCTGGCTTGCTAAAGGGTCTGCGCTCAGGTCCCCGTTGGCGCTTCTTTGTATATCACAACCTCTGAGGGCGAGTGCCCTACTGGCCACACCCCATTCCCCCAGAACTACTCCATCCTCCACACAGATACACACAGTCCATGCCCCTACATGGGGCTGGCCCAGAACACTCTCTCCTCCAGTGCCCAAGATTAAGGTTGGAAGAGGGTGTTTCCCAGGGAATGTCCCTCTGTCCTAGGCTGGCTCTCAGGAGCATGGCTTCTGCTGTCTGTTGCACCTCGGTTCAGATCCTCTCTTTATAGCCACTAAGTTCTGTGGCCCTGCACTGAACCTTTATCTTTTGGAGCTTTAGTCTCCTTATCTGTCAATTGGGCACAACAAAGTCTGTTCCAGAAGGTCGGTGTGAAGTTTGAAATAAGAAGAGTGCCGAGTCTCTAGTCCAGAGCTCCAGCATTCCTCACTTGTCTATGATGAGCATCTGCTGTCTGTTTGGGCACAGAGAATGTTAGCTCCTATCCCCAGCCAGAAGGGCCAGCTTTGTATTGCAAACTGCCTAGGACTTTTGACTCCACACATGTATGCAAGGGGAGCCCCTCATGAGCTCCCTGGGAATGTTAACTCCTGCAATCTTCCAAGCACCTTTATAGAAAGAAGAGGGCTGTAGAAGTTTCTAGAGCTAACCACCCAACTTACCTCTTAATTTGGATGCTGTGAGGTGTCATGATGCCTCCTGTCTCCCCACACACACTAGGACAGGGGCAGAGGTCGGGTCTGGCATGGCCATGGGCAGAAGCTATGCCATGCTGAGCACCCTGCCAGCCAAGGTGCCTCCTCATCCTTCAGAGAAAGTCACTGGACACCAGCATTGCAGGCTGCTGGGTGGGGCCACATGGTGTCAGCCTCAAAGCTGAGGCTGTGACAAGGGATCTGGGTCAGCAGCAACCCCCACTGTAGTAGCCAGGACAACTGCCCTTCCAACAGCCTAGAGCGTTGCTTGGGAGCACAGGGCATGGAGCCTGTAGGGGTCTCCACCCCATGGGCTTGCTCACAGCTCCACCTCTGCCCACTGTTCGGTGACCTGGTGTTTGTCCCTCCAGGATTCTGTACTTTGGCTTCCAAGCCAACTGCATAGGGCAGGTTTTTGTTTGTTTGTTTTGAAAATTGATTGATTGAGTTTAATGAGAGACCAAACCATGGCTCAGGTCTGGCTTCCGGTGGTTCCAGGGATTGAACCTGGGAACTTGGGACCTCAGGCACACTTGCACTGTGCTCTAACAAGCTGGGCCAGTTCCTCTGGTCCTTGACCCAGTTGTGTCTTGCTGGTTCCCCTTCTGGTTCCCCATCTGCCTGCCTGGAAGATGCTCCCATGGCCAGACCTTCTCAGGGAGCCTCTTACTCCTCCTTAGGACACATTCAGCTGCCTCCCTTTGCTGGAGACCACTTAGCCACCCTGCTCTATTTTCTTCAGAAGTCTCACCCTGCAAACTCATCCTGTTCCTCTACATGGTGATTTGTCTGTGGTCTGCTAAGAAGTTCAGTCTCCAGAAGGTACTGGGGAAGTTTTTGTTAAATCAGCAGATGCCCCTTGGTATTTGTCTCCTTTTCTTGGTTATTCTTTGTGCCACATCTGGCAGGCTATTTTCCAGATGAGGGAAACAGAGGTAGGTGGAGAGCCACATGCCTGGCCAGGGACAGGGGCAGCTCCACATATAAGTGTCTTTTACGTGGTAGATGACCACTGATCCTTGAAGCATACAGTTCAGGAAGCTTGGGAGCTGGAATCAAGCTTCCAGGCCCAAGTCTCTGCTCCGCCACTCCCTGGCACAGTGCTTGAGCCCTCCCCCCCCCCCCCCCCCCCCCCCCCCCGCCCCGTGCCTCCACCTCCTCATCTGTAACAGCAGGGTTAACTCCCTGGGTGCCTGTGAAGATTAAATGAGTTAGCATAAAAATAGTTGAGGCTGGCAGTGCCCAGTGTGTGTAATACTGTGTTCTGTAAGAAGAGTGTTGAAGGGCCAGGAGATGGCTTGCCTGGTAGAGCATACACCTTAGTATGTGTGAGTACCTAGGTTCGAGCCCCCTGTTATTACAAAGCAGCACCTGTATGGGGGAGCTTCGTGAGTGGTGGAGTGGAGTTGTGGTATCTCTCCTTCTTTCCCTCTCTAGAAGTCCTGCAGGCATGGAGCCCCAGTGATAACCCTGGAAGAAAAGAAAGAGGGACAGAAGGACAAAAATAAAGAAGGAAAGAAAAAAAGGAGAGAGAGAGAAAGGATGGAGGGAGGAAGAGAAGGGAAGCGAAGGGAAGGGAGGAAGGAAGGAAGGAAGGAGGGAGGGAGGGAGGGAGGGACGGAGGGAAGGAAGGAAGGATGGAAGGAAGGAAGGAAGGAAGGAGGAAAGGAAGAGTTAAATGAGGGAATTTTAGTAATTTTCTTATCACTGATAGGGAAACCCAGAACAGGAGGATGGAGGTAACTAAGCAATGAAACCAAATATAAAGCCCCTATCTCACACCTCTGCCATAGCCCAGTAGGGGGATGGCTGTGCCTAGGCAGTGCCCTTTCCCTACTGACCAGCTCCTCACCACCACTCTAGGTCTATGTGGTTTGAGTGGAGCTGACCTGGCCCTGAGGATGGTCACTTGGGCTTTGTCACAGGGCTTGTGATAACAAAACCTGGCTGTTAGCTACAGGTTGTTTTTTCCCTTCCTTCTTTCCTTCCTTCCTTCTTTCCTTCCTCCCTCCCTCCCTAACTCCCTTCCTTCCTTTCTTTTTCTCTTTCATTCTTTTTCTAGAGATGGCCACACCAGCAAAACACTGAGAGCCAGTCCTAGGACTTGAAGAGTAAGAGAAAAAGTAAGAAAAAGTATTTGCTTTTCTCTGGGCTGCTGGTTCATGGCATAGTAGCAGCAGCAGAAGTGGTAACAGTATTGTAGCACCGTGACAGGAGTAGTGTTGCAGTAGTACAACCAATATTACAGACTATAGTAGAAGTAGTAATAATAGCAGCAAAAATAATGGCTAAGATTTATAGAGTACTGGGTGTGTGAGTTGCTGTTTAGTGCCTCACAGATTATTAATTAATTCAATTAATCTTGCGCCAAGACATGGAAAACTGAATATCGTTCAAGCAACTGGATTCAAGAATGCCTGAAGCAAACCCATCCCTCGTGCTTTTTTTTCTCTTGCTCTCTCTTTTTTAACATGACCCAATAAATTCTCTTTTGCTTAAACTGGTTTGAGTTGGGTTTCTGTTCCTCTCAGGAGAGAGAGAGAGAGAGAGAGAGAGAAGAGAGAGAGAGAACCCTGACTAATCCACCTGCCTTCTGGACATTATCTAAGCTTCTATCTCTCCATCATTACTGCAGCCGTGGGGGCACACCCATTAACTGTTTTATGCCTGTCACTGACTCACAGGTTCCCATTGTAGCTCTCAGTTTATCCTGTCCGCCGGGAGGCCCACATCTGCCCCCCTTTCCCACACACCCAAATGGCACAGCAGCGTGGGGGTGTGAGTGCACACCCTTGTTCCAGGAAGGTGCTTGTAGGAGCTGGCTGGGCCCCAAAACAGGCCTCAGTTATGAGCATGGAGATGAGCGAGTTTCAATAAACAGCCCCTGATGCTGCCTAGTGAGCTCACCTAACCTCCCAGCAGCCCTGTGAGGCAGACCTTGTCATTACTATGCACAGACAAGGAGCATGAGAGCCAGGGCACCAGAGCTGAGTCATGAGTCTCCTAAGAAGCAAAGAGTATGCAACACCCTTCCACCCCCAGCTTGGCTCCTTCCCTCCTGGGACACAGCCTCCTGGCCTCAGCTGCTGCCACTTGGGTCAGTGTGGCTTCTAAAACACATGCCGGGGGCCGGTGGTGAAGCACCCAGTAGAGCACACGCATTACAGCGCACAAGGACCCAGGTTCAAACCCCCAGTTTCTACCTGTGGGGTGGGGTGGAGTGGAGACTTCACAAGTAGTGAAGCAGTGCTTTAGGTGTGTCTTATTTATTTATTTAAATTTTATTTATTTATTATTAGATAGAGACAGAGAGAAATTGAGAGGGAAGGGGGAGGTAGAGAGGGAGTGAGATGGAGAGACACCTGCAGCCCTGCTTCACCACTCACAAAGCTTTTTCCCCTGCAGATGAGGACCAGGGGCTTAAACCTGGGTCCCTTGCACACTGTAGTATGTGGTTTAACCAGGTGCACCACTATCTGTACCCCAGCTGTCTCTTTCTACTTCCTTCTCCCTCCCTCAATTTCTCTTCCTCTGTCCAAAATAAATACATAAATAAAATAAAACACATGCTGAATCTATGTGGGGAGGATCCATATATGTTGAATTCATGTCGACACGAAATCTGCCTGAGTGTAAAAAGCACACGATGCCTGCACACCTAGTGCACATTTGGAAACACACAAACATCCCATATACCCATGGGTGCTCAATCTCCATGTCTGTGAAACACAGCTGACCCTTGGATTGTGTGGGTCCCTTCCTCTTCCTCAGTTCAGCACATCCCAGGAAGATGCTGAAGCCTTTATGATGATCTTCTTGTAGGATTCTTCTTCTTTTAAGTAGTTACCAGGGTTATCACTGGGGTTCAATGTCTGCATGACAAATTCACTTCTCCCTGTGGCCAGTTTTTTTCCTTTTTTTTTTTAACAGTAACAGAAAGAAACTGAGAGAAAAGAGGAAGATATGGAGGGAGGGAGAGAGAGAGAGAGAGAGAGAGAGAGACCTGTAGCTCTGCTACACTATTTATAAAGCTTCCTCCCCCTAAAGGTGGGGACTTGGGGCTTGAACCCAGGTCTTTGTGTGTGGTAATGTGTATGCTCTAACAGGTGCACCACTACTGCCTGCCTCCTTGTAGGAGTGAGTCATAATAACATTTTCTTCTCCCCATCTCACTTTCTTATAAGAACACAATATATTGGGAGTTGGGCGGTAGCACAACAGGTTAAATGCATGTGCATGAAGTGCAAGGACCAGCATAAGAATCCTGGTTCAAGCCCCCGGCTCCCCACCTGCAAGGGCGTCGCTTCACAGACAGTGAAGCAGGTCTGCAGGTGTCTGTCTTTCTCTCCCCCTCTCTGTCTCCTTTCCTCTCTCCATTTCTCTCTGTCCTATCCAACAACAATGACATCAATAACAATAACTACAACAATAAAACAACAAGAGCAACAAAAAGGGAATACATAAATAAAATAATATTGAAAAATTAAAAAAATAACACAATATATTATGCATGAGGCATACAGCTATTTGTTTCTCAGCAAGGCTTCAGATCTACAGCAGGTCATGAGTAGTTAAGTTTTAGGGAAATACATACATATATATTTTTTTTCAGTTGTGTGGGGAGTTGGTGTTCCTGACCCCTAATGTTCCAGGGCCTACAGTGTACGCATAAGTGCAGATATATGTAGGGCCTTTAAGTCTTTGGAACAAGGTCTAGGCATAGTGTCATCTCTCTGCACATAACATGTCTGTCTGCTGTGTGTAGACGTCCCCGGGTCTGCTGGTCCTGTCTCCCTGGGATACTGTGTTATGAGGGAAATAACAACTACTCCCTCCGATACTGTGGCTCCCGTCCTGGGCCAGTCACTGCCATCTCCCAACTATGAACCACCACCTCCTCCCTGGCTCTTCACTTTCCATCTCAAAGGTGTTGGGTTAAGTGAATTCATTAAAATTTTCACCCAGTCAGGGCCTCCTCTGCTTAAAATCCTCCATGCCTCCTACGTCACTCATTCAAAAACTAAAGCCAAAGTCCTCACAGCAGTCTGTGAGGTTCCTCGTCACCTGATCCCTTGTGGCCTCCCTGACCTCATCAATCCCCTCTTCCAGCCCCAGCCACAATGGCCACCATCACACCAAGTACACTGCTGCCTCAGGGCCTTTGCACTGGTGGATTTTCTGACTCATGTATGGCTTCTCTCAAGTGTCAGCTGAGATGTCACCTCCTAAAGGGGCCTTCCCAGAACATCCTGTATAGAATGACTTCTCCACCCTCATTCAATCCAGCTTCTAACATTGCTTTGAGGCTCTCAGGACTCTCCCCATGGGGCATTCTGTGCTGGATGCCCTGCCAGTTGATCCACTGTCCAGCTTAACCACTAGAGTTTCAACTAGATGAGCACTTGTGTACAAGTGCACACACATGAGTGAACACAACACACACACACACACACATACACACCACATCTGGCACATAGAAGATGCTATGGGGGAGTCAACAAGTGAAGGCAAGGCAGCCAATCACAAGCCCAGCTAGAATCCGGGCATCCTCTGCCCTGTCCTGTCTTCCTCCCCAGGCCTCTCCCTGCTGCCTCTTCCTCACAGTACCTTCCCTGACTTTAAGGTGCTCTGACTTGACCCCAGAAAAGGCTCAAACTTCCTCCTGGACAATTAGTGGCTTGACTGTGGAAGGACTCCATTTCTTTTGGATCATAAGGTAAAAGCACAAATGCTCAATACACTGCTCCCCAGCCCCTAGTCCAGCCTCCACTCCTGCCTGGTTTCTGAAGCACCCTGTTCCCCACAAACTCTCTACCTCTGTCTTCATTTTGTCTACATAGATGAAGTGAGAAGGAAGGGCTTCCAGAACCTTCGCAGAAGCACCCAGCTAAAGATACTGTGTGTGAGCTTGGCCCCCTGGAGTTGACCTGAACAGTGGAGTGGGTTCACCCTGCGCTGTTTCCTCCTCTTTTGGAACCGGAAGCTCTGAGCAGAATCTTTCTCCGTTTGCATTTGTTTATTTTTAAAAGAAACAGAAAGGGAAGTATCAGGAACAACCCCCACTTCAGGCATTTCTCTGTGGCCACTGGGCCCCAGGAGGAAATTCTGCCTCTGGGGCAGTCCCTGTGGCCCCTAGGGACCTAGTGTTCCGGGTAGCAGAGCATCTAGATAACCCTACACCAGGCAGCAGAAAGTTGTGTGTCCCACAGCTCTGACCTGCCTGAGAGCTCTGTTAGGCCTACTTCTTTTGCCTTTATTTTTTGTATTTAAATTTTTATTGTTTGTTTTTGTGTTTGTAAGAAAAAGAATTAGAGCAGGAGAAAGAGACCAAAACACTGCTCAGCTCTGCCATAAGGTGGTGCCAGGGACTGAGCCTTCACCCTCTGGGGCCTCAGGCATGCAACTTGGTGCTTTAATAATCTGCCCTCCCCACACCCTTTTTTTAAGTATTTTATCTTTTTTTATTATTATTTTACCAGAACACTGCTCTGCTCTGGTTGTGATGCTGGGGATTGAACTTAGGACCTCAGAGTCTCAGACATGAAAGTCTTGTGGCATAACTATTGTGCCGTCTCCACAGTTCCTGCTCACTTTTAACAGCTCTGTTGAGATACAATCCTGATACTACACAATTCATTCACTTAAAGTGTACAATTCGATAATTTTAGTTTATTCCCAGAGTGATACAGACATTACCATAATCCCAGTACTTCTCCCAAAGACCCAGGCCCCATTAACAGTCACTCCCCCTTCTCACCCCCATCCCTGGCAATGACTGGCCTAGTTTCTACCTTCACTGACTTTTCTTCCTGGATAGTGTTTGTAAATAAAACCATAAATTATTTAGCCTTTTGTGTCTGACTTCTATCACTAAACATGTTTTAATTTCATTTACACTGGATGTGAATCAGTACTTCCCTCCTTTTTTGTTGCTGAATAGTAATCCACTGTGTGGCGACAGAACACTTTTGTTTCCCCTTTTGTCAGCTGATGAGCATCTGGGTCATTTCCATGTTGGGGTTATGATGAATAAAGCTGCCATGAAGATTCATGTGCAGGCTTTTGTGTGGAGGTAGGTTTCCAATTCTCCTGGACTCATACGTGCGAGTAGAATGGCTGGGCTGTAGGGAAACGCTCTGTCTAATTTTTCAGGAAATTGATGAACTATTTTCCAAAGCAGCTGCAAAGATTTGGCAATCCTGGCTGCTGTGTGAGGGTTGCAATTGCCCAAGGTCCTTGTCAACACTTCGTACCATCTGTCTTTTAATCACAGCCATCCCAGGAGGTGCAAGGTAGCAGACCAATGCCTTTCTTAATTTGTCAGAAATGAATACAAAAAATATGATATGAAAAGAGCTGATATGAAAATCTGGGTTTCTGGCTTTTGTTGAGGATAGTTGTTGCTTTCTGGCATGACTGGAGTGTTTTCCCTGTGGAAGCTAAACTGGGGAGCCTCCCTTCAGTCACCACTGTCCTCACGCAGCCACAACAACATGGGGACTCCCTTGCCAGGGAGGTCTATAACACGTCTCTGAGCCCAGCTGAGAGAGATGTCAGAGATGTATCACTTGGCCTTTCTGGAATCATCTTTGCTCAAGTCCACCACAGTCATGTGTGACTTAGTGACCAGGATACCTTCTGAGAAATGTGTCACTTGGCACTATCATGATTCCATCTTGACTTCCCTGGGTAGATGACCTCACCAGTGTGTCCTGGAACCTCATCTCTCCAGAGCCCTACCCCATTAGGGAAAGAAAGAAACAGGCTGAGTGGGGCTAGGTGGTAGCACACCTAGTTAAGCACATATATTACAGTGCACAAGGATCCAGTTTAAGACCCTGATCCCCAGCTGCAGGGGGACATCTTCACAAGTGGTGAAGCAGGGCTGCAGATGTCTCTCTGTCTCTCCCTCTCTATTTCCCCCTCCCCTCTCAATTTTCCTCTGCCTCTTCTCAAAAATAAATAAATAATTTTTTAAAGAAAGGGACAGGAAGGGAAGGAAAGGAAAGGAAAGGAAAGGAAAGGAAAGGAAGGGAAGGGAAGGGAAGGGAAGGGAAGGGAAGGGGAAGGGAGGAGAGGAAAGGGGAAAGAAAAGAAGGAAGGGAAGGGAAGGGAAGGGAAGGGAAGGGAAGGGAAGGGAAGGGAAGGGAAGGGAAAGAAAGAGGAAGGAAGGGAAAGGAAGGCAAGAAGAAAGAGAGCCTGAGTGCCGTACCCATTCAAAGTCAGTTAGGGTGCTGTTAAATCAACAGCTGTCATTGTTGTCACCATCACCATCATCACCACTGTCATCATCATTCTGTGAAGCAGACCAGGGGCTTCTAGAACAAATGTGAGTATGGGTACCATCTCATGATGACTTAGGTTGCATCATGGAAAGTTCAGAGGATGGGTCACGGTGTCTCGAGAAATGATAAGGAACCAGCCAGTGGAGGAATGTGAGGGGAAGTGAGTGAACACTGGTTCACATGAGCTGGAAATGCCCGCTTGCTGGATTGCTTAATCCATCCAGGGACAGTGAGGCCCTCTGAGAACCTGGGGTGGGGTGGAGATAGGGGAGCAGCTAGGCAAGGAGAGGGTTCAGTCAAGGTGTAACTCCCCATATTTGGAAAGGGGACCCAGGAAGGCAGGAGGCTAAGCAAAAACAGCACTCTGCCAGTGACAGCCCAGTCCCTGTTTACTGCCCCTTCTGTTGGTGGGGATCCTTCCACATTCAACCGCGCCTCTAGCCTCACACAGACCTGCAGCACCTCAAGCTGGTATGCTTTATTTAGCAACTCATCTGTATTTAGCCAAAAGAACTGCAATCAGGACGTTATTTGCACACTCAGGTTAAGTGTAGCCTTATTCCCTGAAGCCCAGGTGTGGGAGCAACCTGAATGTCCTTTCTTCAACGAATGAATAATAATAATAATAAAATGGTGTAGTGGAACACTACTGAGGCTTTTAAAGGAAGGAAATCCAGGATCTGGAGTGAACTAAGTCCCTTCCTCTTTTGACTAGCAAAGGAGCCTTTCTCAGAAGCCCCCTCAACTTTCCAAAACTAATCATTGCACAAAATCACTCCCCTGGTGCAGCCCAAACCATTCACTGGTTTTGGGAAAGAGGCCACATAAATCATCTAAGAGGAATTGAGACCTATCCTGGAGCTTGGCTGAAGTCCATCTTTCCTGTGTTCATGGGATGAGGGGCTTGAACCCAGTTTTTGTTCATGGTGGTATGTGTGCTTAACCGTGTGTGCCACTGCCCAACCCCCTGCCTTTCTTCATCACTCCTGCTAGCTCACTATGTTCCTCTAGCAAATGTCTTTGCTGATTCACTTTGCCAGATCTTTCACCTGTAGTTCCCAGATCCTCCTCCTCAGGCCCATGATTGCCCCATGTTCACTGCTGGGATTTGAATAGCACTTGCTATAGTCTAGGCCCTGTGCAAAGCACAGCCTACACTAGGGGTGCTCAGCCAGGAGTGACCTTTAACCTGTCAGGCAGGGGCATCTGGCAGTGGCTGAAGATCCTGTAGTGGTCGAAACTTGGAACAGGGAGGAGGCTACTTGGGTGTGGTAAGGAGAGAAGTGGAGGATGGTGGCATCCAGCAAAGCAAGAACCACCTGGCCTCAAAAGCCATGAGAGTTGATCAACCTTTTCAAAGCAGTACCAAGGAGAGGATCCTGGTTAGGGCACTACCTAGAGGAGTTCTGGTCCAGAGTGCCTTCATGCTCTAGTTTGAAAAACTTGGCCTTGTGCTGGTAAGCAGAGAAAGCTCTAGAAGCCAATTATATGAACATACTGAATAGCTGTGGGACTTTGACATTCAGAAACTTGAATCTATTTTACTTCTTCTGGTTATTTATTCTACTTGCCTCCCTGGTGTCAAAAGCTACTTCAGAGGGGCCAGGTGTTGGTGCTTCTGGTTGAACACACACACATATTACCAGGTACAAGGACTCCGGTTCAAGCCCCCAGTCCCCACCTGCAGGGTAGAAAACTTCATGAGCAGTGAAGCAGTGCTGCAGCTCACTCTCTCTCTCTCTTTCTTCCTAACTCCTTTCCTTTCTCCCTCTCCTCCTCTCTTCCTCCCTCTCTCCTAACCTCCTTCTCTCCCTATCTCCTTTTCCCTTTTCTCTTAATTTCTGTCTTCATCCAAAATAAGTAAATAAAATATTAAAACAAAAACAAGCACTTCAGGTGGCTGGACAAAAAAACTGCTGTTTATAGTGCCCAGCAGGGAGCAAACTGATGAACTCCACACTAGCTCTGTAGATAGACACTCAACAGAGTACCTGGTGTTGGGGGGGGGGGGTTGTCGGGGGTGAGTGTGAGGATGGAATCCACATGGGCACATGGAAAGTTGGACACTGAAACAGCAAGCACTAGACTCAGATGAACATTTATGTTTTTCTGAGGAATTCTTTCAGCTATAAGCAATGGAAAGACAAATCCAAAATGGGTGCTGAAAGACAGAATGAGAGTGAAAAATACATTGACTTATAGCACTGAGTTATTCAGGACTCTGCCTGCTTCAGACACTGCTGAACTCAGCCTCTCTAGTGATGGTTTCCAAGCCTTGCTGTCTCTGCCTGGCAGCTGATTCAGCCTGCTGACAGCATCTTCAGGCAATCTTTGTTCTCACAGTGTCACAATAGCCACGCTACTCCAGGGTGACATCCAATCAGCTCAGCCAACTCAACCCAATAACATCTTCCCTTCTGGTCCTCAATATGGAGTTCTGTGGGTTTGTTTGTTTTTGTTTCCTGCCTCACATTTCTAAACCAGATCTCTTTCCTTCTTTCTTTCTTTCTTTCTTTCTTTCTTTCTTTCTTTCTTTCTTTCCTTCTTTTTTCTTCTTTCCTCCAGTTACTGGGTTCTGTCCTGGCACTATGAATCTACTGTTCCTGGTGGCCATTTTTTCTTTTTTTAAAATTAATATTATTCGGGAGTTAGGCGGTAGAGTAGCGGGTTAAGCGCATGTGGTGCAAAGTGCAAGGACCAGAGTAAAGATCCTGGCTCGAGCCCCTGGCTCCCCACCTGCAGGCTCCCCACCCATCGCTTCACAGATGCTGAAGCAGGTCTGCAGGAGTCTATCTTTCTCTCCCCCTTTCTGTCTTCCCCTCCTCTCTCTATTACTCGCTGTCCTATCCAACAACGACAACATCAATAACTACAACAACAATAAAAAACAACAAGGGCAACAAAAGGGAAAATATTCACCAAATACAAAAGTAAATTCCAAATGGATCAAGGACTTGAATGTTAGACCAGAAACTATCAGATACTTAGAGGAAAATATTGGCAGAACTCTTTTCCACATAAATTTTAAAGACATCGTCAATGAAATAAATCCCATTACAAAGAAGATTAAGGCAAGCATAAGCCTATGGGACTACATCAAATTAAAAAGCTTCTGCACAGCAAAAGAAACCACTACCCAAACCAAGAGACCCCTCACAGAATGGGGAAGATCTTTACATGCCATACATCAGACAAGAGGCTAATAACCAGAATATATAAAGAGCTTGCCAAACTTAACAACAAGAAAACAAACAACCCCATCCAAAAATGGGGAGAGGACATGGACAGAATATTCACCACAGAAGATATCCAAAAGGCCGAGAAACACATGAAAAAAAAATGCTTCAAGTCTTTCATTGTCAGAGAAGTGCAAATAAAGACAACACTTTACTCCTATGAGAATGTCATACATCAGAAAAGGTAGCAGCAGCAAATGCTGGAGAGGTTGTGGGGTCAAAGGAACCCTCCTGCACTGCCAGTGGGAATGTAAATCGGTCCAACCTCTGTGGATAACAGTCTGGAGAACTCTCAGAAGGCTAGAAATGGACCTACCCTATGATCCTGCAATTCCTCTCCTGGGGATATATCCTATGGAACCCAACACACCCATCCAAAAAGATCTGTGTACACATATGTTCTTGGCAGCACAATTTGTAATAGCCAAAACCTGGAAGCAACCCAGGTGTCCAACAACAGATGAGTGGCTGAGCAAGTTGTGGTATATATACACAATGGAATACTACTCAGCTATTTAAAATGGTGACTTCACCGTTTTCAGGTGATCTTGGATGGAGCTTGAAAAAAACATGTTGAGTGAAATAAGTCAGAAACAGAAGGATGAATATGGGATGATCTCACTCTCAGAAGTTGAAAAACAAGACCAGAAGAGAAAACACAAGTAGAACCTGAACTGGAAATGGCGTATTGCACCAAAGTAAAAGACTCTGGGTTGGGTGGGGGGGAGAATACAG
The DNA here is from genome assembly GCF_950295315.1 of Erinaceus europaeus. NCBI lineage: Eukaryota > Metazoa > Chordata > Mammalia > Eulipotyphla > Erinaceidae > Erinaceus > Erinaceus europaeus. The sequence goes on from NC_080162.1 coordinate 47,156,746, forward strand.
GTACAAAAAGGATGACAGAGGACCTAGTGGGGGTTGTATTGTTATATGGAAAACTGGGAAATGTTATGCATGTACAAACTATTGTACTTACAATAGTTTAATGTAAAACATTAATTCCCCAATAAAGAAATAAAAAAGGGAAAATAAATAAATATTTTTAAAAACAGGAAAAAAATCAATTTTATTTGAGAAGACAATGAGAAATTGAGAGGGGGAGGGAGATAGTGAAGGTGAGAAAAAGACACCTGCAGACCAGCTTCACCACTCATGCAGCATCCCTCCTGCAGATGAGGAGCAGGGGCTCAAACCCAGGTCCTTGAGCTTGGTACTATGTGCACTCAACTAGGTGTGCCACTGCCAGGCCCCTGAGTTCTGTGGGCTTCTGTAGGATCATGTTCTCATCCCTGAACCATCTAGTACACCTGGGAGCTTGGGATATTCTGACTGGTCAGGCCTGGGCCCCACCTGTGCCCCTAGGGGTAGGCTCAGCTCCTCTGACTCATTTGGACCAAGGGGCTGGCGACACCCCAGGGGAAATAAGACTATATCCTCCAGAGGAAGTGGAGATGGGGCCAGAATTCAGCAAAGGGAGCATCTTCAATGATTCCCCCACTGAGTCTAACAAGGACCTGCTTCCAGCCTGGCTTTGAGCCCAGAAATGAAGTTGGCACCTTCCTGCCCTCTGGGAAGGAGGGGAAGATATAAATAAGTATAATTCAAAGCACTTGTGATATGTCCTGGGAGAGAGAAACAAACAAAAGACTACAGACATTAGAGCACAGCCTCTTTTTTAAATTCTTTTTTATTTATTTGAAGAAGGAGACATTAACAAAACCATAGGATAAGAGGGGTACAACTCCACACAATTCCCACCACCAGATCTCCATATCCCATCCCGTACCCTGATAACTTTCCTATTCTTTATCCCTCTGGGAGTATGGACCCAAGGTCATTGTGGGATGCAGAAGGTGGAAGGTCTGGCTTCTGTAAAGTCTTTCCCAGGTGAGATGAGAAAGGAACATCAGCTGGCAGGAACCACCTGAGTGAGGCTGGGAAGGGACAAATGTGTTTGAGGAGCCATTGGTGGGTGGGGCTGGTACTGCAGAGGGCATTTGGGGTGGACCATGAAGGGCCAGCGTTATCTAACTGACATGTTTGGACTTTCTCCAGGGGCCAGTGGGAAGATATTGGTGATTCCAGGGTAGAGATGGGATCTAGAGCTTTGCTTTCTGACGGTGAACTCAACAGGTGTGGAAGAGGAAGGGCTGTAAGAGAAGCTGGGAGGACAACTACGTGGCTGTTAAAGTTGTCCAAAGGCAGGTCTTGGGTGTGGGATCACCTGTCTGCCCCTTCACACTGTCTTTGTGTGAAGACAAAGACAGTGTGAAGGGACAGACAGGTGGTGACTTCCCTGGTTAACCTGCCTTCTGCACAGCTCCATGACTTGAGTCCAGCATCTATACCTTCATGTCTCTACCTGACCCATGACATGCCTGCTGCATGATGGAGAGCCTCCCCCTGGGCCAAGTGAGATGTTTCATCCAGGAGGGTGTCTGATTTGCTGTGTCTGTGTGACTGAGGTGTGAGCCCCTGGTACACCACACGAGAGTCATATAGCCCATGGGGAAATTTCAGTGATGTGGTGTCTCTCTCTTTCTCTACCTGCAAAAGTTGATCCACAGTAGTGATGCCCCACTGTGAACAACAACAACTAAAGCTTTTCCTCTAGTTCCCCCCTTGCAGAAAGTTATCCCACCAGCCTCCCAGTTACTGGAATCAGTTGTACTGAGCACCATTCCCTCCTGACCTACACAGCAACCTCCAGCCTCGCAGGGGCAATGAGCGCCACTGCCACTTCTCATACCTCACCACCTGGGACAGGCTGGATCCTCCTGAGTTCCTCCTCCCCATTCTCACCGCAGTCCCAGGGTCTTCTTCCCCTAGCAGTCAGGTGAATACTCTAAAAAGACATGGTCCCTTTGTGACAGGAAAAGTAAAATGGCATCTCCTGAAGAGCCAGTGTTCCAGAGTGCCTTCACCACAGATAGAAGGAAACATGAGGGCTGAGGAAGATAACATGATATTTATATAAAAACTTTAGTGCTTAAATTTCCAAGGTCCCAGGTTCAATCTCCAGCAACACCATAAACCAGACCTAAGCAGTACTCTGAAAAGAAAAATACTGTGAAGATGGAAACCCATAATTCTCCAACCTGGGAGTACTGAGATACCAACCTCACAGTCCTGGTAGAGAAACAGCTAGACTTCATTCTTTCATGCAAGTGAGACAGCAGCGCCATAACAAATCAATCCAACACGAAGTGTACATGAACGTGACAGCATTTGGGAAAATAGAAAACTTGAAGGGGTTCTGTCAGGGGCAGAATAATCAGTGGTTCATTTCTGAGGAGAGTATCATTGTGATACTTTTTTTTTCAGGTGAGGACACAGAGAGTTTAGGTAACTTGCCTGAGGTCACACCGATGTTATTGGCAGAGACAGGATTTGAACCCATAACCCTTAGTTTCAGGGTTCTGGTTCCTGAGTGCCAAGGAAACCTTGTATTCTGTCTTTATACCATCTCTCCTGTTCTCTTGGGAATGGAGGGGCTCAGGAAGGGACAGTAAGGGTAGAGTGGAGGAGGACAATAGGACCATATTCCAAATGTTCAGCCCCAAAAGGACTTTCTCTGCTCTTGGCCTTGGTTTCTGCCTCTGCAAGCTGGGGAGCCATACTTCCTAGCTGAACTGGGGTTTATCTCAGGACATGGCTGTACTTTCACCTTGTGAAAGGGCTATGGGGACCCTGAGTGGCTCCGCACTCCCTGAAGCCAGAGCAGCCCCAGAAACACAGCCAGGTCTCCCTTGGAGCATGAAGACTTGGAACGGGTGCTGGTGTGCAGGCACAGAGCCTTGCACAAAACACAGAGGAGATGGGGACACCTGCACAGGCAGATAGATACACATACAGCTACCGAGGCACCCAAGGAGACACAACAGATGCCCAAAGCACTGAATGCAAGACACAAACATGGGAATATTCAGTGTCACATGTACATACTCCCTCCTGCACAAACACACACACTAGCATCACAAACACATATTCCAGCAACACACACACACACTAGCATCACAAACACATATTCCAGCAACACACACACACACCTCCCTGGTATGTGTGGAAGAGTCCTAACTGTCAAGGGTCCTGAGATGGGGATAGCCCACAGCCAGTCTTGGCCTGGTGTTGAGATGTCCTGGAGAGCCTGCCCCCCAACCTGCACAGATACAGAGGCCATTATCAATCAGGTGCATGCCACAGACACCCTCTCCACATGCTCTCCCGGTGGTCCTGCCTGCATGTGGGAACGGTAAGCTGGCACCTCCCCAGACCCACCTTCTCCACAGCCTCTTGTCTAGTCCTACAGACCCTGGGGAAGGTGGGGGCACCTCACCCTCTGGCCCACCCACCCCTCCCTAAGCCCTGGCTAATGAACTCTCCTCATGGGTAGGGCTTAGGGAGGGGGAGAATTACATCCAGATACACGTCACATGTGGCCTTGGTCAAGTTCATTTTACCTTGTGAGGCCTCTGTTTTCTAGTCTGTGAAGTGGATTAATGCTGCCGTCTGGACTGCAGGGTTGGAGCCAGGGAGATAGCATAATGGTTACGCAAAAAGACTTTCATGACTGAGCCTCTGAGGTCCCAGGTTCAATTCCCAGAAACACTATAAGCCAGAGTTTAACAGCATTCTGGTAAAAAAAAAAAAATTATACTACACATAATAAAAATAGGTTGTAAGTTTGGTGGGATGGTAAACTGAGTTACTGAAGCCTGCAAAATGCCAAGAGAGTAGATGCAGCCTGAGATCCAGGAAACCTGAGCTCCAGTGCCAGGTCTTGGGCAATTCCATCTGCACTCTTCACCTCAGTCTTCACACCAAGGAGGTGGGGTGATCATTGCTTTCCAAGAAGCCCTCACACAAGACACACACAGCAGGGACTCAAGAAATGCCAGTCACAGTCATTCCGACAGGGACTGGGCCTTATCTACTCACTCCTTTTATTTCATTTGCCTGACCAATATGCTCTGCATACCTACTATGCTCCATGACCATCTCCCCCTGAAGTTGTTCCACTAGGTAATGGTGGACCCCTGCAAGATGTTTGCTGACTGACTAAATGAAAGAAGGCAATTCAATGATAACATCTGCAGTAACTTCAAGGATACAGGATCAGAGTGGTCATGCGACCCAGATCAGCCTCTTAGGGGTGGTGACATTCGACTTGAGCCCTTTATCAAGGAGTGCCAGGACTGGGGCCTGCTATGTTGCCTGCTGCATAGCCTGCAGCACACAGTAGTCACTCAAAGCATCCTGGCTGGGTGTATCACGGACAGATGGATCCTCTAGGCAAATAGAGTTCCCTTCTTCTAGAATGCTTTTCCATCCCAGTGTCTGCTGACTCATACTTCAGGACCCTGCAGACAACATCTCTGAAGAAGAGAACTAGAGAGAACATATTCTGCACCCCACTGTACCCCCTTCCCTGTAGGGGTTTGGGGCCCCTACAGCCAGATCACCCCAACTTTCAGGAGAAGGCAGAAGAGATAATTTTATGTGAAATCTCCTGGTATTTAATGCATTGGCAACACATAATCCTAAAATAATAATAATAAAGCTTCCAGGGCCAAGCCAAACATCCCAGGAACGAGTGTCGCCTGTAGGTGGCTGGTGGACAAGATCTGCTGGCAGGCTGGGGGTGGGAAAGGGGGCAGTGAGAAGTGTTGAGGTTACAGTACTTCCTGTTGTCTCACTTGCAGTCCCTTTCCTGAATTCGTCATGGGAGGGGTCGTTGTGAAACTGAGGGGACAGAGGGGACACCCCAGCTCCAGGCTACACCCACAGACCACTGCCTGGCCCAGGGCAGCTCTGTCCAGCTTAGTACAGAGGGCCAAATCTGGGAGCTATGAGAGGCCAGTCTACAGCTCTGAGTCCCACTGACCAGGCGGAGGGGAGACCAGTCCACCCCCAGGCCCCTTGGCCTTTCTTAGAAATCAAAGCAGGGAAACCAAGACAGGGCCAGACTCAGAGACTGTGGTTTACAGTCGCTTGGCTCGCAAGCAGAAAGGGGGTCAGGAGGCAGACTTCTCTGGAAAGTCCCTCATTTTGGAACCCACTGGATGCCAAGGAGAGGACATTCAGGGTCTCCTACTCTAGAAGACTCCTTCACTGCATCCAACAGCTCCTTGGGTGTCTGGGACAGAACTTTCCAGAAAGAGACAACTGAAAAAGCCCCTCTCTGGGAACACCAGGCTCCCTTGATGGGAACTGGGGTGCTGCAGAGTGAGGGCATGAACCCCAGCACCAAGGCCTGCTGTTGGCTGGAGACCCTCAGAGGCAGTGTCAGCTCCCATCCTATACAGGGCTTCTCTGAAGGGTGGATAGGCCCTGCCAGCCACTTCCCTTGGTCAGAGCCAGGGCACAGCAGACACAGCCACTGGCCTCCAGGAGGCCTGCAGGCCTGCACTGCAGAGACTTGAGTAGCACACACACAGGTGGTACCAGGCATGGAGAAAAGTAGGTAATGGAAAAGGAGTGAACACATATCAGAGGTGGTACTGAGCCCTCTGCACACAGCACCTTCATCTTCACCATGCAGGGGAGAGGGAGAGAGAACCAGATCATCACTCTTGCACATGCTATGCTGGGGATCGAACCCAGAATCTTGTGCTGATGAATCCAGGGCTGTAGCAACTATTCCACCTCCCAGGCTGAATCACAGTTCTCCTCTTGTTCACCCAACAAACACTTGGTGACACTTGACCATCACATCTTCAATCAACAAACAATTGGTGACATTATATGTAGGTGTCAATGACTTAATGGGGACTAGCAGAGGACTGAACTCTGCCTTCTTGGGAGCTTGTAATCCAAAAGGAGGGCAAGAATGACAAGCAGTGGTAAAATACTCACGCTACGGGGATAAAGGGTGATGATGGGGGTGGGGTGGGCAGGGAGGTGACTGCAGATCGAGCACAGGCCTTGCACACCTGGAATTCTGGGGTGGGTGCTGTGCACCACAGATGCTGGAGGCCTGCTCTGGTCTCTCCCATGCCTCCTCTAAATAAATAAATAGATAAATAAATAAATAAATTTTCTAAAGCCTGATGATGTTCAACCTAAAAACAGGGCTAGTGAGGTTTCAGAGTGCCTGGGTTTGAAAAAAATATCATTTTCTTGTTAATAAAAGTCTGCTCAGTTGTAGAACACACACAAGGCCCTGAGTTTCACCTGTCACTCTGCAAAATAAATAAATAGACAAATCAGAACAATCTGGGGGAGCACTATTTAAATATAGGCCCAGACAGGGTAGAGAAGGGGTATCTGGGGAAGGATGCTACAATCAGAGGAAGTAGCAGGTGCCACGGCCCTGAGGTAAGGGGTTGTTAATGTGTTGATGGGATAACAAAGAGTCTGATATGTCAGAAGAGGGGGAAATGAGACAATTAAAGGGGATGAGGTGGGAAGAGGGAGGTTGCAGAAAGATTGTGGAGGGCCATGTAGGTCATGGAGAGAATCAGAGCCCTGTGAAGACTTTCAGCAGAGGTTTACAACCTGACTTCCTATTACTACTCCCATCTTAGAGATGAGGAAACCAAGGCCCAGAGAGGTAAAGTCACTGGCATCAGCTCACACAGCAGTGAATGGCTACCCCTAGGCCTGAGGTGTAGTCCCACCAATTCAGACCAGCTCCTCCTACATGCAGACTGGCATTTCAGTGATGAGGGGAAGGACCCTGCCAAGACCCCATCACCACCACAGGGGCATCAGTTGACCTGGAGTGTCCCTCAGAGCAGCTGTAGTTCCACCCACCCCACCCCCCAATTTGTGGAGCAGTTGGGGCAAGTCCCTGGTGTCCAGAGGCATGTTGGCTGCATGGACAGTCACTTTCTTTTTCTTATAGAAGGAAGAGGAATTGTCAGCCCTTCGGTTTCACTCTGAGCTTGTAGATGTCTTTCCAGTAACTAAAAGGCAAGGGCTGGGCCACTGCCCGGAGACAGACTGCGGAAGCCTGGGGTGGGGGTTTGGGGGTGGTGGGGTCTGTGGTTGATGCCACCTGCCCCCATCATAACATCCCTGCCACCTCCCTTGTCATTGCGGTCTTTGGTTTCCCTTAGCCACCAAATGTGAAACTGGCTGGGAGGTAAGGCAGAAAGGGAGCGGTGTGACTCTCCCGACTGTGGTTGAATGAAGGTATTCTCGGGCGCCTGCTCGTGAGGGTGGTGAACTTCTTGTGCTAAAAGCAGAAATGCTTTTCAGTAAATGTTATTACTCAAAAGGAAGTTGTCACTACCGTCACCTCGAGCATCTTCCAACTGCCACAGGGTCAGGCCCCAGGCAGGAAGGGGGGAGGGTCTTTGAGGCTCCCAGTGACCCCTGAGCCTGTCTCTCACCCCCAAGGAATCTCTGGCAGACTCTGCTGAGTTGGTCAGCCAAAGCTGCCATCCTGATGCCCATAGCCTGCCAGGCATCTTGTGTCAAGGTCCACTGTTTGCTGAGTCAACATATAAACCTCTGTGCTAGGATGGATCTGACTGGGCAGAGCTGAGTTGGGCAAACAGCTGGGGGGAACAAGACAGGGATGCCAATTGACTTTTTGTTTCCTTGAGAACTGTTGTTCATCTTGGCAACTCTTTCTTAAACATTTAATTTATTAGGCATCTAGCGATGGCACATCTAGTAGAATGTACATATTACCAAGCACAAGGATGCAGGTTCAAGTCCTTTCACCCCCCCCAACCTATCCCCACCTGAAAGGGTGAAGCTTCATGAGTGGTAAAGCAGTACTGCAGGTGTATCTCTTCCTCTCCCCTTTTCTATCTCCCATCTCCCCTCTCAATTTCTTTCTCTCTCTATCTTACACAAATATAAATTACTTAAAAGAAGTTTGGAGAAGGGGAGTCAGATTCTTTTAAAAAATGTTAGTTTATTTTATGAGTGTGTGTGTGTGTGTGTGAGAGAGAGAGAGAGAGAGAGAGAGAGTATCACTCAGCTCTCACATATGATGTTGTCAAAATGTTAGTTTATTTTATGAATGTGTTGTGTGTGTGTGTGTGTGTGAGAGAGAGAGAGAGAGAGGATAGTATCATTCAGCTCTCACATATGATGTTGTCAGAGATTGAGCCTGGGGCCTCAATACATGTCCTATGCTCTGACACTGAGATATCTCCCTAGCTCTTGATTCATCTCTTTTTGTCCCATTTTCTCATCTCTAAAATGGAACAGTGCTGCCTCAATGCAAAGAGCTAGTCAATAGCCACAGCGGATGTTTAATAAACAGTAAGGTTATGACTAATAGTGAAAATGATACTGCATCTGAATCTGACAGACCAGGACACAGAGCTCTGTACCACCAGCCACTCATTGCATGACCTTGGATAGACACAGTCAACTCCCTAGGACAGTTTTCTCCTGCAAATAGGAGGGATGATAATCATACTTGTACAAGATTGTTGGGAGAATTCTATGAGTTGCATCAGGCACATGACAGCCAAATAGAAGCAGTAGCTCCATTCCTCTTCTTTATGGCCTTAAGGAGGCAGGCCCAGGCCACTGCCCCACCTGAGCTGTGCAGGGGCTGCCATGCTTGCCCTTTGTTGGGAGGCAACCGTGAAAGTAGGCACCAGTGTCCAGAGGACAGATGAGAAACAGCCAGGCTGAGCTCATGACAGCCCACACCCTGTGCTGTGCACACTCCCCAGTAGAAAGGAGGCTAAGCAAGCCAGCCACTGGAGGGCAACTCGCAGTCCCAGCCTGTAGGACGTCCTCCACAGGTCACAGCACTCACAAACCAGCACCATGCTTCATGGACCTGGCGGGTCATGCCTCGGAGGCTGGGCCCGAGGTTGCTAAGACACTTGCAGGTGTGGAAAGTGAGGTGCAGGCAGGTCAGAGGTCTAGTGCATGGAGATGTGAGTCCAAGCTGCCCACCACCAAGCCTTGTGCTTAGCCATCCCCTTGCTGCATATGATGCTGGAGATTCTGATAGGGTCACCTTGTTGCCAAAGATACAATCCTACTCAGAGGTGTCTGGTAATAATAAAAAGTACATACACATACATATTTAGGGAGCAGACGGTGGCACAGCTGATTTAGAGCACAAATTGCCATGCTTAAGGACCTAGGTTCAAGCTTCCAATCCCCACCTGTGGGAGGAAGTTTTGGAGTGGTGAAACAGTGCTACAGGTGTCTTTCTCTCTCCTTCTCTATCTCCCTCTTCCCTCTTGATTTCTCTCTGTTTCCATCAAATAGTTAAATAAATAATATATATTTGTGGAGATTATTATTATAAAGCTAGAAACCCCATGCACCCTCTTCCCAGCTGCTCTTGCTCTGTGACAGTGTCGCAGTGGATGTCGTCCAGCAACCTGTAGAATATTTCTTTCCATCAGCAGGCACCCTGATGGTGCCCTTTCATAGTCAAACCAACTTCCCTGCCTCTACTTATCTGTGACCCCTGGCAACCACTCATCGGATAACTGCAATCTCAAGAGTGTGATGTGATGTAAAGGGAATCCTGGGGGAGGTAACCTTTGGAGATGGACTTCTTGACTCAGCATAGCTGAGTCCCTAAAGACTCATTCACACTGCTACATGTATCAGTGTCTAGATCCTTTTTATCACTTGGTGGCGTCCACAGTACAAACTAGCCAGTCTCTTCTGTTCTTTGCCATGGAAGGGCACCCAAGATGAGTCCAGTTTGGGTCTACTATGAAAAAAATGGGGCCTAGATGGTGGCACACCTGGTTGAGTGCATGTTACACTGTGCAAAGACCCAGGTTTGAGCCCCAAGTCCCCACCTACAGAGGGAAAGCTTCACGAGTGGTGAAGCAGGATTGCAGATGTCTCTCTCTGTCTCCCTCTCTATCTCCCCATTCCTTTCAATTTGTGGCTGTCTCTATTCAATAAAAATAAAGATAATAAAAAAATTTTTAAAAAAAGAAGAGAGAAAGAAAAAAAAAAAAAAACCTATTATAGACACTTGTGTACAGGTGTTTGGTGTGAAACTCCCTTGTCATTCTTATGCCCAGTCTCACCATTTCTGAATCAGACCAGACAGATGGTCATTTTCCAGAAGTCATCACATTCCCACAAGAAAAATGCTAGTGGTCCATTTCTCCACACCTCACCAGCACAAATGTCCTCATCAATCTTCTAGCAGTCATTTTGAAAGCTGTGTGGTGAGATCTCCTGGAGGCCTCAATTTGCATTCCTCTAATGACTACTAATCTGAGCAGCTTGTCCTGGGTTTATTTGCATCTGAGTATCCTCTTTGGTAGAATGCCACTTCCTGTCATTTGCTCTTTTTTTCACTGAAAACCAGTGTTTTAATTATTTTTTTTATTGCTTCACTTTAGGAGTTCTAAAAGGTAGGTACAATCTAAAAACTAGTCCTTTGCCATTTCTTTAATTTGCAAATGTTTTCTCCTAGCCTGTAGCTTGTCTCAGAGAGCTAGTGTTTTAATTTTGAAGAGGTATAATCTAACTTTTTTTTTTCCTTTTGCAATTTGCATTTTTGGTGTCCAAATTTAGTATACCCTTGCCTACCTTTAGATCCTAAAGCTTGATTTCCCCGTACTTTTTAAAACAAATGTTTTAGGTTTTACATTTTAGTCTACAGCCCAGTTTGAGTTACTTTTCTTAATAGAATGTGAGTCTTCTGCTTGGGGTGGTTGTGGGGGGAGGGTATCTTGCCTACACATGACCTGCACTACTTAAACTAAAGGTTATAGTTAACACTGAACTCTTTTTGCACCTTTGTCAGAAGTCAGTTGCTCATATCTGTGTGGATCTGTTTAGATGATCTATTTTGTTCCATTCTTTTGTACCAAAATCATTCTGTCTTTGTGGCTGTGGCTATATAGTAAAATTTAACATTGGGGGCTGGGGAGACAGCATAATGGTTATGCAAAAGACTTACTCCAGAGGCCCCAAGCTCCTAGGCTCATTCCCCAACACCATCATAAGCCAGAACTGAGCAGTGCTCTAGTACTTCTGTTGTTTCTCTTATGCAAATAAATGAAATTTTAAAATATATATTATTTAAAAAAAAACTTAACATTGTGGAACAATGTCTCCCACTTTGTAGAAAAATTTCTATCCTATTTTAATTCATTCGACAATTGAGATGCCATAGGTGTGCTGCTCAATTCATTCACTGAAAAAGAGAATGCTGAAGCAGAGGTGACCAATGGGTTTACCAATGGAGCATCCTCTCCTTTAAAATACAGAGTTGTAGTAAATAGTTACCAGCCAAAGACTACATTCCCCGTTTGCCTTTGCATGTAGGTAGAACCATGTGATTAGTCTTGGTCAGTGGAATATGAGAGAAAATGTTTTATACCTATGTCTCTCTAGCCTGATGGCGCCTTCTCCATCTCCTTTCTTTTCTCTGGCTAATTGTTGGTACCAGGTTGATCCTGGAAGCCACCAGTTAAATATGGCAGAGAGCACAGTAGTCAGGACTGCTAAGTGACTGTGAAACACAGCTCCCTCTCCATAAGTCTCCATCCCAAGCACCAAAATTGTCTGCATTTAAAAATGAGGTAAAGGGGGAGTCGGGCGGTAGCACAGCGGGTTAAGCGCACATGGCACAAAGCACAAGGACCAGCAGAAGGATCCCGGTTCAAGCCCCCGGCTCCTCACCTGCAGAGAAGTCACTTCACAGGTGGTGAAGCAGGTCTGCAGGTGTCTAACTTTCTCTCCCCCTCTCTGTCTTCCCCTCCTGTCTCCATTTCTCTCTGTCCTATCCAAAGACAGCAACAACAACAACAATAATAATAGCCACAACAATGATAAAACAACAAGGGCAACAAAAGGGGAAAAAAATGGTCTCCAGGAGCAGTGGATTCATGGTACAGGCACCAAATCCCGGCAATAACCCTGGAGGCAAAAAAAAAAAAAAAAAAAAAAGGAGAGATAAAGGTAATGTAGTAGCACACCTAGTAGAGAACACACATTACCATGCTCAAGGACCTGGGTTCTAGTCCTGCTCCCCACCAGCAGGGGTAAAGAAGTGCTGCTGGAGTGTCTCTCTCTCACTCGCTCACTGTCTCTCTTTTCTCTGTGTCTCCCCTTCCCTCTCAATCTTTCTCTGTCCTACTGTTGAGGGGATGGGCAAGTCAGTAGATCCCCTCTTGGGTCTGTCGCTGCTTCGTTTGAAATGAGCTTCAAAAAGACACAAATTCAGCTGTACAGTTTCTAAATTTGCTCTATTAGTTGTGCAAAGCAGTCAGGAAAAAGGCTCAGGGGAATAGATTCCCTGAGGATTCTGGGCCTCCTCTATTATGGCAAGACCCCCAGCCAAAAACCAAGGCTAATGACCCTTCTTATCTAGCTCCTCTTCTTTATAACCCTTCTTTAAAAATTTTTTTTCTTTATATTCTGATTTATTACTTAAGCTTGTTTTATAACCCTTCTTACCTCACACCAGAGCCCACTTTTCATTGACCTGATGCAGTAAACTCCACCCCCACTTCATATAGTGCAGAAAAAGGGAACCCTGTACCAAGTGGGTCTGTTCCACATGGTTTTGACGTTACTAATTTTGTAAGTGAAATAAGTACAATGTGAAAAATATTCATCCATGTACAACTTAAAATCATCTCATATGCCCTTGGCCTACTCCCAGTTGGAATACATATATACTCTAAACTCTGGATTAGCCATTAGTCAACACTCCCCCTACAGGAGAAAAAATAGGTCCAGTGATCTGCCCAGAGTCACAAAGATGATCCAAAGTTGAACCCAAGTGATTCCACTAGCTAACTGATTTCCATGAACCTTTGATTCCTCCTTTTAATAGGTGGACACGTCTGAGCATGTGTCATCTGAGACTTCAAGTAGATGATTATAAAAACAAATCATAATTAATAATTCCTTATGGGGTAGGTCAGAGAGATTCTGGGGCAGGGTGGCGCCTCTGGATGCTGGTTTTGGAAAGAAGTAATTTTAAGACTTCCCGCCTTTCATGGGTGGCAGGAAAGCAATTTAAAAGAAGCCTAATAAACATGGCCCAGGCAGTTGTGACCCATGGAAGGAATCTCTCGCCTCCAGAAGTCACCCAGCCTTTATGATGTGGTGTTTGTCTATGTGCTGAGGTTGGGGGGGGGGGAGTGACCATGGAGGATTTATGGGAATGAAACATCTTGTGAAATGGAGTTGGCCCATTCCTTGTGGTTGCTGTACTGAGTGTGTCAAAGGGCATCAGAAAACACAATGCTGAGGAGGAGGCAGAGGGGAGAACAAAAATTCAGGTATCAGACTCAGACCCCAGGACAAGCCTGCTCTGTCAGACATTGTCAGTCCTCAGTTGTCAACTTTGCCATGCTATGCCTCTCTCTCTTCCTACATGTATAATTTTCATTATAGGGGCTGGGTGGTGGCACACCTGGTTGACAGCACATATTAACATGCATTACAGTGTGGAAGGATCTAGGTTCAAACCCCCAGATGCCACCTACAACAGGGGAACATCAGGAGCGGTGCAACAATGCTGTATCTCTCTCTCTCTTTCTCTCTCTCTCTCCTTCCCTCTTAGCTTCTCTCTCCAAAATAAACAGATAAAAAGTATATATAAATATTTTAATATGAATTATAAAAGTATTTCCCATTCCACATGTCATGTGTGCCTAAAGATAGGCAATGCATTGAAAACTCATTGCACAGTGCTAGCTATATAGTAGACTCTCAATTCATGCTTGCCCTTCTAACATTATTGCTGTGTAAATTACTCTCTCAAGATAAAGAATTGAGGTCAGGAATCAGGTGGTAGTGCAGCAGGTTAAGCACAAGTGGCACAAAGTGCAGGGACCGGCATAAGAATCCCAGTTCAAGCCTTCAGCTCCCCACCTGCAGGGGAGTCGCTTCACAGGCAGTGAAGCAGGTCTGCAGGTGTCTATCTTTCTCTCCCCCCTCTGTCTCCCCCTTCTCTCTCCATTTCTCTCTGTCCTATCCAACAACAACAACATCAATAACAACGACAACAATGACTACAACAGTAAAACAACAAGGGCAACAACAGGGAATGAATAAATAAATATTAAAAAAAGAATTGAGGTCATCATAATCCTATGTTTCATAGCTCTTGGCCTGGAAAGGTAGTGAAAGATGGGTTTTGAGGAATGAATAGAAGTCTGCCAGAAAAAGATGGGGAATGAATAAGCATTTGTGGCATATGTTTTTGGTACCCATGTGCATCCTCTAGACACCCACTCCAGCTTCCTATGAGTACCTACAGTTCTCTGCTTATGAGCCTTTTTCTGGTTGTGGGAGTGCACATAACCGAGAGTTCTTTAAAGATGGTTCCCTTCCCCACTGGAATTAGACTCCAGCTGGCAACTGATAAGGACCTGGAAGTTGCAGAACTCCCTGTGCTGGGAGAACTCTGGCAGGCCTGTTCTGCTTTGGGCCCCACAGTTCCCCCGGTGAGTTTGAGGCCTAATTGCCTACTGTGCCCACTGCTTTGGTAGCATGTATTTTATTGGCTTACTTCTCTGCTTCCCACTGCCTGGGACCACTTCTCTGCTCTTCGAACTTGAGTCTCTGTCTGGGAGTCTGGTTTTGAGAGAACTCAGACCATGGCAATATCCCTGATAGAGAAGACAGGCAGAGACAAGGACCCTCTAGCATCTGTGGAAATTCACCAGAATGCAGTGCAGAGAATAGGAGGTAGAGAGGAGGCTAGAAGGTCAGGCACACAAGTGGGGAGCTCCCAGATGTCTCCCCACATTCTCTGCTCTGGAAAGCTGGGTGTGCAGTGTCCTCACAGATCTGGTGAGGCTGGCAGGCTCAAGGGTGCAAGGCCCTCCAGTCTTGACTTCTGTGACACGTAGGCCTGGGGAGTTATTTGAATTACTACAGTTCTGACCTGGATAAAGGCACTCTCCTTGGTTGGCAAAGACAGGGCAGCTGGGTCACCACAGCTTGTCCGCGTTGGCTTCCAGCAGAGTGCCCAACCCCAGAGAAGAGAGCCCCCACCTCAGTCTTACAGTCTTCATTGCTGGACATCCCATATAGAGTAAATGGGGTACCTCCCTCACGTTGTGGTCTTTCTTACCCTTACCCTGGGCAGTGCCCAGTTTGAGGTTGCAAGCGGACAAAAAACTGCAGGCTGCAGGGCTGGGTGGTGGTGCACCTGGTTGACCACACATTACAATGTTCACCGACCTGGGTTCAAGCCCCAGTCCCCATTTGCAGGGGAAAGCTTTGCAAATGGTGAAGCAGTGCTGTAGGTCTCTCTCCCTCTCCCTCTCCCTCTCCCTCTCCCTCTCCCTCTCCCTCTCCCTCTCCCTCTCCCTCTCCTTCTCCCTCTCCCTCTCTCCCACTCTCTTTTTCCTCCCCTTTTAATTTCTGGCTGCCTCTATGAAATAAATAAATAAATATTTAAAATATATACCTGATAAATGTTCTGGGGGTCCATTAATAAAAAATAATAATAATAAACACTGCAGGCTGCATCCAGGTGAGGAGTTGGGAGAGGCTGCTCTTTCTCATGTAATTTGCTCTTCTGTCTACTGGGTCTAGGGTTCCTGAGAGGGTCACAGGACTGTGACAGGAAAACCTGCACTATCTGAGTACAACCCAGCTTAGCCTCCCATTTTTCAGAGGAGGAAAATAGAGGACCAGAGAGTATCAGGACATGGCAGGAGAGGGGCTCTTATCAAAGTTCACCCAACAAAAAGGCTGGGAGGAAAGAATAGGTTTTTTGTTTGTTTGTTTTTTATTTTATTTATAAAAAGGAAGGAGTCTGGCGGTAGTGCATTGGGTTAAGTGCAGGTGGTGCAAAACACAAGGACCAGCAGAAGGATCCTCGTTCGAGCCCCTGGCTCCCCACCTACAGGGGAGTCGCTTCACAGGTAGTGAAGCAGGTCTGCAGGTATCTTCCTCTCGCCCTCTCTGTCTTCCCCTCCTCTCTCCATTTCTTTCTGTCCTATCTCACAACAACAATGATTTCAACAACAACAATAATAACTACAACAATAATAATAAAACAGCAAGGGCAACAAAAGAGAAAATAAATAAATATATAGAATAAAATAATTTAAAAAAGGAAACACTGACAAAACCATAGGATAAAAGGGGTACAATTCCCACCACCAAAATTTCATATCCCATCCCCTTCCTTGATAGCTTTTCTATTCCTTAAACCTCTGGCAGTATGGACCCAAGGACATTGTGGGATGCAGAAGGTTGAAGGTCTGGCTTCTATAATTTCTTCCCCGCTGAACATGAGCGTTGACAGGTCGATACATGCTCCCAGCCTGTCTTTCTCTTTCCCTAGTGGGGCAGGGTTCTGGGGACTCATTGGTGGGGTTGTCTGTCCAGGGAAGTCTGGTCGGCATCATGCTAGCATCTGGAAACTGGTGGCTGAAAAGAGAGTTAACACACAGAGCCAAACAAATTGTTGACCAATCATGGACTTAAAGGCTGGAATAGTGCAGATGAAGACTTGGCAGGTGTGTGTGTGTGTGTGTGTGTGTGTGTGTGTGTGTGTGTGTGTGTGTGTGTGTGTGTTTTATAGATAGCTAGTAGGCATATTTTAGTTATATTCCAAAAGGCCTATGGCTATAGTAGTTGTTTTTTTTCTCCTGAGCCTGAAATCTGATATGCAGGTGGACCCAAGTTATTGTCTGGGAAGATGATGTCATGGCTAGAAAAAGGACCAGAAAGCTGGATCAGGGAAGAGAGTAGCTCCCAAATATGGAAAAGGTGTATAAATATTGTTGATTGTAAATCCCATCAATCTGATGTGGTCCATATTCAGTTTAGGAGCCCAAGTGACCTCTGTATCCCTGTAGATCTGAGCTCACATTCTGTGGTCATGAGTAGGAACATTCCAATCTGCCCCAGTATCAGGACCCATTTTCCTCAGGTGTAGTGTACAGTATATTGTCCAGCCTCCCTTCAGAGGATGGAACATTCTCTACTGTTGTTGATCCAAGTTGAGATCAAGGTCCTATGGGGGCCCACAAAGGGGCCCCCTGTTTTGTTATTCCTGATAGAGATGACCGGCAACAACGGAGAGAGGGATTTATTTGAGGTCTAGGCCCATCATGTCTGTTTGGGAATCTCAGGACTCCCTGACTAGGGCCCCAGCTGATGGGGTGGGCTGATAGTGACTAAAGAGTCATCGTTAAAGTATGCCAGTCTCTTGCCCTTATTCAGCATTTGCAGTTCTTGCTTTGATAAGGTTAGCTTGGGAGTGAGTGAGAGAACTATAATAGGAAGTAGGTGAGGAGGGTATCTAAGTCTAAGTAGACACTGTTTCATTATGAACTTCATACTGACTCACTGCAGACTATTGTGTACTTTTGCTTTCAGATATATATTTTGTCCTAATTTATAGATACATGTGAACATATGCCCTATCTCATGGGACCTAGTCTATATCTAGGTTTTATGTTGTCAGTGATTGGGAACATGAGAAGTCATATCCCTGAACCACACTTCCTGCATGTAAACCCTACCTTTCACACCCCAACTAGATAATCTTGGGCATGGTAAAGAATCTCTCTGGACCAGTTTCCTCCTTTGTGCACTGAGGATCACAGTGGTGCCACTGTCAAGGGAGTACTTCGAGTCTTAAGTAGGGACTTCTCTACTACCCCTTGCTCTGTGGGATGACTCTAGGGGTCAAGGAGAAGTGCTGTCACCCATTATCCTTAGAGTCTAGAGCCAACTGCATCTTGTAATTCATCCTTCCCTTTCTAAGCAATGTTCTATCTGGGAGATCCTGGTCTTTATCTAAATAGGGGTTCTCTCAGTGCTTTGGCCACATGTACCCCACCAGGAACCTCATTGTGCCTGCTCCCCTGAAAGCCACAGAATCCCTGGGCCCAGCTTGACAGTTGAGGCCTCAAAGTTTAGTTGCTGACATGCAAGTGACTTCCTGCCCTGAGCTATAGAGGGTCCAGGCAGGGATCGGAGAACAAAGACCTTTGTTTGCCTAGCCTCAGAGAAAGGTAAGAAAGCAGAGACTCCTGCTGTGTCCTGTGGAAGCCCCAAGAGCTGCCTGCTCAGGCTGAGAGCCAGAGAAGGCAAGTCAGAACAGTCAAGTGGAAGACCAGAGCCCAGAGGTGGGAAGCAGTACTGGGAGAAACAAAAGCCCACCCTCCTCCACCCCATCCATCCATTCACCCATCTACTCACACATCTATCCACACACATATTCATTCATTCATCCATCCACCCAGTCTTTCACTCATCTATCCATTTATTCATTCACCTACCCACCCATTCGTTCACCAACCCTAACTCATCACCCATTCATCCATCCACCTATCTATTCCAGAAGTACATATCGAACACAAAAGGAGTCCAGGCCCTTGACTGGGCACAGAAGAAAGTTTTAAACAAAGCTTTTACCCTTATGAGGCTGTTATTCTAGACAGAAAGATGGATAGTCAATAGCTATATAAATATTTAATGTGATGACAGGTGGTGAAAAATGCTTGGCAGAAAAATGAGTCAAGATGGGAAGTGTGAATGCAGGGCTACTGTCTCTGAAGTGGTCAGGGGGGTAAGAAAGGAGTGGTGGGCTGTTCTGGGGGGAGGCAGCATCTTCAAATGTCCAGAGGCAGGATTGAAATTGACACATTGGAGGTCAGTTGAGGAATTATGAAGAAAGGAAATTGTGTGGTAGGGAGGAATAGTAAAGTGAATGAATCTGGAAAGGGCCTGAGTATAGCCCCAATTCCAGTTCCTTTCCCTCTCCAGACCTCAGAGTTCCCATCTGTATAGTACAGGCCTGGGTAGAGTCATTTTTTTGGCATGTCAGTTTTATATGCTGGTCTTGATCTTGCCTTGGTGTCTCGGCTGCAAAATGGGAATGCAAGTTTAGAGTCAAGATACCCAATCTCTCTGAGTCCTGTTCCCAGCTGTGAAGGGAGTAGACACCCTTCACAGTGTTCTGACCAAGAGTCAGTAATGGCTTGGTGCAGGGCAGGCATCTGTCCCAGCCACTGTTCTGCTACAATTAGATGGGACAGTGACACTTGATTCTGCTCACATTCCTACACAGAGGTGAAGCATTGAGATGCCACCCCACACACATATGTCGCAACGCTGTTGGCCTCAGAACTTTAATCCATGGGGATTGCTGGAGTGGAGGGTGGGCCAAGTCCTCTAATCAGTTCAGCCTCTCCCCCCCCCCCCCCCCAAACATGACTCACTACCAAATCAAAGCTCACAGACAGTGGAGGCTCCCACATGACTCTACCATTCCTGTGGCACTGAGTTGTCCTTTTTCTTCTCCTGCTCAGTTTCCACACCAGAAACAGTGCTCTGGGTTGCCAACCCAACTGTCTGTTCCATTCCTGCCTCAGGCCCTTTGCACTTGCTAAGCTGACCACCTGGTATGTGTTTTCACTCCTTTCAGTGTTCAGTTCAAATCTCACCCCAGAGTGGCCTTCCCTGACCACCCCAAACAGACATAACACATTGTCTCTCTTCTTCTTCTTCTTCTCCTTCTCCTTCTCCTTCTCCTTCTCCTTCTCCTTCTCCTTCTCCTTCTCCTTCTCCTTCTCCTTCTCCTTCTCCTTCTTCTTCTTCTTCTTCTTCTTCTTTTTGCCTCTATACCTGGTGCATTTATCTTTAAATAGCCCTTAACACCCTCTGACATTATCTGCTCCTGTCCTTATTTACTTCCTCATTTCCTGATACTTTCTTATAATGTCAGTACCATGGAGGGTGGAGACTCCTTCTATTCATGGTTTCTCCAGCAACTGGCTTATAGTAGGTGCTCACTAGATAGCTGGCAAATGAATAATGGGGACCTGATAATACTTTTCCTTTTCATTTAGAGGTTCCAGTTCATGGGGTCAGGTGGTGGTGTACCCAACAGAGTGCACATGCATGAAGACCTAAGTTCAAGCCCCAGGTCCTCACCTGCTGGGGAGAGTTTCAAATGGAGTGAATCAATAGTATACCTCTTCTCTCTGTCTTTCACTCTCTGTCAAAAAGAAAGAAAATTAAATGGCCAAATGGAAAAGTTGTGTAGTTGTGCAGGTAGTGAGCTCCACTGATAACTTTAGTAGCAAAACAAAAAAAAAAGTTTCCATTTTAAATTAATTTTAATTACATAATTAACACACTATTTTATAGTCTTGATTTCTTTGGTTTTTTTTTTTTTTATTGTTATAGCTTCGGGTTAAAATTTCCTTTGACTTCCATCCTGTACACTCCACAAGGTGGCCACATAACAGGTTTGCTTTATATCCTTCTGTACTCATTCTGTGCACACACACATATAACAAAGCCTAACTGTGTTGTTTACATTGTGCGTGTGTGTTTATATAAGTGGCAGATCAGATAGGGCTCAAAGTCACATGCCACACAAGCAAGTCTGAGTAAGTGGGGTGTTTAAATTTTATGTGTCAACTCAGCTAGGCTAAGGTGCCCAGGAGCTTGTTGCCCTTGAGATTGCTGTGAAGGCATTCTGCAGTTGTGATTAACATCTCCTATCTGTAGATATGAAATAAAGGAAGTTATCCTTGATAATGCAAGTGGGTTTTATCTAATTAGTCAGAAACCTCAAGGGAAAAATAAAAAAAGAACACCCCAGGTTTCCCAAAGACAACATGCCCCATGGGAGCTGGAGAGACAGCATAATGGTTATGCTAAAGACTTTCATGTCTGAGGCTGTAGAGTCCCAGGTTCAATCCCCAGCACACCATAAACCAGAACTGAGCAGTGCTCAGGTCAAGTAAATAAATAAAGGAACACATAATTTTATTTTAAAAATCTGCCTCAATATCATTGCTTAAAGGTGGCAGGGGGCACTTTCTAGAAACTAGAGCAACTCATGTCCTGACGTGGGACTGGTTACATACATGTTCTCACTTCTGAAGCTTCACTATGATGTCACCCAGGGCTTGTATATTTGTCAGTACTTGTGTCATACTTCAAAGAGAAAGGGTCTGTGGGGGCCAGGTAGTGGTACAGTTGGTAAAATGCACAAGTTACTATTCTTGACCCAGGTTTGAGTTCCCAGCCCATACCTGCAAGGTGGGGGTGAGGGGAGGGGAAGCTTCACGAGCAGTGGAGCAGGCTGCAGGTATTCCACTTTCTCTTCCTCTCTCCCGCTCCTCTCTCCCTATTTCTGGCTCTTATCATGACTAAAAATAAAAAAGGAATAATAAAATAAATAAATAAATAAATACAAATAAATAGGAAAAAATGGCCACCAGGAGTAGTGGATCTGTCATGTACTCACCAAGCCCCAGTGATAATCCTGGTGGGGGGAAAAAAAAAAAGGATTCTTTGGGGAACTTAGGAGGGTGTCAGGGTCAGCAGGCAAAATGCCCAAGTCATACTCCAGGATTGTCAGGGCAGACAGCTGTGCTGCCTCAGTCTCTGTTCCCAAGTCTGGGGAAGAGTGCCTGATTGGTGAGTCCTGGATCATGTGACCACTCCTTAGCTGCAAGGGAGGCTGGGAAAGGGGGGGGGGGCTTTAGTAGATTTAGCATCAGTGGAGAACAAGGTCTTTGCATCAAAGAATGAAGTGTACCTAGACCACTGCAGTGACACTCACCCAAACAATGGGTATTTAGGTTATTTCCAACGACCATCTTGGAAAACACTTCTTGTGACAGTGTGTTTCTCTGTGGTGTCAGACAACCGAATTCTTAAGTACTAGAAATAATGAGTTTGCTGTTTTACTGGATATTATAAAACTGTTTTCCTGAGAGACTGATATTCCCATCAGCAGCATATAAGCTTAGCCATTTCTTTAATCTTATCATCAAGTAGAGGAGCAGGATCTTATCATCTAGTCTTTTCTTTTTTGATTCTCATTTGTCTGATGACAAGTAAGGCTGGACATCTTACATATTTATTTTCCATATATAGTTCATCTTCTGTAAATTGCCTGTCCCCAGTCACTACCCTGTTTTTCTACTGAGCAGGTTCTTTTTTATTATTATTGTTCTGTTGGATTCTCTATATGTTATAGAAATAAATCATTTGTCTATATTTATGTTGCAAATATTTTTACCCCCAAGTTGTCATTTGCCTCTTAATTTTGGAGTGACCACATACTGTTCCCTCAAGCTCACAACTTTTTTGAAGTTAGGAAGCAGACACTGAGAGGAAGGGGTGTGGACAAAGGGAAAGGGGATCTTCTGACCTTACCCTGTTTTGTTCCCACCAGCCCTGAGTACATTTTGCAATAGCTGTACCGGTCATCCTTTCATTTCCTTGTTCTTGTCACTAATAGAAAATAGTAGCAGAGCCCCAACCATTGAAGGTCTTAACCTCACATTATGTTTTCTTTGTAAAGCAAGGAGTTCACAGATGCGGTATGGGGAAGAGTAACTCCTATAGTGCTCTCAGCATCCCTGGTGGGGGTCAGCCAGGCTGAGCACACCTCACAGTACCATTCGTTTAGTGACCTTGCCAGGCAAGGAATGTATTGATTACCAGGAGTGTGTAAATTCCTTCAGAAGTTTCCAATAGTGGGGAAGAGGGTAAGTAGTATAAATAGTGTAGGATGCGTGGTGATCAAATAACCCAGAGGTGAAAGTCAATGACAGTTGAAATTTTCCTGGAAAATCCTTTGTGGCAGATAAAGAAAGAGGTGACTCAGTGGGTAGAAGTTATGCTTTGCATGTTTGAAGCCCTGGGTTTGATGCCCCTCATTGTTCATTACCACAACACTAGCGCCCTCTCTCTCTCTCTCTCTCTCTCTCAATTAATTAATTAATAAAACAAGGAAACAAACCTTTTAAAAAAGAAAAACAGATTCATTACATACTTGGAAAAATGGTAGATGAATTTGCTTTGATGAATACAGGTAGAAAGCACAAGGGTCAGCCAAATCTGGCCCACTGCCATTTTATAAATAAAGTTGTATTGGTGCACAGGCATACACATTAGCTTCATATTGTCAGTGGCCAATTCCCAGCTGCCACAGCTGAGTAGAGTAACTGCCACACAGACCTGATGACTGGCAAAGCCTGAAATATTTTATTATCTGGTCCTTCACAGAAAACAAACAAAAAAAAAACATTCACCACTTCCTGAATGGCATAATCGAGTTACAATTTAATAGTATTATATATATGCATATATATACATATATATGAAAGATGAATGATGATTTAATGTTGGGTAAATCATATTGGACTGAACCCTTCAATGTTCTGTGTAAATAAGGTGCGTTTCATTGCATAAATCAGTTTAGGGTAAGAAAATAGTTCGCTCAGTAGGATTAATGTCTTACCATGCACAAAATCCTGACTCCACAGAGAAGGACCACTACACTGGGAGAAGCTCCATAGATGATGATGGAATCGTTTTGTGGTACCTCTGCCTCTCTCTTTCTCCCTCTCCCTCTCCCTCTCCCTCTGTCTCTCTCTCTCTCTCTCTCTCTCTCTCTCTCTCTCTTCTCTATCGGAAACAAATAGACAAACAGGAAAAAGAATGAAAAAAATCCAGACGATATGGCATCACATATCTACAAGGTCTCAACACCAGAAGAAGAGGAAAAAAGAGCAGGGCTTTATTTATTTAAAATTATTTAGTAATTAATGAATTTAATAATTAGTTAGCAAATTCAAATTTATCTAATAAAAAATCCTGCAGATGCCTCACTCAGTAATCTTAGCAAGTTACTCTCTTCCCCTCCACCTCCATTTTCTTACCTATAAAATGGGGGTGATGGTAGTACTGACCTTATGAAACTGTGTATCTAGTGAGCAAAGGCAGGTAGAGGAGACTTGAAATAGTGCCAGACTAAGGAGTGAGCATAATGATTATGCAGAAAAACTTCCACTCCTGAAGCACCAAAAGTTCCAGGTTCAACCCTAGTATTAACAGAAACCAGGGTTCTGGTTAAAAAAAAAAGGGGGGGGACAGGCACATAGGAAATACTATATAATTCATTATTAT
This sequence comes from Erinaceus europaeus, assembly GCF_950295315.1. Classification (NCBI taxonomy): domain Eukaryota; kingdom Metazoa; phylum Chordata; class Mammalia; order Eulipotyphla; family Erinaceidae; genus Erinaceus; species Erinaceus europaeus. Next base: position 47,180,692 of record NC_080162.1, read on the forward strand.
TATTATCATTGCTACCCCACAGTTTTCTGTCATGGATATGTTACTCCCTGCATAGCTTCCCCTCCCAAGTCTCCGTTTTCCCATCCATAAATGGCTTCACAATGGCATCCATTACCTGGAGTCTCTATAAGAACTGTGCTTAACATGGTATCTGGCACACAGTAGGTCTTTGGCACATGTGAGTCTTTGTTGCCACCTTTCCTGTTATTTTCGACTTCCCTCCTGACTCTGGACTTCCAGAATGGACCCTGAAGTGTCCACACTATCTAGAACTCGATTGTTCACTTCTCATGTAAAGCAGGACCTGTTGTGGACCAGCCCTGACTCTTTGCACCCAGCAGTTGTTTATTTAACTGTCCTCTTAAGTAACTCCTAGCCATCAAAGGGCTGTTTACAAACCCCACAATTAGCCTTCCTGGAACAACAAATAAACAGAAACCTAATTAGGCGTGTTCCCCCTGGCTCAAGGCACTATGATCTGAAGACAGCCACAGCAGCTGTCAGTTAAGTAAGCCACCAGTTAAATAAGTGTTTGCAGGGGTAAACTAGAGTGTGAATGGGTGGTAGGATGGATGGATGGATGGATGGATGGATGGATGGATGGATGGATGGATGGATGGGAGTAGGTTACTAGAATATCAAAGGGAGAGAGCAGTGTGGAATTCTAGACTCTTTCTGATTCTGTGTTCTGCCCTTCTGTCCTGGTCTTCTCTGAGATGCTTTGTCAACAGAAAGAAGTTTGTCCTTACAGTGTCAGCATAATTCTGGGTTTGAATTCAGTTTTTGTTACATCCTGGCTCTATGACCTTGAGCAAATCCTGTCACCTCCTGGGCCTTGTCCTTGTCCCCTGTGAAGTGAATGTTAGTCATGTTCACAAAGTCATTCAGAAGATTCCCAGGGAATATGCCCAGGCCAGGCACCTGCTCTGTAAGTACACATTCCCTTCCAGGGTTCTGAAGACACCCCCCCGGGGGGGGGGTAGCGCAATGGGTTAAGCCCACATAGCGCAAAGCGCAAGGACTGGCTCAAGGATCCCAGTTGAAGCCCCTGACTCCCCACCTGCAGGGGGGTTGCTTCACAGGCAGTAAAGCAGGTCTGCAGGTGTCTTTCTCCAGTCTTCTCTGTCTTCCTGTCCTCTCTCCAAATATTTCTGTCCTACCCAACAACAACAACAATATCAGTGGCAACAATAACATTAACAACAACAACAAGGGCATCAAAATGGGAAAAATGTCCTCCAGGAGCAATGGATTCATAGTGCAGGCACCAAGCTCCAGCAATATCCCTGGAGGCAAAAAAAAAAAAAAAAGATTCAACTGGATGGAGGGGTCAAGGGTCAGTCTAAACCTTCCTGTAGGGAAGTGTGTCTGGCAGAGGGTGCTGCTTTATCCTCTAGCTGTGGAAAAAGGCCTAGATAGATGGCGGGACCTGGCTCTTTCTCTCCCCACCTCCCTGGATTCCAGTCGGGAGGGAGGGGAGGTTTCCACGGGGTTCTCTAGATCGGGGGTGAGGGGGGTTAAGGGTGGCAGTTTAACATCCAAGTTTCTGGACTTCAAAATTCCCTTCTTTACCTTATAAGCTTCTGATATGCAGATAATTAATAACCCCTCTGTCGGGGTGGTAGGGGAGGCTGAGCGGTGGTGCATCTAGTTAAGTCTACACATTACAACGCACAAGGACCTGGGTTGAAGCCCCCAGTCCCCACCTGTAAGAGGAAAGCTTCATGAGCAGTGAAGCAATACTACAGGTTTCTCTCTCTCTCCCATCTTGTGTATCTCTCCCTCACCTCTCAATTTCTATCTGTCCTATCAAATAATAATATTGAAAACACATAAGTTATTATTAATAATAAATTAATAGTATAATAATTAGTAATAATATAATCATTCTGGGCTGGGGAGATAGCATAATGGTTATGCAAAAAGATATTCATGCATGAGGCACAAAAGGTACCAGGCTCAATTCCCAGATCTGAGCCATACTCTGGAAAAAATAAAATAAAATAACCACTTTGTGTTGTAGGGAAATGAAAGTCCCTACATCATAAGTCCTTTGTGAGGTGTGAATGAGTTAATACACTAAAATGTTTAGCACAGCACCTGATACACAGTAAGAATAGCTGGTTGCTATTGTTGTAGTTGATATTTAATGATGGTTATGATTTCCCCCAATACCCTTAAACCCTCTGGCAGGGGAAGGCTCTGGGCTAGGCCTTTAATGAATAAGGGTTCCAGCAGGAGGGCACAGCTCCAGCAGAAGCACAGGTAAGAGAGCACTCCCTGGAGGTCAGGGCTCTTGTCAGAGAAGGTATGGCTTGCAGTGACAGAGGCTGGGCGGACAGGGTCAGGGTCAGTGACTCAGAGTTTGGTTCAGCCAGGCTCTGGTGCTATTTCCCTTCAAGGGACCAGGGCAGGGCAGCTGTGGGCTCTCTCTAGCCAGAAGGGAGAGTCTGAGTCAGCCCAGGCCAGGTGAGCAGAGAAGGAGTGGGGCTTTCCCACCTGTACCTCCAAGTTCCTAAAGCAACAGGCAGACAGCCTATGTCAGAGCTGGCCTGGAGCTCTGAATCAGAGGAGGCCTGAGAGCCTCTTCTTTGCCTGAGATGCAGTATGGGGGCCAGGACCTCAACCAATGGTGTTTTTTCAGTGGAAGAAAAGAGCATCCAGACCAGGAAAATAGTGCAACCATAGTACACAGGACTTGCACATGAAAGGTTGCAGGTTCAATCCCAGGTACCTTGTAATTCCAGAACTAAGTAGTGTTCTTCTCTCTCTCTTTCTCTCTCTCTCTCTCTCTCTCTCTCTTGCTCTCTCACTCTCTCGCTCTCTCACTCTCTCCCTTTCTTAAATAAATAAATAAGACACTGGCATACTTTAATGATGACTCTTTAGTCATTATCAGGCCACCGCATCATCTGGGGCCCTAGTCGGGGAGCCCTGGGATTCCCACACAAACATTATGGGCCTAGACCTTGAATAGATTCCTCTCTCCCCTATCACTGGTCATCTCCATCAGGAACAACATAATGGACCCCTTTTGTGGGCCCCCATAGGACCTTGCCCTCAACACGGATCAACAATGGTAGAGAATGTTCCATTCTCCAAAGGGAGGCTGGATAACATACTCTATCTTCCACCTGAGAAAGACGGGGCCTGAAATTGGTGCAACTTGGAATGTTCCTACTCTTGACCACAGAATGAGAGCTCAGACCTACAGGGATGCAGAGGTCACATAGGCTCCTAAGCTGAATATGGTCTCCAGATCACATCAAATTGATGGGGTTTACAGTCAACAATATTTATACACTTTTCCCATATTTGAGAGCTATTCTCTTCCCTGATCCAGCTTTCTAGCCCTTTTTCCAGCCATGACATCATCTCCCCAGACAATAACTTGGGTCCACCTGCATATCAGATGTCAGGCTCAGGCAAAAACTAGTATAGTCAAGGGCCCCTTGGAATATACCTAAAATAGACCTAGTAGTTAACTCCAAAATGGAGACCCCAAATCTTCATCTGCAATATTCCAGCCTTTAGGTTCATGATTAGTCAACAATTTGTTCTGCTTTATATCTTAACTCTTTTTCAGACACCAGTTTCCAGATGCTACCATGATGCCAACCTGACTTCCCTGAGCAGATGACCCCACCAATGAGTCCTGGAGGCCTGTTTCCCCAGAGGCCTGCCCCACTAGGGAAAGAGAGAGGCAGACTGGGAGTATGGATCGACCTGTCAATGCCCATGTTCAGTGGGGAAGCAATTACAGGAGCCAGACCTTCCACCTTCTGCACCCCATAATGGCCCTGGATCCATGCTCTCAGAGGGTTAAAGAAAAGGAAAGCTATCAGGGGAGGAGATGGGATACGGAGTTCTGGTGGTGGGAATTGTGTGGAATTGTACCCCTCTTATCCTATGGTCTTGTCAGTGTTTCCATTTTATAAATAATTTTTTTTTTTAAAAATCTGGGCTGGGGATATAGCACAATGTTTTTGCAAAAGTCCTAGGTTCAATCTCCAGCAGCACCATAAATCAGTACTCTGGTTAAAAAAAAAAAGAAAAAAAAGATGTGGGGCCAAGTGGTGGCAAAACTGGTTAAGTGCACACATTACAATGTGCAAGGACCCAGGTTCAATCCCCTGGTACCCACCCGCAGTGGGAAGGCTTCATAAGTGATGAAGCAAAGCTGCAGCTATCTCTCTTTATCTTTGTCTCTCTATCTTCCCCTCCATTCTCAGTTTTTCTCTGTCTCTATCAAATAATAAATAAAAATATAATTTAAAAAAGAAAAGGTGCTTTGGAGCCAAGATCAGGGAAGAGTCCCTGAACAAGCAGCATGTGAGCAAAGCCTGAGGAGATGAGGAAATTAGCCATGGGTGAAAACTGCAGGGAGTGGGGGAATGGGAACATTAGGTACAAAGGCCCTGGTGGAGATACGGAGTTTCAGAACAATAAGAAGCCTTAGCTGGAACCAAAAGGAGAGAGTGAAAAGAGATGAAAGAAAGGTGATGATTGGGGGAGGGGGGTGGTTGTAGAGAGAGGTTAGGTGAGTCTCATGGACCACAAGTAAGGTGGAAACACTGGAATGTCCTGAGCAAAAAAGGGGCAGAATCCCACTAAGTTCTAAATAGATCCTTCTGGATAGATGCAGATGGGGACCCAGAACAAAAGGCAGCCAGCTGGGGAGGAGGAAATGTCAGCAGTTTAAGTCAACAGTAAGGCTGGCCTGGAGGGAAGTAGTGGCGGCAGGGATGGGACTGTGGAAATCACCCATCAACCTATCTCCTTGGGGGCCTACTGCACACAAGTGGGATTTGGTGGCTGTGGACACAGAAATTATGAAGGCCAAGCCTTTGCTCACAGTCCAAGAGATAGAAGGCAAAAGAACAGAGTTATGATGGGATTGGTATACCACACAAAGTGTAAATCAAGGCCCTGTCTGCAGACTTCCTAGGAAGTTATTAAACGTATGAAACAGGTTCTGCTTCATGGAGATGAGAAAAGAGGCCTTTAGAAGGCTAAGCAACATATCCAAAGCTAACACCCCTCCAGGTAAGCTGCTGAGTTGGGTTCACACTAGGGTCTGAAGGACTGCAGGACCAGCCCCACTTGACTGCTCTGGGTGTCTAATCAGGGAGGGCTTCCTACAGAGGTGTGGCTTGGCCAGGGTTTTCAGGGATGGGCAGGAACCTGCCAGTAAGCAGAGAGGGCATTTCAGGCTTAGGCAAGGCTTGGGTCAAGGCCTGGCGGTGAGACTCAGTCTCTTAACCAATGTCTCCCCAGCCTCACTTAAAAGTCATCTTTAAAGCCATTGTACTTTGTATTAAGTGAATTGATCTGGGCTGTTGTTGTTTGTTTGGTCTTTAAAAAAAAATAATTAACTGAGGTGAAAGTCACATAACACAGAATTAACCGTTTTAAGAACAACCCCATGGCCTCTAGGATAACCATCATGTTGTGCAACCTCTAACTAGTTGGGAAGAACAGTCATCCTGCCCCCAAAGGAGACCCCACACCCATCAAATGGTTGCTCCCTAAACCCCACTTCGCCTCTAGCCCCCAAGGACCATCAGTCTGCTTTCCAGCTTTGTAGATTCACCTGTTGTTACTGTTTCACAGAAACAAAACTATACAAATGTGCCCTGTGTCTGAGTTCTCTCACATCATATGTCTTAGAGTTTCATGTCATTGCAACATGTGTCAGAAAAATGACTTTTAAAAGAAAAGCAAGGATCCATTTTTTTTAATTTTTATTTATAAAAAAGAAACACTGACAAGAAACATAGAATAAGAGGGGTACAACTCCACATAATTCCCACCACCTGAACTCCATATCCCATCCCCTCCCCTGATAGCTTCCCTATTCTTTCTCCCTCTGGGAGTATGGACCCAGGGTCATTGTGGGGTGCAGAAGGTGGAAGGTCTGGCTTCTGTTATTGCTTCCCCACTGAACATGGGCGTTGACAGGTCTATCTATACTCCGAGCCTCTCTCTTTCTCTAGTGGGGCGGGGCTCTGGGGAAGCAGGGCTCCAGGACACATTGGTGAAGTCATCTGCCCAGGAAAGTCAGGCTGGCATCATGCTAGCATCTGGAACCTGGTGGCTGAAAAAAGAATCAACATATAAAACCAAACAAGTTGTTGACTAATCATGAATCTGAAGGCTGTAATGGTTCAGATGATGGGGGGGGGGGGGCAAGGATCTCCATTTTGTAGATAGTTAGTAAGCCTATTTTAGTTATATTCCAAAAGGCCCATGACTATACTAGTTTTGGGGGTGTTTGTTTGTTTGTTTGTTTGTTTTTGAGCCTGACATCTGATATGCAGGTGGATCCAAGTTATTGTCTGGGGAGATGATGTCATGGCTGGTAAAAGGACCAGAAAGCTGGATCAGGGAAGAGAGGAGCTCCACAAGGATCCATTTGTACCCATGGAAATTCCCCTTCAAAACAAGGACTGCAGCAGCATGGAAGGCTGACCAGCAGGTAGAGTACCAGACTAACAGGTGTGAGATACTGGAGTTACAGCTCTGATTTCACATAGGCCAGATTGAAGCTCTGATTCATTCTCTCTCTCTCTCTCTCCCTCTCTCTCTCTCTCCCTCTCTCTATCTATCTCTCTTTCTCCCTCTCTCTCTCCCTCTTCTTTTTTTTTCTCCCTTGCTTGTATTAATAAATGAATAAGTCTGCTAGGCAGGAGCACACCCAGCTGAGTACACATATAACCATGTGCAAAGAACTAGGTTCAAGTCCCCAGTCCCCACCTGTAGGGGAGAAGTTTCACAAGCAGTAAAGCAGTACTACAGGTGTTGCTCTTTCTCTCTCCCTTTCTATCTTCCCCTTCCCTCTCCATTTTTCTCTCTCCTGTCAAATAAAAGAAATAATAATAATGGTAAAAGGGGAAAAAGAATAAATATTTTAAAATATTTTAAAGTCTGTTATTTAAGGAGCAAATGTCACAGAACAGTGTTATTTGTTTGTACTTATATTATGTGACCCACTGAAGGTTCTGTGTGAGGTCTGCTTTGCTCATACACGGAAATGAGAATGCAATGAGAGGTGAAAAGCTCACCTGTCCCCACTGGGGCTTCTCCTTGGGTTAATCAGAATAGCCAAGGAGACTCCTGGGCAGGGGGGATAGTATCATGGTTAAACTAAAGACTTTCATGCCTGAGCCTCTGAAGTCTCAAGTTCAATCCCCAAAAATATCATAAGGCAATTAATTAGTAGTATTCTGATAAAATAACAATAACAAATCAAATGGATTCTTGATTATGAGACACAAACTGATGAGCTGAACTGAAATGGGAGAGCCCATCTATTCATTCATTCAGCAAATGTTGGATGAGTACCTACTATGTGCTGGGTACTATGCAAGGCACTGAGAAGATAGAGGATTGGCCAAAATCCCTCATGATACTGACACTCTAAGGGGACCCTGACAAAATGCACACATACACATACACACACATACACACACACACACACACACACAAACTCCGAAAGGATAACTTTGGTGCTATGATGAATATAAGCAGAATTATGTATAAAACATAGAAGGGGGAGTATGGCCTTGGGATACCTCTGAGAAAAGGTCACAGAAACTCAGAGAATGTGGAGAAGTCAGACATGTAAAGAGCTAGAGCAAGAGCAGTCAGATGGAAGAGATAGCAAGTGCAAAAATCCTGGGGTGGGAACAGGTTTGGGGAGGAATGAAGCAGATAGCATGCTACAGTGGAGGGAGCAGGAGGAAGTCTAGAGAGGTCACCAGGGCTGGGGGAGAGCATATACCTCCTAGGCTATTTTTGTATTTCCCTAGTGGGTTTGGGCTCTGGGGAAGTGGGGTTCCAACACACATTGGTGAGGTCATCTGCCCAGGGAAGTCAGATTGGTGTCATGTAGCATCTGCAACTTGGTGGCTGGAAATAATTAAGATAAAAAGTAGAACAAATTGTTTAATAATCAGGAATCTAAAGGTCATAATAAAGCAGATCAAATTTGGGGTCTTCATGTTGTAAGAAGCTAAGAAGTCTATTTTAGGTGTATTCCAAGAGGCCCAAGACTTTACTAATTTTTGCCTGAGCCCAAGCCCAACAGCTAACATACAGGTAGACTGAAAGTATTGTCTGGGAAGATGATGTCAAAGTAGGGAATAGGACTAGAAAGCTGGATCAGGGCAGAGAGTAGCTCCCAAATATGGGAAATGTATATAAATATTGTTAACTGTAAACCTCATTGGTCTGACCTAGGACCTCTATTTATTCATATTTAGCAGAGGAGCCTGTGTAACCTCTGCATCCCTGTCAGTCTGAGCTCATATCCCATGGTCACAGCTAGGAACATTCTAGGCTGCACTCATTTCAGAATACATCTTCCTCAAGTGGCAGAGTATGTTGATGCAGCCTCCCTTCAGAGAGCGGGGCAGTCCCTACTGTTGTTGTGCTACATTGAAGGGAAGGTACTGTAGAGGCCCACAAGAGGGTTTATGATGTTACTCCTGGTGAAGATGACCAGTAATGGTGGAGAGAGGGACTCACTGCAGACTATTGTGTACTTCTGCTTTCAGGTATATATTTTGCCCTAATTTATGGATATATGTGAACATATGTCCTATCTCATGGGACCTGGTCTGTATCTAGGTTTGGGGACTTTGTTAGGAAGTGAACTACCTGAAACAGAATTAGAGAATTCTATGAAAGGAAAGGTCTTATCCGATTAATGAGGTTGAAGGGTTGACATTCCACATGTGACAATTCTGGACACAGTCTGAAGTGAAGCATGCTGAGGTGATACACATTGTGTTGATTACGCTGGGATCAGCAGATACGATGTCATTTGGTATGGACTGAGAGAAGCATGCAGGAAAGTGAGCCCCACCCTAGAGGTTCCAGGACTGGGGAAGTTATAGGCTCTATAGAGAACCTGCTTCACCTCTTATGAAGCATCCCCTCTGCAGGTGGAGACCATGGACTTGGACCCAGATCATTGTGCATGGTAACATATACTTAACCAGGTGCCTCACAGCCAGCCTCACTTGGGGGGTCTTTTCTCTTGGTGTCTTTGTCAGTGGATGGAAAACCAAGGAACATGACTTTGGTGTGCAGGAAGCCAGTCCCAGCTTCAGCAAACAGGTCTTCAGGCCACTTAGCCAGAGTTGACCAGGCTGGTTTCAACCAATCCAATGAGCAAAGTCATCTTTGGCATCTCATACTGGGCAGTAGTACATCTTGTTAAGTGCACATGTTACCATGCACAAGGGCCTCGGTTTAAGCCCCTGGTCCCCACCTGCAAGGAGAAAGCTTCATAAGCAGTGACACAAGTGTTGTAGGTCTCTCTCTCTCTCTCTCTTTCTCTCTCTCTCCCCTTCCCACCCCTCTCAATTTCTCTCTGTCTTTTCAAATTAAATAATAATAAATATGTGGTCTGGGAGGTGGTGTAGTGGTAAAGCTTTGGACTCTCAAGCATGAAGTCCAGAGTTTGATCCCCAGCAGCACATGTGCCAGAGTGATGTCTGGTTCTTTTTGTCTCCTCTGATCTTTCTCATAAATAAATAAAATCTAAATTTTTAAAAAATAATAAATTTTTTTTTTCCTCTAGAGTTATTGCTGGGACTCGGTACCAACACTTTGAATCCGCTATTCCTGGCAGCCATTTTTTCCATTTTATTGGATGGGACAGAGAGAAATTGAGAGAAGGGGGGAGACAGAGTGAGAGAGAGAAAGATAGACACCTGCAGACCTGCTTTACCGCTTGTGAAATTACCCCCCCCTGCAGGTGGGGAAGCTGTGGGCATAAACTAGGATTCTTGAGCAGGTCCTTGTGCTTAGTACTATGCGTGCTTAACTGAGTATGCCACCACCTGGCCCCAATAAATAAACTATTTTTTAAATACTGTCTGCTTTGAGAGGTGTGACTTACTGAGAACCTACACATCAGGCTCTGTATAACCTGAGCGAAGGTGAGCATTCTGGGGAATGGCTGGCTAGAGGAAGAGTCATGCATGTGGTCTTTCTAATGCCAAGAGTAGCTCGCTGGAAAGAAAGAAGTAGAAACAGTATCTCTCATTCACCACTGTGTCTCAGCACCGAGGCAGAATCTGGCCCAGAGTGGGTGCTCTATCAATATTGATCAATGGCATGAAGCGGAGCTGTCCCCACCTTGGTTAAATAACTGCCTTTGTGATTCCTGTGCAGCTCGCTTTCCAGTTCAACCGCTGTTTTGGGTTTCCCCTCCCAGCAGCTAGCGCTTGTATTTCAATGAATTTATTTTAAAAAGAAACATTTGATAGTATCACTAGAACCGAGAAAACAAAGAACTCTTGCCACAAGTCAAAGATAATCAGAAGAAGTATCACAATGAAAACACAAAATGTCATTAAGCCCTGCCAGCAAAGAGAACAGAAGGACAGGTCATCAGCTGGGAGAAAATTGCTCACAAAACACATGTGTGACAAAGGGCTGACTTGGATTCGGAAGAGATAAAGAACACTCCAATCCCATTAGTAAGGAAACACCCAGTTTTTGAGTGAATAAAAAGTCTGAAAGACAGTGCAGCAGAGAAGATATGTAAATGACTAATAAGAACACACATAAAAAGAGACTCAAAGGTGGCACAAAGCACAAGGACCAGAGGTGGCGCAAAGTGCAAGGACTGGCATAAGAATCCCGGTTCGAGCCCTCAGCTCCCCACCTGCAAGGCAGTCGCTTCACAAGCAGTGAAACAGGTCTGCAGATGTCTATCTTTCTGTCCTCCTCTCTATCTCCCCTCCTCTCTCCATTTCTCTCTGTCCTATCCAACAACAAAAACAACAATAATAACTACAACAATAAAAAAACAAGGGCAACAAAAGGGAATAAATAAATATAAGAATAAGAATAATAAAAAGAGAGTCTCAAGCCTGCAAAATAGCTCACTTCGCCATGCATGCAACACAGGTCTGAGGCTGGTCCCTACCACACTGATGGAAGCTTTAGGGATGTGGTCTCTCTCTCTCTCTCTTTCCCTCTCTCCCTCCCTCCCTTTTTCTTCTCCCTCCCTCCTCTTCCCTACCTCTCTAAAAATATCAGCCCAGTAGTGCACCAAAGTAAAAACCCTGTGGTGAGCAGGAGGGTGGACATGAGGCTTCCTGGGCCATGGGGGGGGGGGTGGGGTGGGGTGGGATGGGACACAATCTTTTGGTGATGGGAATGGTATTTATGTACACACCTATTAAACTGTAGTAATATAAATCACTATTTAATTAATATGAGAGTGGGAAAAATTGATTGTCTAACAAAGGGACTTTTCAAAGCTAACCCAATTACCAAATAATGTGATGATAACAGTAACTATCCATTGTCTTCTCAAACCCTAAGACAGCAGGAACCTCACATTTCCACTATAGAGCCTAAACTTCCCCCAGTCCTGGGACCCTAGAGTAGGGCCCACTTTCCCGTTTCCTTCTCCCAGTTCTTATCAAATAATATTGCATCCGCTGATTGCAGCCTAATCAATGCAACGAGTGCCACCCCAGCATGCTTCACTTCAGACTGTGTCCAGAGACTTCAGGTGTGAAACGACAACCGTTCAGCTTCATCACTCAGGTGAGACCTTTCCTTTCATAGTAGTCTCTAATTCCATCCCAGGTGGTTCACTTCCTAACAAAATCCCAAAACCTAGATATACACCAGGTTCCAGGAGATAGAGCATATGTTCACAGGTATCCATAAACTAGGACAAATATATACCTGAAAGCAGTAGTACACTAGAGTTTGCAGTGAGTACCCCCCAACACTTCATCTTCACTATTCCAGTCTTTGGGCCCATGATTCTTCAACAATTTGTTTGGTTTTGTATGTTAAGTCTCTTTTCAGCCACCAGGTTACAGATACCATCAGGATGTCGGCCAGGCTTCCCTGGACTGAAGACCCCACCAATGCGTCCTGGAGCTCAGCTTCCCCAGAGACTCCCCCTACTAGGGAAAGAGAGAGGCAGACTGGGAATATGGATGGACCAGTCAACTCCCATGTTCAGTGGGGAAGCAATTACAGAAGCCAGACCTCCCACCTTCTGCAACCTACAACGACCCTAGGTCCATGCTCCCAGAGGGATAGAGAATGGGAAAGCTATTGGGGAGGGGATGGGATATGGAGATTGGGTGGCGGGAATTGTGTAGAGTTGTACTCCCCCATCCTATGATTTTGTTAATGTCTCCTTTCTTAAATAAATAAATAATTTTTTTAAATAAGCCCAGAGCAACAAAGCTTCAATGACGCACACACACACACACACACACACACACACACACACACACACACACAAGATGCTCAACAACTTAATTATTAGGGAAATAGAAATAATACCAAAATCATATACCAATACACAGCTGCTAACTACCATTTTCTTTTAAGCTGACAACAGCAAGTGCTGGAAAGAGTGGGGAGCAACTGAAATTTCTAGATTTCACTGGTAGTGGTGCAATATGGTGCAGGCATTTTGGGAAATAGTCGGTCAGTTTCTAATCAAGTGAAATGTAGACACACAACCCAGAAATTCTACTCCTAGTAATTTACCCAAGGGGGGTAAGGCAGTTGTTGTATGCTTTACATTGGGTTGTTCTAGATCTCCCCCACCAAGAGAATTGGATCAGTCCAGTTAGTTTTTGCAGGCCCGCTTGGCCCCACCCCTGGGAACCTCGAGAGAGGGTTCCAAAGTGCCAAGAGCTCCAGAGTTGCAGAGTTCAAGAGTGCTTGCGCCGCTGCAAAGAGACAGCAGAGTTCTGTTTGGTGATTAGTTTGGTTTAGTTTATGAATCGTTGTTCCTGAATAAAGAAATACAGCTTCCCTGCCCAGCCGTTGTCTCCGCGTCTCTGTTACCCGCCCGTGAAGCTAGCCCGGCCGGCTGGAGCCGCCGAAATTTTAACAACAGGCAGTAGTACACTAGGTTAAGCACACACATAGTGCTAAGCACAAGGACCCACACAAGGATCCAGGTTCAAGCCCCCAGATCCCCACCTGCAAGAGGGATGTTGTACAAGTAGTGAAGCAGGTCTGCTGATCTCTATCCTTCTCTCTCATTATCTCCCCCCTTCTTTCTCAACTTCTCTCTGTTCCATACAAGAACAATAACAAACAAACAAACAAACAAAAAAGAAAAGAAAAGAAAGAGAAAGGAAGGGGAGTTGGGCGGCAGCACAGCGGGTTAAACACACATGGCACAAAGCGCAAGGACCACTGTAAGGATCCCGGTTTGAGCCCCCGGCTCCCCACCTGCAGGGGAGTCGCTTCACAAGCGGTGAAGCAGGTCTGCAGGTGTCTAACTGTCTCTCCCCCTCTCTGTCTTCCCCTCCTCTCTCCATTTCTCTCTGTCCTATCCAACAACAACAGCATCAATAACAACAAAAATAAAAATAAATAAATAAAATATATTTTAAAAAAGAAAAAAAAGGAAGGAAGGAAGGAGAGAAGGAAGGAAAGAAAGAAAAGAAAAAGAAAGTATGTCCTCAAAGAGCAGTGGATTCATAGTGCAGGCGTTACCCTGGTGTTAGTCCTATATTAGTGCAAGCAATAAACCTGGGGGCAAAAAAGAAAAAAGAAAAAAATTCCCAAGCAAAATAAAAAATATGCTCATGCAAAAACTTGTTTGCAGGCGTTGATAGTGGTTCTATGCATAGCTACTAAAATTGCAGACTGCCAGATAGATCTTGACTGATGGCTGGGTAAACAAACCATGGGCATCTGCACAAAGGACCACAATATACAGATAGCATACACAGAAATCAATGTGTCTGAGGGAAGGGGTGATGGGTGGTGGTGCACCGTGTTAATCACACATAATACTACACACTAGGAGCCTGGCTTGAGCCCCTGCTCCCCACCTTCAGGGGGAACGCTTAACGAGCAGTGAAGCAGGTCCACAGGTGTCTTTCTCTCCCTCTCCCAATATCCCCTTCCCCTCTCAATTTCTCTCTGTCCTATCCAATAGAAATGAAAGGAGAAAAAAAAAAAAAGGCTGCCAGAATCAGTGGATTCATAGGGCTGGCACCAAGCACCAGAGACTGGAGGCAAAAGAAGAAAAAAGAAATCAATGTGTCTCACAAGCCTATGGTAAGAAAGATGTCAGATTGCAAGGGCAACATAGTATAGGATTCTGTGGCTTAGACATTCTGAGAAAGATATACATTCTTAGATAGAAACAGAGGGGCAGAAAGAGAGAGACTATAGCGCTGAAGCTTCTTTCAATATAATGGAAGCTGGGCTCAAACCTGGTTTGTGCACACGGCAAAGCAGCAAGGAAGAGGCATATTTATAGGAACAGAAAACAGATCTGATCTATGTTCTAAAACAAGTGAAAACAGCTGGTAGTGCTATAAGTCAGAAGAGCGGTGTGGAGGGGAGGTGACTGGTGGGGAGAGGGAATCTGGGGGGAGGGGATGTTCTGTTTGTGCATTTGGATGTTGTTCCTCTGCTGGGGAAATAGCCTCAACTGAACACCTCTTTTATGGATAGTACAATTCAGTGCAGATTCTTCAAAAGCTTAGCAACTGTGTACCAAAGGTGCAGAAACTAAGACTTGCCTTTGAGTAAAGGCAATGAGTAAGTATTTGTGTGTTGGAGAAAGGTTAGTGCCCAGCACACTCTCCTGCTGTAAAAAAAAACACAAACACACTTGCCCTATGTTCATAGCAGCATAGTTTGTAAGATCCCAAACTTGGAAACAATCCAGATATCTAACAACAGATGAGTAACTAAGAAAGTTATATATATACAATGGTGTGTATATATATATATATATATATATATATATATATATATATATATATACACAATGGAATACTACTCAGCTGTTAAGAATGATGAAGTCACTTTCTCCACCTCATCTTGGATACAGCTTGAAAGAATCATGCTAAGTGAGATAAGCCAGAAAAGAAGGGGGAATATGGGATGATTTTACTTGTAGACAGAACTTAACAAGAGCAGAAAATAGAAACACAAAGTAAAACATGGACTGGGTTTGGTGTGTTGCACCAAAACAAAGGAGTCTGGGGAAGAGGGTAGGAAGGAAGTGGAATGGGGGAAGGGGAAGGGCTTAGGGATCCTGCAGCTGATGGTGGAAAAGGACTTAATTTGGGGGTGGGAGTGATTTGCAGACACCTATCATGATGAAATGAGAAATTTTACCCACATGTCAACAACTGTACTAAAAAACATTGATCCCCCACCCCCAATGAGAGAAAGAAAGAGAGAGGACTGAGTGGTGGTGTACCAGATTAAGCACACATAGTACAAGGCACAAGGATCCCCCAGCTCCCTGCCTGCAGAGGGTAGCGTCACAAGTGGTGAAGCAGATCTGCAGGTGTTTATCTTTCTCTCTCCCTCTCTATCTTCCTCTCCCCTCTCAGTTTCTCTCTTTCCTACCCAATAAAATAAAGGAGGGGGGACAATGGCCACCAGGAGCAGTGATTCGTAGTGCCGACACTGAACCCAAGCAATAAACTTTGGGGCGGGGGGGGGGGGCGGGAGAGAGAGAGAGATTGAGAGAGAGAGAGAGAGAGAGATAGCTGTAAGTCTGTAAAGCACATGACCTGGGTTGTAGTGCAGTGGATAGAGCCTTGGCTTTTAAATCATGAAGTCCTGAGTTCAATCCCTGGCATCACATGTACCAAAGTGAAGCTCTCTCTTCCTCCCTGTCACATAAATTAAATAAATCTTTAAAAGTATTTGCAAAAAGAACACCTTTCATGGTGTGACTGGATATGGTGCTCTGGCTGTGCCTCCTGTAAAATGCTGAGTGGCCCCAGGGGTGCCCTCTCCAGCCTGAAGAACATGCAAGTGACTGGGATAGCATGCCACAGGGCAGTGCAGGGGTGAAGGCGCTGGCAGGGGTGCAGTTACTCTTAAAGCACAGGAGCCAGAGTGGAGTTGCAACCCTCTGTGTAAAGCTGGCTCCATCAACCCTCTGTGGCAGGCCCTCTGCAGTGCCCAGCACCTGGGTTAGAGCCTTTCTTCTGAACTTGTGGTCAGCCCTCCACATACTCACCCTGCTTGCTCCCTAAATCAGAGGAACTGCCTCCCCCACCCTTTTCCCACCTGGCCTAAACCCACACTCACTCCTTTACCTCCTCCTCTGGCCCACAGCGTGCTGATCTGGAGTCCCTATGCACACTTCTCTGCCTGGAATCTTTTCTCTCCCCTCTTCCTCTCCCCTGGTCAATGTCTTTTGTGTGCAACTGACAGAAACTTATCAAGTGTTTTAGCCCAAATTAGGAATCATTGAGATGGAGAGATAGCTCACCAGATAGAACACACAGTCTAGGGTCCAACCCCAGCACCACATGAGAGGTGCTATGGCACCAGAGGGACCTATGGTGCTGTGGAATCTTTCTCTCCCAGGTTCTGTCTCTCTCTTTTCTGTCAGAATAAAAAAGCACCCTAGAGCTGTGAAATCACACTTGTAAGAGAGCCCAGTTATTAAAAAGAGAGAGTGGGGGAAAAGGAAGGGAGGAAGGAAGGAAGATAGGAAGGAAGGAAGGAAGGAAGGAAGGAAGGAAGGAAGGAAGGAAGGAAGGAAGGAAAAATGGATGGGTAAGAGGGATGGAGGGGAAGAAAGAAGAAAGATGGAGGGAGAATGGAAGGAAGGGAAGAAAGAAGGAAAAGGGAAATGTAGGAGTTCAAGAAACTAAAACGTCCAGGGGTGTCCACTTTTGAGTCTAACTGGATTCAGGAGTTCAAACTCTGCCCAGCCTAGGCATTTAGTTCCCTGGTATTGAAGCTTCTCACCTGCTGCTCTGATCCTGTGGAAACATTGTGTTCTCTTCACAAATAACTCCAAGCATGAAAAACCTGGGTTGTGTTTCAATGGGAGGGATAAGCTATATTTGCTCCCCTAGGTCAGTCACTGAAAAGAGACTTCAAGACTTAGTTCTGTGTGTAGCCCTGGAGACAGGGTCCTGGGGCACTCACCCCCACCATCAACAGGAACAACAATAACACACACACACACACACACACACACACACACCTCATGGCTTGAGTTGGGGGGAAGAAAACTCTTCAGCAGGCAGTGGAGGTACTGCTTCTGGGTGAGCCTTCACCCACCCCAATTGCTGTGTGACCTCAGGCCAGCCCCTTGCCCTCTCTGGGCCTCATGGTCCTCCTCTGGAAAACTGGACAGAAGGCTGTTTGAATTCCAGCATTCCAGAGCTCTGGGCCAGCTTCCAGAAGCATCGGCTGCTCCCTAAATCCCAAGAACGTTCCGGCACTTCTGGGGACGGAAGTGGAGTGTCAGCCAGAGCTCTCCCCAGCACCTGACCTGGGAACATGCTTAAGAGAGGACAATTGGGTTCCCTTCAGCCGAAATTCCACTCCCGTGGGGGCCTTGCCAAGGAAAACAAGCCCAAGAACCCAGCATTAAAGGTGAGCATATTTGACAAGTTTTAAGATGACAAATTATTTACACAGGTGTGGGAACCATCCCCTCTCACCCAGCTTTCTTTTTTCTTTCTTTTTCTTTCTTCCTCTCCTTTCCAAATTCTTTCCCCCAAGGGTGCTGACAGACATGCCAAGGGAGGAGGCATCTGGTGGTGAGGATCTTCCCAGTGTGAGCCCATCAACCAGAGGCTATGGAGGAAGGGGGGCAACAAGAAAGAAGGTGTCGGAGCTAGACAGTGGCACACCTGGTTAAGTGCACACATTACAGTGCACAAGGACCCAGGTTCAAGCCCCTGGTCCCCACCTGCAGAGGGAAAGCTTCACAAGTGATGAAGCAGGGCTGCAGGCATCTTTGTCTATCCCTATTTCCCCCTCCCCTCTCAGTTTCTGTCTCTGTCCAATAATAAAGCAAATTTAAAAAAAGAAAAGAAAGAAAGAAGGTGTCTACACCAGGGAAGGGGTGCTGGCTTCATCTCACCTGTCTTTTTGCCCCTCTGGGGAGCTATGTCACTGGGGTCCTGAGAATTTCAAACTACCTGAGTCCCCAGGGGGGCTGGTTCCAGTGTTTCCTCTGCTGGAAAACAGCTCCCAGGTACACATAGCCAGTTAGGCACTGACCTGGCAGTAGGCTAGGAGAAAGACAGAGAAAGCCGTGGTTTCTGAAGTACCAAATTCCTGAGACTGTGCTGAGCCATGGGGACACACCATGGATGAAAGTGACAAGCATCCCAGCCCTGGTGAGACTGGCAAGGAAACAAAGTAGATGATTAAGAAATTACCTTCTCCAGCATTTTAAGAGAAGAAATTGAGGGCTGAGCAGTTGCACACTCAGTCAAGAACATACTTACCATGTGCAAAGACCTGTGTTCAAGCCCCTGGTCCCCACCTGCAGAAGTGAAGCTTCACAAGTGGTGAAGTGGGTCTGCAGGTATCTCTCTTTCTATCTCCTCTTCCTCTCTCAATTTCTCTTTGTCCTATTCAAAAAAATATCTTTTTTAATTAAAAAAGAGAGAGAAAGAAAAAAGAGACCAGAGTGAGGTGCTGCCAACAAGGGGGTAGAAGGAGTGGACATTCCTTGCTGGGGGGGTGACATGTTTAATAAGGAGCCTTCTGGGGGGAGAGCTGAAGGAAGGACACTCTAGGCCAATGGTGCCTGCACATGCAAAGGCCTTGAGGTAGGAAGAAGCTTGAGTTTTCAAGGAACAGTAAGGGGTCCACTGTGACAGGGACAAGGAAAGGAAATGGAGGTGCATCAAAGCAGTAAGCTCTGTGTTTTGTGCCCAGAACAAACTCTCAAGTTGACTATAATATGATCCCTTCCTACTACTGAGTGGGAAACTGAGGTTCAGAGAAGGCTCTGATTTGCCCAGGGTCACACAGTACAGCCAGATCCCTGTTCTTTCCACCTGAGCATCTAAGGCTCTTGCACCTAGACTGCAGGGAGCCGAGAAGCCAGAGCAAGCTGTGTCTTTCCCCACAGCCCACCCTGTGAGGGGCTCTTTCTTCCTTTGCGAAGAAAGTAGAAGCTGATTTAACTGCTGAGTCATGGGGGTACAGCAGGCTCCCAGGCTTCTGCCTCAGTTTACCCACCTGTAAAAAAAAAGGGGGGGTTAATAACACGTCTGCCTCCTGTGCCGACTTCAGAGGGGTGTTGTGAGGGTTAATTACTGCCTGGCAATTCCAGGAGCCTTGATGAAAGGTGGCGGGAAGTGGGCACTATTAACCGAGGCAGGTAATTGCTCCCAGCCTCAGGGAGGCAGGAGAGGGGTCGCACCTGGTTCTGGATCACCCCAGGCCTGTGCCCTTAGAGGTGTGTAGAGACCCACCTCTATGGGAACATCTGACTTTGACCATCATCCAGGCCCCAAAATCCCCAGCACTAGGCAGACTGGAGATAGCAAGTAGTCACTAGGTACACAAGCCAGGGTTCAAGTCCTCCTACATCTGCAACTCCCAGGCAGGGTCTTTGGCTCCCAGGGCCTCAGTTTCTTCATCTGCACAACGGGAGCAATTGACACCTGGCTCCATCAGAGGAAGGGTATGGTGACTAAGGTCACTTCTTCCCAATGTCCCTACACTGTGTGGTGCACTGTTTAAAAGCCAGCTTCTAGACTTCCAGGGCGAAGGTGACAAGCCAGAACACAACTACCCATACTGCCAGCCTCCACAGCTTCTGCAGCCTGTCAGGGATGGTAAATATGCTTCTAGAAGTCAATATATGATTCTTAAAATACTCTTGGGAATACTGATTATGCCTCAAGTTGCCTATACCCCCAGACTCCAACTCTTCAATGCCCCCTAGAATCCCACTACTCCCCTCTTCTCCCTCGCATGCCTCCTGGGCCTTGATACCCAGCATTGACATCCCTAACCCCATCTCATGGCCCCCCCAACACACACACACACACACACACACACACACACTAACCCTTGGGACTGCTGTGCCCCACAGCCCCAGGATGGCCCCTCTTCCTGGTCCAGCCCAGAACTAAGAGTAGGAACAGGAAGGCAGGGACAAGTAGTGAGACCAGAGCCCACTCTTCCTTTTTCTGTTCCCTCTATGAGGCCATTTCACAGGCAGGAACCCTGAGGACCAGAGGGGCAAATGATAAGGCCCTGGGCTCAAGTCTACCCTCAGCTTGTTTACCTCACCCTGACCCTATGTCCTCCAGGAGGAAAGTGGTACCATGTGCAGCCTCAGCCAGGAAGGCCATGGGTAGGCAGCTCTGAGGCCTGGGGTCCCCACAAGGGCATAGGTCAGGTGCAGGTCTGCCCCCATACCTGCACCTACCCTGGCAAGTTCACCTCTACCCCACCCACCCTCAGGGCCCCCTCCACCCGCACTGTCCCCAAACATGCCCCAAACCCATCTTCCCTCTAAATGGGTTGCAGCCTACATGCACCCAGATGTCTCTCTGCTCAGGACGCTGCTCATATAAATGTCACCTCCTCCAGGGACCCTCCCAGCCAGGCCCTCTGCTTTCTTTCCCTCAGCGCCCTAAGCACTCACTGACAAGATCGCATATTTCACATTCTCTCAGCCAGGATTGAGACTCCTGGAAACAGGGGTCTTTCTCTTTCTTCCTTTCTCTTTCTTTCTGTTTGGGTCACTGTTGTATCTTTAGGACCCAGGAGAGTATTGAGAGCACGGTGGTGCTTAATAAATGTTTGCTGATGTGACAAATACTTTTTTGTTTGTTTGTTTGTTTCCAAAGATAAGACTAATTCATGTTATGAGGGCTGGGGTGGACGTCCCTAGGGAGGGACCATGCAGAGGACTGAATAACCTTCCAGGGCCTGAGAGCCTGTTCCCGGCAGCAGTGGTATTTATGGGGTACTCCGTGTACCAAGCACCACACCAGCCAGGATCATCTTATGGAATATTCTAGGCCAAACCAGGAGGTGAGCCCTGAGATGATTCTCACTTTCCAGATAAGGAAGTTATTGCTTGATGAAGTGAAGGGACTGCCCCCAGGTGACGCCAATCCCAGGAAAGAGCCTCCAGGTCCCTTCCAAGATACTCCTACTGCCTGCATTCCTGGTGTGGCCCAGAGAGGGTGTGTGTCCTGCCTGGGGCCCCCAGCTGATCAGCCAGAGGAGGGCTGATCCCTGGCTCCCTGGCAGCCATTCAACTGGGTGGGGGGTGGGGAGGCTTGGCAGCTATCCAGTCCTGGGATGCTGGGCAGCCAGGAGCTCCTCTCCCCAGACTTACTGTACATGATTCAGCGCCAGCCCCAGTTGTGAAATCTGGGAATCTTGTGGGCAAGGCCAGGCCTGGGGCATGGCTGTCTGGGAAAGGGAGACTGGGAAGGGGTTAAGGGGGGTGTGCTCCCCACCCCACACCCTGCACCTTGGAGGCAGCAGACCAGGCCAGCAGGGAGCACACCCTGAGTGTTGGACTGACCACCACTTGTGGCCAGTCTCTGACATCACAGCTGCGTCAGCCCAGCCTGGCCCAGCCCTCCTCCCCACCCCACCCCCACTTCCTTCCCTCCCTCAGCCCACAGCCCTAGACACCTCTCTGGAGGGAGGGAGGGAGAGGCCAGCAGGGGTGGGAGACTGCAAACAGGACTCAGCACAGAGAAGGTGACATGAATATAATGGGAGCTAGACAGGCAGAGCAAAGGAGGCTAAAGGTGTGTGTGAGGCTGGGAGGGACTCACCCTGGTGCTCTAATCACATGATCAGTATGAGCTGAACATTTTGTGTGTGTGTGTGTGTGTGTGTGTGTGTGTGTGTGTGTGTGTGTGTGTGTGTTTACTAGAGCACTGCTCAGTTCTGACTTATATTGGTCCGGAGGATTGAACTCAGGACCTCAGAGCCTCAAGCATAAAAGTGTTTTTGTATAACCACTGCTATCTCTCCAGTCCTGAAACTTATATTTTTAATAGAAATGAACATGCCATAATGTGTGAGGAAGATGCTGAGGGAGAGCAAGACCAGAGCACTGCTTAACTCTGGCTTATGGTGGTGCTGGGGACTGAACCTGCAACTTCAGAGTCTCAGGCGTGGACATCATTTGGCATAGCCATTATGCTATCAGCCCTTCCTCTGTCTCTCTCTAGAGGGTCCAGCTCCCTCCATGCCCCACTGGGGATGTTCTTCTTCCTCCACTCACTGACTGTGTTCATTTCAGCTATACCAAATGAGCATTTCTTTGACAAGAAGGTTAGTAAGAGGATTCACAGATCCTCAGTGACAACTGGCGGCATTGAACAAGTTGACCCTCCATTTGAAAAGGCTAAAAAGTCACTGTTCCAGGGTCTTCTTTACACATATGTGACTTGGACCTCATGAAAGTCCCTCAAAGGCTATGTGTTACTAGCCCATCTCATAGATGGGGGAGGAGGGTACCTGGGGTCATTGGGCTGGAAAGCAGCAGTAATAGCGGCAGTAAACAGCGCCATAATAAGAGGCTCCTTCCAGCCACCAGGTATATGATCCACCTGTCATCTCACCAGCTTCACTAATCAGCTAGGAGGTAAATGCTATCGTTCTCCCCAGTTCACAGAAGAGGAAATTGAGGCCCAAAGGGGTGAAGCAACTTACCTGGAAAGTATAATCACTAAGTGGCAGAGCTGGGGCTTGAACCCAGTCCATCTGACCTCTGTCCCTCCTCAGGTACAGAGTTGAGGCTGGACATACAGTAGGTGCTTTGGTGACTCAGATATGACCAAGTTGGAGGAACCAGGGGCTGGCTACCAAGGCGTACCTCGCCCCTCAGACGTCATCTTAGGTTCATGCTGTGGAGATCTGGGATGACTGGGTGGGACAAGATGTGCAGTAGCACTTTCTGCAGGATGCCACCCCTCCTACTGTTACCCATAGCTCTCAACTTCATAGACACCATGGTCTGAACCAGTTCAAGGAGATTCACTACTATCCTCCCCCTTCACACAGTTTTTTTTTAATTAAATAATAAAACTGGAAAGATAGTACAATGATTATACAAAAATACTTTCATACCTGAGGCTCCAAAGTCTCAAGTTCAATCCCCTGAACCACCATAAGCCTGAGCTGAGCAGTGTTCTGCTCTCTCTCTCTCTTTCTTTTTTTAAGGTTTTTTTTTTAATCTGTATTTATTGAATAGAGACTGCCAGAAATCGAGGTGGTAGGGGAGATAGAGAGGGTGAGAGAGAGACACCTGCAGCACTGCTTCACCACTTGCAAAGCTTTTCATCAGAGGTGGGGACCGGGGGCTCGAACCTGGGTCCTTGCCCATTATAACATGTGTGCTGCTGCCCAACCCCTCTGTACCTCTTTCTCTCGTTAAAATTAAAGTTTTTAAAATTAACAAACCAAGGCCCAGAGAAGGTTTGTGATGTTCTCAAGGTCACACAGCAGGTGTGTGTACAGCAGACTGCAGTCCCGTTCTCACTCCCCACCCCTGCAGCCAACCCTACTGCAGGCAGAGGCCCTGGGGTGTATTAGAGAAGGATACATGGCCCTTCTTGGAAAAGTCCTCTTTTTCTCCATTTTGTTTTCCTAACTTGTAGCTCAAGTGGGACCAGGCCATATATGAGCTGAGTCACAAAGTGGGGCACAGAGGAACTGCTGCTCCCACAGTGGGGGAGAGCTAGGGAGGGTGGCGAGAGCAGGGCACAGGGGTAGGAAATGGTAGTGCTGGGGTCAGGTAATGGGGCCATGCTAAGGACTTTGTGGGGGCAGGGCAGCTTTAGAGCAAAGGAGGGGCACAATCACTAGAGGAGAGGCAAGTCTTATAAAAGCAAGTCCCTTCTGCTTTTCCTGCTTCAGTCCCAGCCTTTAGAGTAGAGTCTGCACTGGAAGCCAGAGGGATCCTGTGAGAACCCAGGCCCAAGCACGGTCTGCCTCTGCTCCATGGCTTGTGAAGAGAAAAAGCCAAAGTCCTCTCAGCAGCCTGAGTTCTGCCCCTCCCTCACCCTCACCAAGTCCCTCCTCAAGCAGATCAGCTGTGCCCGTCTTCAGGGCCTTCAGGGCACAGACTGGAAGACTTCCCATCCCCCCCCCCACCTGTCCCCATGTTTGTGGCCTCTCAGATGTCACCTGCTCCATTATGCTCAAATACCTCTTTAAGTCACCTTCTCTCTGACTTGCCTTGAACCTTCCCAGACCCCAACATCCAGCACCCCAGTGAGCACCCTCTGTCTCGTGTCCTCAGAGCAACACACAGGACATGCTAGGTAAACATTTGCTCCAGGAATATGTTTATTCCCCACAGAATCATTTGGATGGAGTTTATGACCATGACTCCAGGGGCCAGACAGAGAAGTGGCTCATGCAGGGCAGAGCCACCTCACTCCCAAATGGGCCCCAAAGTCACCTCTTACTCTTGCCACTCAGGCTGCCCTCCCTCTGGGATTCAAGCCCCACATCCACCATACCACCATCTGCTTGGGTCATTCCCAGCTGCATCCTGAGGGAAGGCTTCAGAGAGGGGCCGTGGCTTACCCAGGGTCTCACAGCAGCTACGAACCAGAATTCAAGCCACCTCTATTCCTCTGAACACTTCCTATTAAGGTAGTTTTACCTCTACCTGCTCCCTTCCTCCTCCCAGCCAATGCCTTGGCAGATAGAATATCAATCCTGTGGCCTGAGCCCTAGTTGAGCACCACATCCCCAGACCCAGCCCACAGGCCTGCAGGATGAGCCAGGAAAGTGAGCAGGCCCAGCTGACATATTTCTCCCAGCAGATGTGCCACTGCCTCCCACAGGCCCATCTGTCTCCTGGGCTCATCTACTGGCCCCTTGTGGGACATGGGGAAAGGTGTAGGGTGGCCCCTGAGGGCCTCATGTGGGGCTGAGACTAAGAGTGAAGGGGGCAAAGTCAAAGACTCAGTTAGGTCCAGATCTTGGTGATGATGGAAAACAAAGAAGCCCCGTTTGGGTTTGGAAGCTCACCACAACCATAGCCAAGATGGAAGTGCCAGTGAAGGAAACCAGCAGATAGTGAAGATGACAGTTACCATGGCTTGACATCCCTCTTGGAGAAACAAGGGAGAGTGGTGGGGACTAGGGCACATGTTCCATTTCAAATTGAGTGTGGCCTTTTGGGAATGAAGGAGGGAATTCCAAGGGAGGCCAGAAAGGCATACTTTTATGTAATAGAAATGAACTTCTGCAAGTCAGCTTCCTTTATTAAGAATCCTGTGTGGGCTAAAGACAGCTTACACTGCGGTCCCCCCAGGTTCAGCCCCATGGGCCTCCATTGTTGGCCCATCCCAATAGAGCAGAGGAGGAGGAGCAGTCAGTGTTGGGACACAGGCCAGGTCCCAGCACCAGCAGCTGGGAGGACCATGGAGAAGACTGCTGTCATCTGGCCCCTGGCTCTCCAGACCATTCCAGCTGGCCAGAAGACAGACTGGGCGGGACTAAGGTCTCCTTCCACATGGACCACAGCTGTGGACGTGTCTACCCGAGCCTAATATCTCCCTCATGTCCCGGGTGTCCCAGTGTGCCGGGAAGGAGGTGACACTTTCTGTGCTACAGGTCATTCTCCAGAGCTCTGGTCTCAGCAGCCTCCCCCCCCTTCACACATACACACACACACACACACACACACACACACACACACACATACACACACACACAATCCCACACTATAGCATCATTTTGAAATGTTTCCCTCTGTGACCAACTCTCTGATAAGAAAACGGAGGCTAAGGGAGGGGAAGTGGCTGGCCCAGAACCCTAGAGCCAGTGTGTAGAGGAGCTGGACAAAAGCTCAGGCTCCAGATATGTGACCATGAGGACCTCACCATGACTCTTCTTCCTAGAACCTTATCTGCCCCCAAGGTTCTGCCCCAGTACTTCCTTCATGGCTAAGTAAGAAACACCAGGGGTCCAGAGGGACAACTCAGCAGATGGGGCACCTGCATTGCCATGTGTATGACCTAGGCTCGAGCCCCAGCACCACATGGCAGATGCTATGGAAATAGAGGAGCCTCTTGTGCTGTGGTGTCCCTCCCTCTCTCTGTTTCTCTATCTGGATTTTTCAAGTGGCCCAGAGCAGTGAAGTCACGTATGCACAAGGCCCCAGTTCCACTAGGGGAAAAATAATAACAAACAGCCTAGGCCAGGTGCTGGGTACTCAGCAACAAACAGATAGGTTTTGTCTCTGCTTCCTTGAGTGTTTGTGCAGTGAATATCTCACCCACTCCCTGGGAACTGCATTTTCTCCAAAGTCACTGGTCTCTATCCACAACCATTCATTATCTCGGTCATTATGTCCCATTCTTCTGACCACATGCCTGCATGCTGCCCAGATGCCTTCTCCTAGATGGCCTCTAGGTCCCCTCCAAATCAATAGTATACCTCCAACCAAAGTATACCCCACAGTTGCTCATGAAACCACTCCCCTGCTGCCTCTGTTTCCCTTCTCCTGAAAGTCTCTGTATCAATCAACCCAAGGACCAAAGTGAGGAGCCTAAGCAATGTCCCTACCTCTTTCCTCAGTACTCTCAACCCAATCAGCCACCAAAGTGAGGGAGCCTTGTCCTCAGTGTCCTCCAGCCTCCAACTCCTCTCACCTCCAGACCCCTAGGTGACAACACTTGCTTCCTCACTGGGCCCTTCAGTGGCACTCCTTTGTCCCCAAATCCAGTTTCCCATAGCAGCTGGGTGACATCGACTGCTCCCTACAGCTATCATCAAATGTGGCTCCCTATCACCATTTAAAAGAAGTCCAAATATCTTGTGCTGTCATGAAACTCTTGCTTTGTCCTGTGACCACTGCCATGTTTCCTACATGCCCTTTCCTTCCAGCTAGAACTCCTCCTGCCTTGTCTCTCATCGCTGAGCTTTGGGGATGTCTTCTCTCCCTAGAGTGTTCACCCCCCATCCCCCCATGAATCCCTAGCTCCTCTGACTGATCCATATATGTCATGATTTAGGTGTCTTGGACTTTGTGAACCTTCCCCAACACCCCACCCCCAAAGTCAGGCTTATTTACCCCCCAGGTCCTACAGAAACACCCCCATGTGTGAGTCAGCCCACAGCTGCAGGAACCAGTAGAACCAAAGACTGTAAATAAAGCAAAATGCCCCTCCAGGTGTTTTACACAGAAAGGACTGAATACAGGGAACTGGAGTTCACAAAGTAACCAGGAAGGCTAGAGGGAACAGGAATCCAGAATACAGTGGGGCTGGCCCATCAGGGAAGCTGCCACCTTAGCTGGTCAGAAGGAGAGAAAATCAGCAGACCACCACCACAACCTTCAGTTTTGAGGATACACCACTATGATGGTGATCTGGGAGACTAGGAGGCCAACACCACCTCTAGCTAGTAGCCAGGCCCAGTACATCACAGCATGGAGGCCCAGTCCATGATTATGTTCACTGGAAGACAGCCTCCCCTTTCTGAATCTCATGAGAAAGAGGCCCACTGGTTAGCAAAGCATAAGAAGTATATGGAAGAAGGACAAATTTGGGATGATCCCATAGACTGAAGTTGAGAAATAAGAACAGTAGGGAAAACACAAAGCAGAACACAGACAGGAGATGGTGTATTGCACAAAAGTAAATGACTCTGGAGTGGGGGGAGCAGGGAGGGTTCAGGTCCTGGAACATGATGGCAGAGGACCTAGTGGGGGTTGGGGGGAGATCATTATGTGGAACACTGAGAAATTTTACACATGTACAAACTGCTGTATTTTACTGTCGAATGTAAGTCATTACTCTCTCCAATGAAGAAAAATAAATAAAATTTTTAAAACACTATATATATTTTTTAAAGAAAAATGCAGCAAAGCAAACTGGGAAATGTGTCATGGAACCCCCCAGTCTCATCATTAGCTCCTTCTAGCTAGAGATAATGATGTAAATACAGGGCCAGTGGACCTTAAATGCAATCTCAGGATTCCTCACTGCAACCCCAGTCACTAAGAGCTAAATATTTCCTCTACTTGTCTATCTTTCCTTCCCAGCTGTGAGTGTTTTAAGGAGTGGGGTGGTGCATTGAAGACCCTTCATTCACCAGTATTTTTGAGCACTATGTTATGTACTTTATACACTTATTTTCATGTATATAACTCAGTTATCTAAGGAATGATTATTGTTGTTCTTCTTTTATATATGAAGGGATGTCCCAGAGAGGTGAAATAATATTTCTAAATTCACCTCATCACTAAGTAGTAGAGATGTGATTAGAAATAAAATCTGCTTAGCAACTGGAGAAATAACTGGTAGAACTTTCGGAAGCTCCTCATTTGATTGTCAGTGCCACATGTACTAGAGTGGTGATCTGGTTTGTCTCTCTGTCTCATGTGAAAGACACACACTGTCTCATCTGTAATAAAAATAAGTCTTTAAAAAAGAAAGAAAGAAAGAAAGAAAGAAAGAAAGAAAGAAAGAAAGAAAGAAAGGAAGGAAGAAAGAAATGAAGTCTTTCTGACCTCAAACTTCTAACATTTACCACAGTTTTGTCCACTCATGGGAGTCTTGTCCTAGGCAGAGGAAAAAGTCACAGCATTGCTTTGAAATGACATTGAAATAAACTTTGAAGTGAGCAAATGAAAACACAAGTGTCCCCTCCAGTGATACTCCTGCTGCCCCTGGCTCAGCTGCCTTCATCCCTCTAAGTCTGGGTTCTTCTTCAAGGCCAGATCTTGAGAAATAGAAGACAGTTCATTGTAGTGCATTGGGACTACTCTCCCAGGGTCTCTTGATGCCTGCTAGGATCTCTGCAAAATGGCTTAGTGATTTCATTAAACTTGCAAGCCCCTGAACTTGACTAATTCTTGCATTAGAGATGAATGCAGGGATTCCCCTGCCCTCCCTGTCATAGTTGAGGCCTTATTTCATTGCATGAATTTATTCACAGCCATCTACTCACCTATCCACTCACCCATTGTTCCAATAACCCTCCCATCCATCCATCCATCCATCCATCCATCCATCCTCCCATTTTCCCATTGACCCACCCACTCATTCTCCCATCCATGCATCCATCTATCCATTCTCCCATGAATCCACTCACTCATTCTCCCATCTACCCACCCATCTATTCTTTCAGTCATCCATCCATCCTTTCTCCCATCCAAACTATCCATCCACTCTCCCATTCATCCACCCACCCATTCATTCATCCTCCTATCCATTCATTGATCTATCCATCTACTCAACCCTCTACACACACACACACACACACACACACACACGTACAAAAAACGTACATCTGTGATTCATTCACTCATGGAACCATCATCTACTTATTTTTTCTTTTATATTTTTATCTAGCCATAGATTAATTCATTATTTCAGTTGCTAATGTATTTACTTATTCAATCATCTCTAACCACTCACTTAGCAAAACTCACAGTATTCAACTATGAATTAGCCACACTTCCATCTCATAATTTATCCACATTATTCACTTACTCAACCACCCATCATCTATCTATCCATTTATTTTCTAATTTCTCTTTTTGTTTGTTTGCTTTGTTTTATTTTATTTTATTTATTTATTATTGTATAGAGAGAGAGAGAGAGAGAAATTGAGAGGGGAGGGGGAAATAGAGAGGGAGAGAGATAGAGAGACACCTGTATCCTTGATTCACCACTTGTGAAGCTTTCTTCCTGCAGGTGGGGGCCAAGGGCTTGAACCTGGGTCTTTGGCAACTGTAATATGAGCACTTAACTAGGTGTGCCTTTGCTTGGGCCCAACACTAATTTCTTTATTCAACTACCCATCCAATGGCTTATCAGTTCATTCACTGATTGATTTTTTTTCCTTTCATTTACCTCCCTTTTCTTCCATTTCATTCACCCACAAACAGTTCCCTCACCCACTTACCCATGCATCTAGTCATTAAATGACCCACTAGACTGTCCACCCATCTATCAAACCATCACTCATCCTTTCACCCATTAATTTTTCCATCTATTCATTCTGCCCCCTATGCCAGAACCAGGAACTGAATCACAGCTGGTCACTCCCTAAGGAAGTGCAAAATCTGGTGATAGG
Organism: Erinaceus europaeus; assembly: GCF_950295315.1. Classification (NCBI taxonomy): domain Eukaryota; kingdom Metazoa; phylum Chordata; class Mammalia; order Eulipotyphla; family Erinaceidae; genus Erinaceus; species Erinaceus europaeus. The sequence continues at coordinate 47,210,533 of NC_080162.1, forward strand.
AACAGAGAGTTATAACTAGAGGTACAAAATAGGAAGAGGTCAGAAATTGTTCCAGGTAGGTGTCTTCTCAGGAAGGCTCCGGTCCACCTCAGGGTTCAGACCAAACTCCCTAGAGGGAATGACATCCAAACAAGTTTCATCAAGTCAGGCCCACAGTGGACAGAGAATAGGAAGCAAGAGCACATTCTCTTAGCTAACTCAGGGGGCGACTCATGGAGCATCCCACTTCCAGATGCTGGCTAGGAGCAAGCAGGCCTGCAGCACATACAAACACTTCTCAGCTCAGTACTCCCCAAGCTTGCTGCTTCATGGGAACCATTTCCCTTGTCATTCTTTTGAATCACCCAGTGATCCATACCACTCATTCCCATACCTGGGAAATACTAGTCTGGGACAAACTTCTTGTTTCCATAAACCAGAAAAAGAACATTTCATAAAACAGCCTCTACACTCAATATTTTCCCTTCCTTCCTTCCTTCCTTCCTTCCTTCCTTCCTTCCTTCCTTCCTTCCTTTCCTCCCTCCCTTCCTTCCTTCCTTCTTTCTTTCTTCTATCCTCTTCTTCTTTTTTTTCTTTTTTACCTAGAGATATGAGATCACACACATTATAAGTCCAGCACTCTCTGCTTGTTACCCCTGGAGCTGAATATGGTGCCTGGCATACAGGGAGATCAGTATGTTTTTATTTAAAAAAAAAAAAAAGTTTGTTAGAAGAGTCACTCCATAATGATCCCTGATTGTATTATCCAATTTGTGGAACTGGGGCCTGGTATACACATGATCTACCCTCCTGGTTCATTTTTTTTTTCATTAAGATAATGAGTCAAAGAGACACAGAGAGAGAGAGAGAGACAAGAGACCAAAGCACCAGAAGGTCCCCTAGTGCTTTGATACCTTATGCATGGTGCTGCGACTCAAATCTGAGCAGCAAGCAGACACAAGGCAAGCACATGCCCTACCTGGTTAGCTCCCTTTCTGGTCCAGCCCCTGTTGTTTTGTTTTGTTTATTATTGCCACCAGGGTTATTGCTGGAGCTCGGTGCCTGCATGATGAATCCACTGCTCCCAGTCATCATTTTTCCCTCTCACGCCCCCCACCCACTCTTCCTTTCTTTTTTATGTGACAGGACAGAGAGCAGCTGAGAGGGTAGGGGAGTCAGAGAGGGAGAGAGAAAGAGAGATACCTGCAGCCCTGCTTCATGGTTTATGAAGCTTCCCCCTGCAGGTTGGGGACAGGAGTCTGAACTCAGGTCTCCTTGCATGGTAATGTGAGTGTTCAACTAGGTGTGTCACTGCCTGGCCCTTGATCCCTGGTTTTTATGTTCTTCTCATCCCCCACCCACAATTCTTGGGTGACCTCAGCCTCAGCTCCTAGCCTCGGTTCCTAGTCTAGGACATGTAAACATATCACCTTGCAGGACCAGAGCACAGTGCACATGCTTATACTCAACTTTATCTGCAGGCTTTGTCTTGGGGTGTCATTCTGTCCAACCTACCCCTTCCTTCCTCACCAGAGAGGGTGGTGAGGCCTGGGGACTCTGTGCTCACCAAGCCTTCACAGCCCCAGCTGGTCCTGGAAACTGCCTGAGTAATCCTACAACGTTCCTGCCCAGCCTGATGGGGCATGAACTGGAAATTCCCTATAATATTTGCTAATTAAATGATTCCTCCCTCCTCCTCAGCCTCCTCCTCTTTTTAGCTCAGCCTCCTGCTCTCCCTTACTCAGCTCCTCAAGCGCCTCCAGAAACCTCTGCAAAGGAGTTCAACTGGTTTGGGGAGGGCCAGGTAACCACTTCCCCTTCCCCACGCCCACCTGCCCGGAGTCCAAGCAGTGACCCTGCTGCCTGCTGGGAGGTGTGGGCTGTGCTGTTCTAGAACATGGAGCCAGCCGGATGCCCGCAGCAGATAAAGGGGCCACTGAGCACGTGGGCCCAGGCCCATCCCTTGTACAAGCCACACTTGGAGGCACTGGGATGAGCGGATGTGCTTATCTGATGGAGCCACTGGCTCACCAAGTCATTCCAGGGCTGCTTTTTCAATCACCCTCTGGGTTCTTCAATGCAGTGCAGCTGTGCCTGCTCTACCCTCTCTTGGGCACGTCCTCAGCCTCCTTCCAGTCAGTCAGTCAGTCAGTCAGTCAATCAGTCAGTCAACATTAACAAGGCACTTCCTGGGTGCCCAGCCCTGCACTGGGTGCTGACAACACAGAACTGAGCAAAGCCAGAGTTACAAAGCCAGAGGAAAGGAGCCCAGAGAAGACGGATATCCGCATGTAGAGCATTCTAGAGAAAGCAGGCTCATCTGCACAATGGAAAACCCAGTAATGGCAATGGGATTGTGGAGGTGAGGTCAAGAGGGATGAATGGTACAAGGGCATGGGGACACCTTTGGAAGGGATGTGATGTTTACCATTGTACTTCTGCTCACAGTATGTCAAATCTCGTCAATGTGCACAGTGGAGTGGGAGTCACTGCTTGTGTATATGAGCTCAAGAAGACTGTTAAGAAAAATGAAAGATCCTGGGGGCTGGTTAGTGACACACCAAGCAGAGTGCACATGTTACAATGCTTTAAGATTCAGCTTCAATCCCCTATTCCCTCCACCTTCAGGAGGGAGGCTTCATAAGTGGTGAGGTGGTTCTGCAGGTGTCTGTCTCTCTCACACTCTACCTACCCTTCCTCAACTTCTCTCTGTCCTGTCAAATAAAGAATATTTTCATAGGAAAAAATGGCTACTGGAAGCAGTGGTAAGGAGGTCCTGGCGGTGGCTGTGCAAAGAGAAGGAGTAAGAAGCCTGAGGGATCTGGGCTGAGCGGTATCTGGGCCTCAGCAAGGACTGGACATCAGGAAGCAGAGGAGTTCAATCATCAAGGTTCTCCTTTACTACAATCACGCTGATCATTAAAAAAGTGTTTTGGGGGAGGCCAGGAGATGGTTTAGCTGGTAGGACATACCTAGGAGAGAACCTAGGGTGGAACCCTGGCACCAAATGGGAGTGCCAAGCAGCACCAAGTGAAGCTTCATGAACAACAGAGCAGTGCTGTGGTGTCTCTCTTCTTTTCTGTCTAAAGTGAATAGATAGATAGATAGATAGATAGATAGATAGATAGATAGATAGATAGATAGATAGATAGCCATCCAAGTGATGGTACACCTGGTTGAGTGCATAGTTTACCATGCCAAAGGATCTAGGCTCAAGCCCCCTCCCCCCACATGCAGGGAAGGATGCTTCACAAGTGTCTCTATCTCTCTCTTTATCTCTCCCTATCTCTCTATCTCCTCCACTTCTCTCAATTTCTCTCTGTCCTATGTAATAAAATAGAAATAAAAGGGGGGAAATGGTCACCAGTAGCAGTGTATTCATAGTGCCAGCACTGAGCTCCAGAAATAACCCTGGTGGCAATAAAAAAATTAAAATAGTAATAACAAGTACATAAATAGCAAGAGGGACCAAGTGTTGCATCCAGTAGAGTGCACATATTTCTACACTCAGGGTCCCAGGTTTAAGACTCCTGTCATCGCCTGCATAGGGGAAGCTTCATGAGTGGTGAAGCAGTGCTGCAGGTGTCTCTCTTTCTCTATTCCTCTCTATCCCTCACAGTTTCTCTCTGTCCTATCAACTAAAAAGAAAGAAGGAAAATTTAATTTATTAATAAATTAAAATAGATAAAAGTACACCAGTAGTAGTAGTAGAAGCTTGCAGGCATAAAGCCCTAGAATTAAAATACATATTTTTTCTTCACAATTAGGAAACTGAAGCATGAACAGAGAATACTGGGCCAAAGTTTGAAGGGAAGTGGTCTCTCATTCATCAAATGCCCTCTATAGACCTGCAAGATAGCTGACCTGGGAAGGTGCCTGCTTTGCTATGCACCAGACTCAGGTTTGAGCCAGGCCCACATAGCCCTTGGGAAAGCTCTGATGCTCTTATCTTTCCCTCTCTCCTCCTGTCTCTTTATATCTGAAAAAAGCCAACCAAAAACTATGAATGGCTAAAGAGTCATTATCTGGTTTTCTTGTATGCCTCCAGCAATGAGGAACTCACTACCTCAACTGTTAGACAATTCTCCCTGCAGGTCCAGTTAAGAGAGATCTTCCAAACCCACTCAGCTCTTCCTTCTGATGCTGTCTAAACACAACTGCACCCCTAGCCAGAGCCACCCTGGGTGGAGCCCAGTGGCCAGGACAGGAAGTGGAAAGAGGTAGGAGTGATGACAGATTTCCTGGGTGCTGCCACTGGCCCCACCACAAGGCCCTGGAACAGCCCCTTCCCTTCTGGGCCCGTTTCCCTGTCTGTGGACGGGCTGCATATTACGCCACAGCCTCCTTCCAGTTTAGACACAGATCTGGCTCTTCCAAGGGGCCCAGAAAGGGCTGGGGCAGGCATGGGGGTTCACCAGTCCACTCCCAAATGGGGGGCCAGGGCTGACCTCAGGACAGGCAGGCTAGGCCCTGTCTGGGTACAAAGGTTGATGCCCCAGGGTACAGCCGACTTAATAACAGGCTCCAGGTTCAGGGGGGTTGAACCCTGGAGAAGAGGTTCAAACGCAAACTGAGCAACCCACGTTCCTGTCTATAGCTCTGAAACAGGATGGTTCCCACAGAGGCAGGCCAGCCCCCACACTTCAAACCCACTCACCCCAAGGGAGCCCCCACCTGGTGCAACACCAGAAGGAGGTCCATATGCCAAGTGAGCCCTGATACCTGAGGTCTGAGCCTACCTCCTATCTGCCCTCCTCACTCACACCTCTGCACAGGGCCTCCTTGATGCTCCACCAACATCCTGAACTGGGGCTGCCTCAGGATCTTTGCACTTGCTGTTCCTCCACCATATTGGCTCATCCTTCAGGCCTCAGTGCTCTCCCTTTCACGACCCACTGGGGCTTCATCCTGCCTTACTTTCCTCTATATAAGCCATTGCTGGGCCACCCCATTCCAGTTGGGTGACCATCTCTGGCTGGATATGGAGTTTTAAACAGCAGAGACTAAGACTAACCCAGCACTGGCTCTGCCATTAGCAGTCCCTGGCCCAGCACAGCTTAGCATCCACTTGGGGTTTTTCTGTTTTGTTTTGTTTCATTTTTACTTTTTTTTAGCATTTTATTTATTTTTATGGAGAAGAGAGATAGACAGAAACATACACAGAAAGAATAGAGATCAGAACACTACTCAGTTCTGGCTTATGACGGTGCTGGGGATTGAGTTTAGGATCTCAAAGACTCAGGCATTCGAGTCTTTTGCAGAGCCATTACCTAGCACCTACTTATTAGCAGGAGTTTAAAAGGACAAGTGAGGAGCCAGAGAGATATCTCACTGAGTAGGGCGCCTGTCTTGCCATATGCACCACTCAGGCTGAAGCCCCAGCACCACACAGGAGGGTTATAGCAACTGAAGCTTCAGTGCTGTTTAAACAAGACAGGCGCCCTACTCAGTGAGATATCTCTCTGGCTCCTCACTTGTCCTTTTAAACTCCTGCTAATAAGTGTGTGTGTGTGTGTGTGTGTGTGTGTGTGTGTGTGTGTGTGTGTGTGTGTGTGTGTGTGTGTATACATAAGAAAGGTGTTTGGAGTGGTGAGATCATGCATGCCCGAGGTCGCCGGTTCGGTTCTATAAAACAAAATGAGCCAGTGGAAAGAATGTGGGAGCCATTTAACCCCCTCCAGGAGGTGCCGGTGTGCCATTTACAGAGACCCTCCCTTAACCTCCACACGGACAGGCCTCAGGGGTGCCCCCATAAACACATATGTTCACACACACCCCACCCACCACCACTCCTGCCCTCTATATCAGCCCTTGGCACCCCAACTTCTCAACTTTCCCTTCTTTCACCAGGTGCCAGCTGGCCCCATTCCAGCTGCTCTCCCCCCCCCCCCGGCCCCCTAACACCCGCCTGCCCCAGGCACCAGACACATAAAGGACAAGGAAGGGCCCGGGGTGGGCTGGCAGGATGCCATGTGAACACGGCCCCTGGGGCCCTCACCTTCCCCCACACTGCCAGACACCTGTGTAATGAGTGTCATTACTGGGGACCCACCAGGCAGGCCCTAACTTGCCCCAGCCACCCAGGCTGCAGACGGTCCTAGGGAGAGGGTTTAGGGAGTGTGTATATGTGAAGGGTGCAAGGGTGGCGTCTGCCTTGCCTGGCTCCTGAGCTCAACCTGGAGCTTCTAGATCAGCTAAGGTAGTGTGCCACCTCCTACACAGACTTCCATGCCTCAGGTCCACATTGGAGGGAGAAAAATAAAAAGAAGTGCATCTAGAGCACCTACTATGTGCCCGCTGGGTACAGAGAGCTGGTGTCTTCCCACAGTATCTCTTCTCATTATCAAACTCACTCTCTGCTGTCACCTGGCTGCTTCGTCTGCCTCCCCATTTCAAACACAAACACAGAGAGCCTTAATGAGGCCTGCCGTGCACCAGGTTATGCATGTCCTAAGTGTTAACTCATAAGCCTTTGCGATAACTCCAGGAGACAGGCACTAAAACTATGCCACTTGGCATAGCCCCATCAATTCCCCCACCACCACCCTACACAATGGCAACACTAGGGTCACTCACCCTGCTGGCCCCTCTACTGAGAGCACTCTTAAGCACCTCAGTTCCAACCTCAGCTTAGAAACTCCCCTGCTGGGAAACTCACAGCCTTGGAGTTGCAGGGGTAAACCTGGGGCCCCCACTCTGCTGAACTCTGAGCTGTCTGTTATTTTACTCTTGCTCTTACTTCCCTCTCCTCTGGGCAGATATCCTGAACTGGCCATCACTCCCACCCTGCCACTGACCTTGTGAGTGAACTTGACCTGAACCATCTTTAGCTCATCTGTTGGATGTGTGGAAATGGGAGTGAGAGTGAGGACTTGTTGATCATCACATGTGGGCCCACTCAAATCACTGTGGGTCTGCATGAGACCTGACTCCTCCCCCCCTTCAGCATCACCTCTTGTCACTGTGCCCCTGCCCCCACCCTCTCCTCCAGTCCCCTGGCCTCCCTGCATGACTCAGGGCCTCCTAAACCCATGGCTAGGGTCTGCTTTTGCTGTTCCCCCTGCTGGAAATCCCTTCATCCTTCAGATGCTTCTCCCTGTCACCTCCTCAGAGAACTCAGAGAAGCCTTCCCTGAATGCCCAGTCCCCAAGCATCCTCTCCTTTTGTTTCTATTTTCTGCTTTAGCTCTTCTCTTTGGTTCTTATGGACTTTTGTGTTTACTCGTTGCTCATCTCCTGCTCCAGCGTGTTTGCAGACAGCTTGCCTGCTGCCACCTCCCCCCAGGTCCAGTACACAGTAGGTGCTCAGGCAAAAGCTGTGGAATAAGGAGAATATTATCAAAGCACTCTCCACCGCTGCCCACCCCACCCCCTAAGATCCAGGGCTGGGAACCACGAGGCTCCACTCTCATCCTCGGCTGCTGCCCCTTTGTGCCCCAGAGCCTGTCTGGTTCCCAGACCCATAAAAACTGCCACCCTCACCTTGCCCTTTGGCAGCAGAGGATGAAGGCAGCAGCCAAGGGCCCAGAGGCTGATCCTCCCCCAGTCCCAGAGACCCAGCACTGAGAAGATGCTGCCTCCATGGACACTTTCTGTTGTGTCTGGGTGCCAGTGATATGCTCTACACACTCACACACACACACACAGAGAGAGAGAGAGAGAGAGAGAGAGAGAGAGAGAGAGAGAAAGGATCCACAGAAGGAACCTTCGGACTTTTCCTAGAGGAGGAAACAGCCAGCCACAGAGGTGTCGCTGCCACTCCACAGTATGTGGGGCTGTGTGGCGGCTGTTAGCTCAGAGCCTGGCTCTTGGCAGCAGACTGACTCTGTGACTTCAGGCTGAGTCTCAGCTCCTCCCTGCCTCAGTTTCTCCAGCTGGGAAGCAGATCACGTGGCATCCCCTTTGTAAGCAGTTGGAGGAATGAAAGGAGATCTTCTGGGTGCTTACAGCTGCTGGCGTTCAATTCTGCCCCACCTGCTGCCCTGTCTGCTGCTCGGCCTTGGGAAAACTCCAGCTCCCAGCCTTGATTTCCCCATCTGGACTGCTTTGAGATCAAGAGATAGTTGCCCAGCATTTATGGGCATCCAGCCTTCATTACATGCTCCCCGTGATTGTCCTCAGTCCTCTGGGCCTCATTTTGCCCATCTGTAACCCCAGAGTGCACCCAAGCCCACTGCTGGGTCACTGGGACAAAGGTCAGGGTCCGAGTGTAGCCCTGGTTGGGGCAGCTGTGCTAGAGCTGGGAGGCAGCAGGCTGACCCGAGACCAAGAAGCTGCAGGAGGCCAGGCTGACTCACCAGCCAGCCAGGCTGGGGAGCTGGGCCCTGGCCCCCCACGCGCCCCTCTGGGACCTGCCTTGCTGAAAAGTGCTGTGTCATGCTCTGTCATGTGGCTCTAGGTCATTAATACCCAAGTTCTGGGAAGTTTGGGCTGAGTTCCCGGAAGGGGTCAGTCAGTTCAGTAAACAGATTGGTCGTCACAGCTGAATGGGGCGGGCCTGCAGTTCCGGAGGCTGAACGTGGGGAAGGACAAGTAGCCCAAAGGAGCAGAAAGGCGGCCTCATACCCTGTACCAGCTGGTACCCACTCTGCCCAGGAAGAGGAAACAGACTCAGGCAGGGCAAAGCACTGCCAGGAGTGACACCGCAGGCTCAAGTTCAAACCCAGATTCTGGACTCCTCATCTGTTGCTCTCAGAGTCTCTCAACTGGAGGCTTTAGGGGCATGGGTGGTGATCCTTCCTTACCTGCAAATCCTAACCAAGACAAGTTTGATTTGTTGCATGAAAGGAGAAACAAGTGGGTGGAAATCTGGGGGAAAGCAGGTTTGAAAGGCTTCTGGCTGTCCCAGTGTTATGTCTAATAATAATAATAATCTCTCTAATATATCTTATACGTATCCTATGTGCAGGGTACTTACATTTACTCATTCATTGATTTCTTTGATTTAATAAATTCTTTGAGTTTTTTTAAAAAATATTTCTTTGGGAGTCGAGTGGTAGCGCAGTGGGTTAAGCGCATGTGTTGCAAAGCGCAAGGACTGGCGAAAGGATCCTGGTTCCAGCCCCTGGCTCCCCACCAGCAGGGGAGTCACTTCACAAGCAGTGAAGCAGGTCTGCAGGTATCTGTCTTTCTCTCCCCTTCTCTGTCTTTCTCTCTTTGTCCTATCTAACAACAATAAGAATAATAACTACAACAACAATGAAAAACAACAAGGGCAACAAAAGGGAAAATAAATTAATTATATATATATATATATATATATATATATATATATATATATATATATATTCTTTGACAGAAACAGAGAAATAGAGATGGATGGGAGAGATATAAAGGGAGACGGAAAGATATCTGCAGCTCTGCAACACTGCTTCACCCCTTGTGAAGCTTCCTCCCTGCAGATGGGGACCAGGGGCTTGAACCTGGATCCTTGCACATAGTAGCATTTGTGCTCAACCCAGTGCTCCACCCTTGGCTGCATTATTCCTTCATTTCATGTGCAGCAGCCTTGACATAATCACCATTTTAAAGCACCTACTCAGTGCTGGGCATTGAAACGGGTGTTGGATATACATCTCTTCTGACCTTCACAGTGATCCCACAGGTAAACATGGGCCTAGCCCTACTGGTCAGAAGGGCCGGAGGCCTGGAGGGGAGGGGGTTGCATGGTGGCATAACCAGAGCACAAGTGACCATGCATGAGGACCCAGATTCAAACCCCAATCCTCACCTGGTGGAGGGGGGGACTTCATGAATGGTGGAGCAAGCTGCAGGTGTCTCTGTCTTTCCCCTTTTCTCTCTCACCCTGTCTGCATCACTCTCACCTCTGTCTTCACCATAACAAAAAAGGAAAAAAAGGTTGCTGGGAGCAATGGGATTTGTTATGCAGGCACCAAGACTCCAGCAATAACCCTGGTGGCAAAATAAAATAAAATAAAATAAAATAAAATAAAATAAAATAAAATAAAATAAAATAAAATAAAATAAAATAAAATAAAATAAAATAAAATAAAATAAAATAGAGTTTGAGGAAGTCAGGTGGTAGTGCAGAAGGTTAAGCACACATGGTGCAAAACACAAGGACCAGCGTAAGGATCCCGGTTCAAGCCCCCGGCTCCCCACCTGCAGGGGAGTCACTTCACAGGCGATGAAGCAGGTCTGCAGGTGTCTGTCTTTCTCTCCCCTCTCTGTCTTCCCCTCCTCTCTCCATTTCTCTCTGCCCTATCCAACAACGACATCATCAGTAACAACAGTAATAACTACAACAATAAAACAAGGACAACAAAAGGGAATAAATAAATATTTTTTAAAAAAATTAATTTAAAAATGCAGTCCTGGCTGGGCAGTAGCTGTGTCATTTGGAGAGGAGGGGGCGCTACAGTCAGTTGGACCTGGGAATGCAAACCCTGACTTTGTTCATCTATCCGTGTGAACTCACACAAGTGACACACTCTCTCTCTCTGAGCTTCAGTTTACACATCTGATAAATGAGGCTGACTGTGGTACTCCACACTTGTGACTCCATCACAAGAAGTCAGACTTGCTGGGAGCACACTGGCATCATCAGAGATAAGTGGTTAGTGCATGGACTTGGAGCTCAGGCAGGTCTGGGTCTGAATTCCTCTCTTCCTTTCTGACTGTGTGACCCTCGGCATGCTGTTTACCCTCTCTGAGCCTCGGTGTCCTCTGGAACAGGGGCATCAAGAATAGTATATCCCTTGTGCAACTGATGGGAAGAATGAAGGAGTTGGCACCCCAGAAACCCTCTGTGCAGGCTTTCCTCAGGTACTCAGCACAAATAGTTATAGTTCATCTCTTATAGTTCATCTCTATTCAACTGGGATGAGGAGGAGGACTGCAGGCTGCAGACATAAAATTTGCTGCTGCTTCCCTGCACCCACAATCTAAACAGAGGTCAGCTCCCCATTCTTCAAGCTCTGCCTCAAGCCTGGCTATGCCCTGACAGACTTCATGGTTGCCCTTTGGTTCTCAAAGTGCTTTCCACTGTTACCTGCCCCAGTCTCAGGCCCCTTGCTCTATCTCTCCCCTCATAATTCCCTCTGCTCTCACTTACTCTAGCCCACCTGCTGGGTCTCTGTTTCACTCATCTTTCAGCTACTCTGATTCAGAAGCCACCTCCTCCAAGAAGCCAGTCCTGTTCCTCTCTCTAAAAGCAAGCACTCCCCAGACTCTCTCCACTCACTGACCCATTTCCTGTCATTACACAGCAGCTTTCTTCCTTTCTTTTTGCACATATCACCTCATATTTTGGCTGTGGTAAGGTAGAAAATTTGCATAGGGGGAGAAAAAGAAAAGTTTCACTACCTCCAAAACAGTGCAAGTCACCTGATAAAAGTCAAAACGAATCAATCATGAATTAATACACTCCAACCTCAGATCAGAATGAAATATCTAATTTCAAACTGACGAAAGTTCTTGGGTCGCTTGAAAGCAAGTGGCAAACAGGACCGTTCCCATTGGGCAAGCACTTCCTGGCGTCCACAGGGATTACCCAGAGCCCGGAGTCCACAGCAAAATAAACGGGCTGCTCATTGCCAAACAACTTCAGAAGTGACAGTATTAACACGATTAAAATCCTTTTGTAATCTTTGCAGCCCAGCTCTTTGGACTGGAAGGGCCTTCCCAGAAACCCCGTGGTGCCCCCCCCATTATTGCTTCTCCCATCCTTATTTCTCTGATCTCCCTGCCACCACAGTCCCACTGCCGCACCTTTGCCCCACACCCCAGCTGCTGAGGTGCCCTTTCTTCTGTGTGAGTCTGCCCCTTCTGCAGAGTCGAGTCCATGCACTGCCCCTTCCTGATGCCCAGATGTGCCATCCTCAGAGGACAATACCCTCTGCTTCTGACTCTCTTCAGCTTCCAGCATGACTCCAGTAAGAGCTCCCCCTCTCAGGAAGAGATAACACCCCTATCCGACCTTACATTCTCTTTCTCTTTCCTCATATTCAGTCCCACACACTCTGTTGCCTTCACCTTCCAGATTGTTCCAGAATCCCTCCCATCTGGGAACCCCCACCTGCTCTGCAGAAGCAAACACAGGAACTCTGATAGACCAGTAGTTCCCAACTAGGGGTGGGGGTAGCATTTTCAACCCCATTTGGCAAGGTCCAGAGGTCAGCTGTCACACTGGGTAAGGATGGTGCTACCAGCCTCCATTAAGGAGAGCACAAAGAGGCTACACCCCTTTTTGCTATGCACAGAGTCATGGCTGAGCCCAGATGCACCATGCATGAGAAACCCAGGTCTGAACAAAGTCAGGACCCTTCCTTCCTGCGCCAGGACCTCTAGTGGCTCCAGTGACTCTTGCAATATACCCCAGACTCCTGAGGCCACAGTCCTCAATCGCTATCGAACAGGCCATGGCCGGTGCGCCGCTATGTTCCATCGCTGGGGAGCCAGAGACGACCCGAACTGCCCCTGCGGCTACAGACAGACTATGACCCACATAGTCAACGACTGCCACCTCTCCAGATTCAAAGGAGGTCTCGAAACTTTACATCAGGCTCAACCTGACGCTGTTGACTGGCTACGGAAGAAGGGCAAACGTCAGAAGAAGAAGTAGCACTGCTGGTGAGTCCAGTCAGCTGGCCTCTCTGACCCTATCCACACACACCCATTCCCCAGCCAGATAGCTCTCCTTATCTTCCCCCTAGAATGCAGGGATTTTCCCACCCCAGGGCCTTTGCATGTGTTCTCACCAGCCCAGACATCTCACTTCCCTCAGGCCTCACATGCCTCCTGGCACTGTAGCCTCATGCTCCTCAGCCTCTTTGGTCTCATTGTCTAACAAACTCGAGTTTTCACTCATCAGTTTCTCAACTGCTGGAAACACACATGGCATGAAGGCAGGAATTCTGTCTGTTCTGTTTATCCTTCTTTGCTAGTGCTGGAAACATAACTGATGCTCAGTAAACATTCAGTTAGTGAGCACAGCCTGCCAGGTCTCCTATACATTTGGATTTGAGAATCACAGGGGCTTCATAAATTGAGCACTGGTGGTTGATTCTTTGATCCTGAAAGGAGCACATCAACAGTCCCAAATTCCAAGGTTTTGAGTGCCTTGCAGCATTGGAGCCCTGCCCTGGGCACTCACTAGGCCCAGATTTAGGGAGAGAAAGATCACAGGAAAGAGAGGAGTGGCTGGAGGATTGGCTCAACTGGGAAAGTATCAAACTTACATGGCCAAGGACCAGATTTCCATCCCTAGCACTGAGCATACCAGAATGGTGTTCTGATACCTCTCTCTCTCTCTCTCTCTCTCTCTCTCTCTCTCAGCTGCTAGCATGGGAGAACTTGGTTGCTCTTAGTTGGAGGGTGGGGAATGAGGGAACCACAAGGCAACAGCTCAGAAAACACAGGCAGACTCCAGCCTAGGGAAAAGTCACAGAAAGTGAATTCACCAAGAACTGGGGCTAACACTTCAGAATTTTAGAGATTTGAAGGGACAAGGCAGTTGTGCATCCAGCTAGATGGACTTAACTAAGTACAAGCACCCATGCAAGGATCTAAGTTTGAGCCCCAGGCTCCCCACCTGCAGGGTGGATGCTTTACAAGTGGTGAAGCAGGTCTGCAGGTGTCTATCTTTATCTCTCCCTCTCTACCTCCCCTTCCCCTCAATTTTTCTCTGTCCTGTCCAATAAAATGGAATAAAATGGCCTCCAGGAGTAGTGGATTTGTAGTGCTGGCACCAAGCCCCAGCAGTAACCCTGGAGACAAAGAGAGAGAGAGGAGGCTCAAGGTGGCACACCCAGTTAAGCACACATAGTATTAAGTGGAAGGATACACTCAAGGACCTGGGTTCGAGACCCTGCTCCCCGGTTGCAAGAAGAATGCTTCTCAAGCAGTGAAGCAGGCCTGGAGGTATCTTTCTCTCCATCTCTCTATCTCCCCCTCCCATCTCAACTTTGTCATATATATATATATATATCCACTAGAAGCTGTGGATTCATAGTGGCAGCATAAAGCTCCAATGACCAGAGGAGAGAGAGAGAGAGATTTGCTAAGGACCCTGTCTTGCCAAGTAAAAAAAAAAAAAAAAAAAGTGGGGGAGTTTCATTCAACCTAATGCAATTATCAGTCATGCAATGATACAAATGTTTAGTGTGAACAAAATAAAAGTTGTGATGGTGTTTAGGTATATTTGAATAAGGTGCAGAACAGCACAGTGTTCTTTTTATTGCTTTCATCCAGCTTAATCTGGAATGGGTCAGTTTGGCAAAATCATTCAACTTGCATTCCTGTCACTATCCCCAGAATTACCACCTCTGGAAAAGTAGAGAAGCTGGGACCCGCCCACCTCAAAATGAACTCTAGAATGCTGTTTCCTTCCCCTCATTTCTAACTTCTGATTCATACTACTGGCCCCAATAGGCCTGATTGGTGAACCCGATCACCAGCTAACACAAATTTCCTGGGAGCAGCCCTGTAGCCCCTCCTTCCCATGGCTAGGATCCTGCCTCCCCATCACAGACTCCTACAGCCCTTGCATCCCAAGAATGGTCTGTCCATTACCTGCAGCTTCAAAAACCACTGAAGAACAAATGTGCCTCATTTTAAAAGCAAAGAATAACAAACCCAGGACATATTGGCATGGTTTTGAACAAGCGCAAGACTCACTGTCCCTACAAAGGTGGCCTCAAGGGACCGAAGAGGTGGCTTAACCATCAGAATAGAGAAGATTTGCAGGCATGAGGCTCCAGGTTTGATTCTTGGCACCAGAAAAATAGCTCCTCTCTCTCTCTCTCTCTCTCTCAATCTCTCTCTCTCTCTCCCCCTCTCCCTCCCTCCCTCCCTCTCTTCCTCTCCCTCTCTCTCTCCCTCTCCCTCTCCCTCTCCCTCTCCCTCTCTCTCTCTCTCTCTCTCTCTCTCTCTCTCTCTCTCACACACACACACACACACAATTTTTAAGTGGTCTCAAATAAACAACACAAACACTTCACCTAGGAAATAGTATAAAAACAAAAGAAGGGGGTCAAGTGGTGGCACACCTGCTTAAGTGCACAAATTACAGTGTGCAAGGTCAAACCCCTGGTCCCCACCTGCAGGGGAAAAGCTTCACAAGTGGTGAAGCAGGGCTGCAGGTGTCTCTCTGTCTCTCTCCCTATCTCCCTCCCCTCTTGATTTCTCTGTATCAAATAAATCAAAATAATTTTTTAAGTAGGTTGGGGTCCTGTTAGGTGCCATATACTGGAATCCAAACAGGGACAAGGCTGAGGTCACCCTCCTGAGCTCATGGTCACAGAAACTAAGAACTGTCTCCACACAAGACAGTGTCAAGGCACAGTGACAGCAAAGGTTTGGAGGGAAGGCGAACAGCTGGAAAGTCAGCTCTTCTAGAACCTCTTATGCCAGAGTTGAGTTTTGGGTTTCGTTTTTAACTGAATTCATTGATCAACATTAAAAAAAAAACTTCCCAGGCATGACCTGCGATCTCTGGACTTTGTGTCACTAAGAAGTCCCCCAGCCCCCACCTGAGCAGGAACTACTCTCTCCAGTTCCTCACAGCTACCATCTAGCTCTCAGTGTCTGAGTTTTCTTTTATTTCCTGTTCTAAAACCTGACAAGAAGAATCTCCCAGAGATCTCGAGCAACTCTCCCAGGGTCACACAGCACAAATAAGCAGGGCTGCAGTCCAGGACTCCAGACAACTCACCCGACTCAGAACTCTAAGTACCTCTCCCAAGAACCCCCTTCTCCGTCTCCCACCCCCATCCTATCCCCAGTCTACTTGAAGCTGTTGACCTGGCCCAGAGCTGCAGAGGACCAAGAAGGAGGGCCGTGGGTGCCAGCAGCAGCCTGGGGAAGGCCCCCGTCCTGTTTAGGTTTTGTGGTCTCGTGAGTAACCGAGTGGAAAAAAACAAGTTTGAAAAGATAACAATTACAACGAAATTAAATCAAATCAGGGCTGTGACTCACTTATGGAGCCGTAAAAACAGAAAACAAAAACAAGCTGGTTCTGGAGAGCTGGGAGGCCAGGATGAGAAGAGGAGAAGTCAGGAGAGAAATAAGCCAGCAGCAGGGACAGCCTCCCTCCAGCTCATAAATCACCCCAACAATGAGGCTGCCACACAGGCCCCAGGACAGAGGGGCTCAGGGGTTTTCAGAAACCAGGGAAACCTGCCCCTGAGGGAGCATCCAGAGTCCCCCAGTTGTTTGTCCTTCCAGACATCCCCAGAAGCTGGGGACCACTGGCATGTCATTCTGCAGATGAGGGGGCCACAGTGACAAGCCTGGAGCCACTCACCCCAGAAGCCTGAGGACTCAGACCCAGCCATATAGCCTGCATGAGCACCTGAGTCCCAGCCTCATCTCAGGAGCAACCATAAAAGTCAAGCTTCCCTGGATGTTTCAGGAGACCCAGAGGCCCAAAACCCAGCATGGCTGCCCCTCTGTCCCTCTCCTGTCCCTCTGCCTTTGTTTGTGCAAGAACAGGGTCACACCAGGCAAACTGGAAAGAAGGCCCAGGAGCCCCATGGGTCTGACCCAGGGGAGATTCAAAAAGCAGCTCTGCCTGTTTCCCAGAAGCCTCTGGCTCTGGGTGTGAGCAGAGCCAGAGGCATTGCCTGAGGGAGCTTGCCTGCAGGCAGGGAGTCCCACCCCCCCACCCCCTGTTCCCCAGGTCACGCTGACCCCAGCCCTGGGTTGAGGGAAAAACAGGAGTACTGAACAGTCAGACAGGCAAAGATGGGAATCCAGGGAGCAGGGAGGAAAGAAGAGGCACTGGGAAGAAGCTGCCAAAAGTATCCCTGATTGCAGTGTAAGGGGGGGATCAGGGTGCTAACTCTCTATAGACATTCATTCATTCATTCATTCATTCATTCATTCATTCATTCATGCTATAAATTTTCAAGAGCACTGCTAGTGCCATGTGCTATACTGGGGACGGAGAGTCTAGCAACACTGATCAAGAGAGACAAAAATGGGGCCAGAAGAGGAGGCTCAGTGGGGAGAGTGAGTTTCTTGCTGTTTGAGGGCCTAGGCCTGATCCCCTGCACCAATTTGACAGAGCAGCATGTAAATAGATAGGCATTTAGAGAGAAAGGTAGTGGAGCTCCATCCTGAGGGTGGGTAGAAGGGACCAAGCTATGATGTTCAAATAGCAGCAAGAGCCACAGAGACAACAGGAGCCATGATAGGGTGCTGGAGTCTCCCTGAGCTGTGGCTTTGAGCAGTGAGCTGAAGCAGGAGGGGAAACTAGTTCTTGCTGGGAAAGTTGACCCTGGGAGAACAGCAGGTGTAAAGACTCCAGCATCTGGCATGTCTAAGAGTCAGCTAGAGGGCCCGTGTGGCCCTCCTCCCACAGCCAACAAGGCAGTCCTCTTACAGAAGAGGAAAGGGAGGCTCCGAAAGGGGAAGTGACTTGCCCAGAATCACACAGGCAGGAAATGGCAGTGCAGGGAGCAGAGTGCCAGCTAAGCTCTTCAGGGAGGGGAAAGTGTGTATGATGACACTGGCTAGCCCAGAGGTGTCACCTGCCTAGACTGTGGCTACAGATGTTGTGACTGTGCCTCCCTAGAGGCTGGGGTCAACACCAGCCCCTCCTTTCCTTTCCAGTGGTCCCTGGGTGGTGGAGAATTGGAGTGTTGGTACAAGCACAGGTGTACTCCACCACTGGCAGCCTCCAGCTTATCCCATCCCTGGCCTGGCCTTTAGCTGAGTCACAGGAGCAATTTTGAAGCCTGTTTCCCCATTTGTCAACTAAAGGCTCTACCTAGGTGTTCTCCTGCAGCAGATGAGGGTTCTTAGGTCTAGGGCAACTTGAGACGCCACCCCCCCCCCCAAGATCACACAGGCAGAGAGTGATAGAGCCAAGATGACTTCAGCCTGCTGGCTGTTGGCAAGATGCCTCCTCCTGCTGCCACTGGGACAAGGCCTCAGCCTAGAGCTCTCCCTAAAGGAAAAACAAAACATGACAAAGTAAATAGACTCTACAGAGGGGCAGAGACCACTTCAGCTGGCAGGGGGCAAGCCAGAGAGGGCTGGCATGAGGAGTGACATCAAGGGGGTAAGAGGGAGGGAGTCATGTGAATACACAGGGGGTGGGAGATGTAGGTAGAGGGATCATCACAGGCAAAAGCCCTCCTGTAGCAAGCAGCTGGGACTGATCATAGGTAGAGCAAAGTGACTTTGGATTGAAAAGGCCACCAAAGGGGCAAGTAGGAAGAGAGGAGGCATCAGAGAGTTGGAGGGCTTGGTAGGGGATAGGAATCACACAAGCCTTTCAGGGGTGTGGGGAGGACCCTGGATTTACTGTGAGCCAGGTGGGAGCCCTAGAGGGTACAGAGCAAAGGGGTCAGGATGTAACCTAGCTTCTAAGGGAAGACAGCACTGTAGAAGTGAAGTCTGGTAGATGATGCTGGTGGTGTGGACCTCGGTAGGGGCATTGGAGACTGATGGATTCAAGACGTGGTGCTGATGGAATGGGGTAAGGGTGTTGAGAATAAGGGTCTGGGATAACTCTGGGTTTGGAGAAACCATTGGCTGAGAAAGGGATGGATTGGAGGGCAGGGAAAGATTGAGAGTTGGGTGTCATGGCTGAGCAGAGTTTGGGGCTCCTCCTGCTCACCCCAGGGGGAGGACTGGGTGCAGGCTCAAGTGAAGAGTCAGAAGCTGTGCCAAGAACGGAGAGATGCATCTGAAAGTCCCTGGCATTTCCATGAGTCCCTTGTTCAGTATTCCAGCAATGAACCTGGCCTGGGGGCCTCTCTGATGACCCCCTGAGCACATGTATTAGTACCTGCCCTGCCCAGCAATTCCATTCGCTGGTCCCTTTCATTCTCCTGGTGTTACCAAGTGATGGATGAATAAATCAGAATATTAATCATTTCAGGAAGACTGTTAACTAGAGGTGCAGCAGGCAAAAGCAAGTTCACCTTTATCCTTGACTGTACTGATCATTATGCTGGGCAGTAGGGCTAAAGGAAGGCAACAGTGCCTGAGTTGCTAACGTCACCTCCTCCAGGCAGTGAGAAGGATTGCCTCTTGATGATTCTGGGGCACTGGGAAAGGGCTGAAGGCAAATGCAGGACTCCCTAAGGCTAGCAGGAGAGGGTCTATGAAAGGAGCTTGGAAGAGATGAGGGTGTGGCAGGGCATTGATATCAAGGACTAGCCTGAGCATTAAGTCAGGGGAAAGAGACAGGACTTTGTTTTGCTTTGTCTTGTTTTTTAATATTTTTATTTATAAAAAAGGAAACATTGATAAAACCATAGGATAAGAGGGGAACAACCACACAATTCCCACCACCAGAACTCCGTATCACATCCCCTCCCCTGATAGCTTTCCTATTCTTTCTTTTTCAATTTTGTAAATCAATTTTATTTTATTTTTAAATTCCTTTATTGGGGAATTAATGTTTTACATTCGACAGTAAATACAATAGTTTGTACATGCATAACATTCCCCAGTTTCCCATATAACAATACAACCCACACTAGGTCCCCTGTCATCCTTTTTGAAACTGTATTCTCCCCTCCCCCTTCCTCCCCATTCCAGAGTCTTTTACTTTGGTGCGATACGCCAATTCCAGTTCAGGTTCTACTTGTGCTTTCTCTTCTGATCTTGTTTTTCAACTTCTGCCTGAGAGTGAGATCATCCCATATTCATCCTTCTGTTTCTGACTTATTTCACTGAACATGATTTTTTCAAGCTCCATCCAAGATCGGCTGAAAATGGTGAAGTCACCGTTTTTAATAGCTGAGTAATATTCTGTTGTGTATATATACCACAACTTGCTCAGCCACTCATCTGTTGTTGGACACCTGGGTTGCTTCCAGGTTTTGGCTATTACAAATTGTGCTGCTAAGAACATACATGTACACAGACCTTTTTGGATGGGTGTGTTGGGTTCCTTAGGATATATCCCCAGGAGAGGAATTGCAGGATCATAGGGTAGGTCCATGTCTAGCCTTCTGAGAGTTCTCCAAACTGTTCTCCACAGAGATTGGACCAATTTACATTCCCACCAGCAGTGCAGGAGGGTTCCTTTGACCCCACAACCTCTCCAGCATTTGCTGCTGTTACCTTTTCTGATGTATGACATTCTCACAGGAGTGAAGTAGTATCTCACTGTTGTCTTTTTTTTTTTTTTTTTTTTTTTTTTTTTGCATTTCTCTGACAATCAGAGACTTGGAGCATTTTTTTCATGTGTTTCTTGGCCTTTTGGATGTCTTCTGTGGTGAATATTATGTCCATGTCCTCTCCCCATTTTTGGATGGGGTTATTTGTTTTCTTATTGTTGAATTTGACAAGCTCTTTATGTATCTTGGTTATTAAACTTTTGTCTGATGTATGGCATGTAAAGTACTTCTCCCATTCTGTATAGGGTCTCTTGGTTTGGGTAATGGTTTCTTTTGCTGTGCAGAAGCATTTTGATTTGATGTAGTCCCATAGGTTTACACTTGCCTTAGTCTTCTTTGTAATTGGATTCATTTCTTTGAAGATATCTTTAAAATTTATGCAGAAAAGAGTTCTGCCAATATTTTCCTCTAAGTATCTGATAGTTTGTGGTCTGACATCCAAGTCCTTGATTCACTTGGGATTTACTTTTGTATTTGGTGAAATATAGTAGTTCAGTTTCATATTTCTGCATGCTTCAACCCATTATTTCCAACACCATTTGTTGAAGAGACTCTGCTTTCCCCATTTAATAGTCTGGGCACCTTTGTCAAAGATTAGATGTTCATAGGTGTGGGGGCTTACTTCCAGGCTCTCAATTCTATTCCACTGGTCAGTGTGTCTAATCATGTTCCAGTACCAAGCGGTTTTGATGACAACTGCCCTATAATAAAATTTGAGATCTGGGAGTGTGATGCCTCCAGTTCTGTTCTTTTTTTTTTCAAGATTGTTTTGGCAATTCTAGGTCTTTTCTGGCTCCAGATAAATATTTGTAGTATTTGTTCTATTCTCCTAAAAATGTGGCTGGGATCTTGAAGGGGCTAGCATTAAATTTGTAGATGGCTCTGGGTAGTATATTCATTTTGATGATGTTAAGTCTTCCAACCCATGAACATGGAATATCTTTCCATTTCTTTGTGTCTTTTTCAATTTCCTTGAGTAATGACTCATAATTTTCAGTGTAAAAGTCTTTCACTTCTTTGATTAGGTTTATTCCTAGATATTTTATTATTTTTGTTGCTATAGTAAAAGGAATTGATTTCTGGACTTCATCTTCTTCTAACTTAGTGTTTGCTTAGAGGAATGCCCCTGACTTTTATTTCTTTTATTTTTTTTAATTCTTTATTGGGGAATAATGTTTTACATCCAACAGTAAATACAATAGTCTGTACATGCATAACATTTCTCAGTTTTCCATATAACAATACAACCCACACTAGGTCTTCTGCCATCATTTTTGGAACTGTATTCTTCCCCCCCCCCCCCCATCCACCTAGAGTCTTTTACTTTGGTGCAACATGCCAATTCCAGTTCAGGTTCTACTTGTGTTTTCTTTTCTGATCTTGTTTTTAAACTTCTGCCTGAGAGTGATATCATCCCATGTTCATCCTTCTGTTTCTGACTTATTTCATGTAACATGAATTTTTCAAGGTCTATCCAAGATCAGCTGAAAATGATGAAGTCACCATTTTTATAGCTGAGTAGTATTCCATTGTGTATATATACCACAACTTGCTCAGTCACTCACACCCCTGACTTTTCTATGTTAATTTTGTAGCCTGACACCTTGCTGTATTGCCTGTTGATTTCCAAAGCCTCTTACTGGATTTCTTAGGTTTTTCTATGTATACTATCATGTCATCTGCAAATAGGGAGAGTTTGACTTCTTCTCTTCCAATCTGTATCCCCTTAATTCCTTGCTCCTGCCTGATTGCTATGGCAAGAACTTCCAACACCATGTTGAATAGTAATGGTGGTAGTGGGCAGCCCTAATACCTGATTTGAGGCGAAATGCTTCCAGTTTTTCACCATTGAGTATGTTGGCTGTAGGTTTGCTACAGACTCCACTATCTTCAGGAATTTTCCATCTTTTTCCATTTTTTCCATTCTATTTCTATTTTCCATTTTTTATAGTGTTTTTATCTTAAAGGGATGTTATATTTTGTCAAAGGTTTTCTCTGCATCCATTGATATGACCATGTGGTTTTTGGTCTTGCTTTTATTGATGTAATGGAGCATGTTGATTGATTTACATATATTAAACCAACCTTGCATCCCTGGGATAAACCATACTTGGTCATGATGAACAATCTTTTTAATATACTGCTATATCAGGTTTGCTAGAATTTTGTTCAATATTTTAGCATCTATGTTCATCAGAGATATTGGTCTGTAGTTTTCCTTTTTGGTTGTGTCCCTGTCTTCTTTTGGTATCAAAGTGATGTTGACTTCACAGAAGCTGGAGAGAGTATTCCAGTGTCTTCAGTATTCTGGAAGACTTTTAAAAGTAGAGGTATTAACTCTTCCTTGAAGGTTTTGTAGAATTCATTTGTAAAACCATCTGGTCCAGGATTTTTATTCTTGGGAAGGTTTTTGATAACTGTTTCAATGTCATTATCTGTGATGGGCCTATTAATATTATCTAGTTCCTCTTTATTTAATTTTTGAAGTTTGTAGGTATCTAGGAACTTGTCCATTTCTTCTAGGTTCTCTAGCTTGGTGGCATATAGTTGTTCACAGAAGCCTCACATAATATGTTGAATTTCTGTTGTGCCTGTTGTGACATCTCCTCTTTCATTTACAATATTTATTTGGGTCTTCTCTATTTTTTGTTTTGTGAGTCTGGCTAAAGGTTTGTCAATTTTGTTCACTCTTTTGAAGAACCAACATTTACTTTCGTTGATCTTTTGTATGGCTTTCTTATTTTCAATGTTATTGATTTCTACTCTAACTTTAGTTATTTCTGTCCTCTGGTTGCTTTAGGGATCCTTTGTTCTTCTTCTTCTAGGTCTTTAAGATGTGCAATCAGGCTGTTTATTTATGCTTTTTCTTGTTTCCTAATTTGTGCTTGTATGGGTATGCACTTCCCTCTCAGTACTGCCTTAGCTGTGTCCCAAATATTTTGATAGCTTGTGTCTTCATTTTTATTGAACTCTCGAAACATTTTGATTCCTTTCTTAATTTCCTCTTTGACCCAGTAGTTGTTAAGTAGTATACTGTTGAGCTTCCACATTTTGGGACTATTACTAATCATTTGTTGATTGTTAAGTGTTAGTTTAATTCCACTGTGGTCTGAGAAGATGCTTGGGGTGATTTCAATGCTCTTGAATTGGCTGATGCTGTCTTTCTGGCCTAATATATGGTCTATCCTTGAGAATGACCCATGTGGACTTGAGTAGAATCTGTATTCCAGTTTCTTGGGGTGAATGACTCTGAAAATGTCCAATAGTTCTAGTTTATCTATCTCATTTAGCTCCCTCATTTCTTTATTGATTTTCTGCCTGGATGATCTTTCAAGTTGAGAGAGTGAGGTGTCGAAGTCCCCTTCAATGACTGTGTTGCTGTTATTATATTGCTGTATCTCTTTCAGTAGGTGTTTGATGTATTTAGATGGCTTCTCATTGGGTGCATAGATGTCAATCATTGTTAAGTCCTCTTGATTGGCTGATACTCTGAAAACTAAGTAATGTCCATCCCTATTTTTTTTTAATTTTATTGATTTTAAAGTCTATAGTGTCGGATATGAGAATAGCTGTTTCTGCCCTTTTTTGTGGGCCATTGGCTTGTATGATAGATAGTTTTCCATCCTTTCACTTTGAGTCTGTGTTTGTCTTGTTGAGTTAGGTGGGTTTCCTGTAGACAGCATATTGTTAGGGTGTGTTTTCTGATCCATCTTCCTACTCTGTGCCTTTTCATAGGTGAATTCAGGCCATTGACATTTGATATCAAAGACTGAAGATATTTTAACACCATTCTTGTAGATTTTTAGAGTGTTCTGATAGATGGCATATTTATGGTGGTCTGACTGTTTATAGGAGACCTTTCAGAATTTCTTTCAGGGCAGGCTTGGTGATAGTTGATTCTTTCAACTGTTGCTTGTCTGAGAAGGATTTTATACCTCCATCTAGTCTGAATGACAGTCTAGCAGGATACAGTAGTCTTGGTTGAAAGCCTTTTTCATTGAGCACTCGATAGATACCTTGCCATTCTCTTCTGGCCTGTAGTGTTTGTATGGAGAAGTCTGCTACTAATCTTATGGGTGTTCCTCTGTAGGTGACTCTTTGTTTTTCTCTTTCAGCCTTCAGGATCCTTTCTTTATCTGTATTCCTTCCCATTCTAAATAGGATGTGTCTTGGTGTCTTTAAGTCTGGGTTAATTCTATTTGGGACTCTCTGGGCTTCTTGAATCTTTATGTCTTTGATGTTGCCTAGACTAGAGAAGTTCTCAGCTATTATGTCCTGAAGAATGCTTTCTTCCCCTCCCTCTCTTTCTTCCTCTGGTAAGCCAATAATGCTTATATTATTTCTTTTGAAGTCATCCCATAGGTCTCTGTTGTTGTTTTCAGTATCTCTTAGTCTCTTTTTGAAAGCTCTTCCTTCTTTTTTAGTTGTCTCTAATTAATCCTCAGTCTTTCTAATTCTGTCTTCAGCCTCATTGATTCTATTCTCTCTCCCCTATACTGTTTTCTGGAGTTCATCTATTTTGTTACCCTGTTCTGATACTGTTTTAGCTTGTTCAGCTAGTTGTGTTCTTAGCTCAGCTATTTCAGCTTTCAGCTCTCTAATAACTTTGAGATAATTAGTGTTTTCTTCCAGGTCTCATTTGTTGTTTCTGCATTTCGGATAACAATTCTTTCAAACTCTTTGCTCACTCCTGTGATTATTTCCTTAACTAGTGTTTGGATGTTGACTTCATTATTTTGTGCTTCAACCTTGGGGTGGGGGGGCTTTTAGCTGGACTCTTGTCCTGGTTCATTTCTCCAATATTTCTTCTTGTTGGTTTAACCATTCTATATAGTACGTCATGAGGTCCCGCTCTCAGTACTTTTCATATTACTGATCACTCTTGCCTGTATTGACTTGTGTCTAAGTAAGGTACTTAAAGGGTTCACAGTTGTGGAAATTGACAGTTGTTTCAGCATTATTTTAATCTCTGATGTGGAGCACAGTGGCTTTAAAAACCTCTTTTTTTTCTTTTTCTTTTTTTTTTTCTTTTTCTTCCCTGTAGGCTATGGAAGCCTGAGGGATTTTAAACTATATGTAGGCCTCTTAGCTTAATCCCTCACTTCGGTGATTTGGTGGGTTCCCGAAGTCATTCTAGTCCTGCCTTGTTGCAGTCTCAGATGATCTCCTTTGGTATTCCTAGTTGACCCGGGAGAGGAGATGAGAGAAACATAACTGCTGCTGCTCCATACCCCACTTCTGGAAGTCCAGCTTTCCTATTCTTCATCCTTATGAGAGTATGGAATCAGGGTCATTATGGGGTGCAGAAGTTGGAAGATCTGGCTTCTGTTATTGCTTCCCCGCTGAACATGGGCATTGATAGGTCAATCCATACTCTCAGTGGAGACAGGACTTTGAAACAGGGAATAGTCAATTCTAGAGAGCCTGTCCTGTGCCCCAAGAGCTCTCCCCTTGATGCAGTTGTTGGGGATGGGGGGGGGCTGAGAGAGAGTAGATAAGCTACCAGGATCAAATGAATACAAAATGCACTGAGCGCAGGGGAAATAACATAATGATTATGTGAGAAGACTCTCTTGCCTGAGGCTCTGAGGTCCTAGATTCAATCCCGCGCCCTACCATAAACCAGAGCTAAGCAGTCTTCTGGTAAAAAAAAAAAAAAGAAAGAAAGAAAGAAAGAAAAGAAAAGAAAAGAAAAGAAAAGAAAAGAAAAGAAAAGAAAAGAAAAGAAAAGAAAAGAAAAGAAAAGAAAAATGAGTGGTGAGAAAGGCAGCTGAGGTGGGAGGAGAGCTAAATCAGAACTTCCTGATTGTGCATTCATTACTTTCTCTTTGTTTTTTTAAAACATTTTACTTAACTTATTTATTTGGATAGACACAGAGAAATTGACAGAGAAGTGGCGAGATAAAGAGGAAGAATAAGGAAAGATACCTGCAGCACTGCTTCACCACTTGCAAAGCTTTCCCCTTACAGGTAGAGACTGGGAGCTTGAACCCAGGTCCTTGCGCATTGCAGCATGTGCACTGAAACCAGGTTCACTTGGCCCTGCTATCATGACTGTGATCATATGACCACTCAGCAACCCCAGGATATAAGTACTCACTGTGCCCCACTGCTCAAAGAAGTGAAATGACTTATCCAAAGCCACATAGCAGCAAAATTCAGGTAGAACACAGCCAGAACTCAAGTGCATGCCTGGGAACAATGGAAAGAGGAGATAAACTCCAGGGGAGTGAGTCCAGAATCTTCCACCAGATGCCAACAGAAGGGATAAGCACAAAAATGTCAGGCAGAGAACATGATTTGTATCCAAGACCCTAGGAGATTAAGGGCCCTGGGGAGCTGGGTCCTTGGGCTCCTAGTTGGGGCCACAGCCCTGCTCCCGCCACCATCAGACCACAGATAGGGTGACAGCCACACCCTGACTCAGCCCTGGCCCACGCCGCCTGCTGGGAACACACAGTCCTCAGGATGAGGAGGCCCAAAATAGAAATCTCGGAACCTGGGCCTGAGCCTGGAATGCCTGCGAGGCAGACCGAGTGCTACCCGGCTGGCAGGGGCACAGTCACTGGGCCCAGGGCTGGGGTGCCCAGCAAGTCTGGCTTCTCCTGACACACGCATTGAAATGCAGGCTATAAACTAGGCTGGACCCAGACTGCTCTCCCACCAGCTGAGTCTTGGACTATGTGGCCTTGGATAGGTCACCTACCCTGAAGGGACCTCAATGTCCTTCTCTATGAACAACTCAGGCTTATTCACTCGATCACCCCACAAATGTCTGTGGAGTACTGGTTATGATCAGGGCACTGGGAATTCAGCAGAAAATGAAATTGGAAGCTTTATTATGAATAAGTAAGAACTAGTGTGTCAGAGGTGATGGGTAACCCAACAAAGTAAAAATCAAGGAGGAAGACTAGGAATACTGGGTAGAGAGTAGAAGTTAGGGGGAAGGGGTTACAAAGGAAGCTTCTCATGCAGATGACAGCTAAACAGAGACATGCAGGAAGAGAAGGAGGAGAGATACAGCATGGACACAAGGGTAAAAGGCAGTGCAAAGGCCCTGTGGCAACATAAGCTCAGGCTATTGCAGAGACATAGAGGATGCCAAACAGGCTGCATGGGTGAATTTGGAGGAAGGAGAGAGATAGGGTCAAAAGATACAGGGTCTTGTGAGCCAAAGGGAAACCTACAAGGTTTATTCTCAGGGCTGACAGATCCAACTCCACAGAGCATGAAGAATACAAGCCACAGTTTGAAAGCAACTCTCTGGAGGACTGTGCAGAAAGGATTTCTGGAAGATCCTAACAGAGGTTCTGTGCCACAATGGGGACAATGGCAGAAGAAGCAGAAGGAAGGACATGGTGGACTTGCAGCCCTCTAAGGGCTCACCAGATAGTTGATTAGGCAACCTGCGTTGCTCAGGGGTTAGTCCAGCCTGAAGTCGGTGACCCCAGCCCCTCCTCATGCCTGGAATATCAGCAGGAGGCCCTGTTGTCCCATGCCTATGGGACCTGTCAGGGGCACAGCAAGCACCCTGGGCACAGTCCTGACCACACCTGTAACCCTTCGGCCCACTGACCAGAGGAAGTGGTGACTGCGAGTCAAAATCATTCATTCAGTCAGTCCTTCCTCCCCATGCTGCTCTTGGGTGAGACCCTCCCCTCACCCACCCACCCAACACCCTCACCAGCCTCTGCTCTGCCCGCCCTGCAGATGAGGAAGTTGTCCTGCCCACAGACCATGGGGCTAGGATTCACACTCGGGTCCCCAGACTTGGCATGCCTTCCTCAGGACTGCTGGTGACCAGCTGCTCCAGAGTCCAGGATGAGTCAGGAGAAAGAGCACTGGATTGCAAGGCCACTGGGGCCTTCTCTAAACCTCAGGCCCTCAGTTGTCAAAGAATCATTCATTCATACAAAGTGTAAACTGGGAACCTGCTGTGTGCCGTGAGGCTGGGGTTGGGTGGATAGCTGTAAACAAAATAGGTACCCCCTCTCCCCATAAGGTAAAATTCCAGGAGAAGATGACAGCCAAGAAACGGGGTAAACAAGCACCATAATTGTTCTAACATAAATTCACAGTCTATGGAGGAAATAAAAACAGCATCAGAGGAGAGGAGTGAGAGGCAGGTAGGGACGGTCTCCCTGAGGACTGACTCCCTGAGCAATGACTGTGAAACTAAGGTTAGAGAAGCAGCTGCCTAGGGAGCTAGAGGAGGGCAGGGAGCTCAGGGAGAAGTGTGCTTCATTCCAGAGAAGAGCATGTGCAAAGTCCCTGGGTCAGGAACCTAATAGGCAGTAGCACTGGGAGAAGGCCTGGTGTGACTACAGCAGAGCAGAGCAATGTGGGAATGGGGGACCAGAGAGCAAGGGCAGAGATCTGGGAAAGGACTGATCTCACAGAACCTTGTGGGCTTCTGCGTGGAGGGCTTTGTGCAGAGGAGGGGCAGGCTGAGTCTCGGATTCTAAGAGTAGGGCAAGAGTGGAGATAGGGAAACCAACAGGGAGGACTTGCAGGGCTGCAGTGGGACCAGGTGGGCTGTGGAGGAGGGCCCTGGGACACCTCGAAGAGCTCACTGGAGGGACAGTCATGGGATCACAGGATACTCAGGTGGTTAGGGAGGGGCATCATTGCAGTGGGTAGAACCTGAGAGTGGGGGCTGGGTGACAAAAGCCCCCCACACTCTGTCTTAAGTCCAGTAGAAATGGAGGGAAGGATTCCCAGGCAGATGAGGCCTGAAATGGGGTGCCATCTCCCTGGCAGAGTTCTACAAGCATCACTCCTGCCCCCTTACCCAGGCACCCCACAGGGGAGTCTACAGGAGGTTATAGTAGGGAAGGGTTGGGAAAAGGGCATGTCTCTGTGCCTCCCCGCCAACCAGACAGGGCTAGGACATAGGTGACTCTCTGCACATGTGTCCCGGTTGCTCCCCCAGGTATCCCCAGCTTCTGCTCACCCTGCCCTGAGACTCTCAGAGATGTGCACAGCATCGCCTCGGGCCCTATCGCCAGGGCCCCGCACTGATCCTCAAGGCCTCACCACTCACCCACCTCTTCTGCCTTTGGTCCTTGGATTATGAGTTTCCATTTTTCACTGCTAGAGATTCTGAGAGATGGGGCAAGTTCTGAACGTCACACTCAAGGTCAGGGCCAGTATCTGAATTTTGACTCAGACTGGTCTGATTCCGAAGCTCCAACCTGAAGCTGCACAGCTGCAGGCTTCATGGGCTCCCCAGAGACAACGGTGTGCATTTGGGTCCTGATCCCAGAAACAGCAGTAGGCAGTGAGGATGTGAGATAAGGAAGGGGTGAGCAGGTGGCCTGGGGGCTTAGCTCTTGAGGACCTTGGGAGACACATCTGAGCATGAAAGCTAAGATATTGACACTTCAGCTGACACCTCTGTTGTCAAACTTCTCACACTCCAGAAGCCAGAGAAGGCTCTCAGGCAGACAGGCTCAGACTGGTGGACACTGGGCAATAGCTGGTTCCATGGCCACCCGAGGGATTGTCCCCACTACGTCGTCCCCAAGCTGCCCTTCCAAGTATGGCCCTAGGCCACAGGAGTTCAGCTGAGTCAGATGAGGAGCTACACACAGGAGAGTAAGCAAAGGCACCTCCCCGCTGGGCCCCAGACTTCCACAGCAAGCCTGGCCCTGAACATGGTGACCTTTGACGAGATGTGGCTGACTCGTATGATCTTAGGCAAACCACTCTGCTCTCAGCTTCTGAAGGCAGAACTAGTAGGAGAGAATGATGTCTTCCTACCAAGAGTCCCATGGTGTTCCCAGTGTGCAACTCCAGAAACAAAGGGCTCAAGCTACACAGGGCACACAGTAGGTGCTTGAATATACAGGCTTGTGGTTGAGTGAACTGGTACCTGGCACGTAGGAGCCATTGGACAGGCAGGAAGTATTACCATATAATATTCTAGGACCTGCTCCATAACCACCTGCTATTGCCTACTGTTGGGACAAGAAATTGCTTGGCAGCCTCCCCTATTTCCTGGGTCCCCCAATCTTTTGCTCAAGGCTGCCTGAACTTAGGGGAAATAGGAAGAGGAGGAAAGGGCTGGGGCACAGGGAGGCCTGCTAGTGGCAACCATGGGCAGTGGCCCCACCTCAGAGGCCCCCACTCAGCATCCACTCATCTGCTGGTACCGCCTGCCCCTTCCACGTGGGGGACGCCTTGTCTTGCACAAGACCGGAAAAGGGAGGCCCAGGGTGGTTGCAGATGACGCCAGGACCCCGTGTCCAGCTGGCTGCAGACAGGATGGGTCAGGGAGGCCCCCACCAGGCACTGGTCAAAAAGGAGAAGTGAGTATCAGGGTCACAGAGAGATCCTGGCAGCGCTGTCCCTTCCCTCAGCCCAACTGTTCTGCCTGCCCTTCTTGACTCACAGGCCCTGGGTTCAAATCCCAACTCTGCCCTCTGCCAACTGCCTGGTTTCCAGCTACATAGCTTTGGGGAGCAGGGAAGCCTAATTAATCTCTAGCCTCTCCCCCAAACACTTTGTGGGTACTTATCATCACCCCCCTTTTCACAGCTAAGGAAACCAAAGCCATAGGGTACATTCGAGAAGCACCTGTTACACTAGTGCAGATTTAGGGGCATAGCCAGAGAGGAGAGGCCTGGGGACCTACTTCACACTGTAGACAGGGAGATAAAGCCAACCTGGCCCTTCTCCTCTGTCCTGGGCCCATGCAGGCATTACTAATCAATCACAGTTATCCTTCCTGGAAGCACAGGTGCAGCTCAGAACCTTTCTCAACACAACTCTCCAGTCTCTGACAGTCTGCACACCTGTAGCCTGAGAGGGTAAGGTCAGTGTGTCTGCCACTTCATCCCAGGAAATCTGGGTAGAAGGAAAGCACTCCCCAAGGGGCTGGGTTGTGGTGCACCTGGTAGAGCTCACGTTACAATGCACAAAGACCAGGATTCAAGCTCCCAGTCCCTACCTGCAGGGGGAAAGTTTCACAAATGGTGAGGTAGTACTGCAGGTGTCTCTCTGTCTTTCTCCCTCTCTATCACCACCTTCCCTCTTGATTTCTGTCTGTCTCTATCCAATAAATAAATAAAGATAATACTGAAAATTAGAAAGCACTCCCCTAAAGGGGATGCCCTCTGCCAAGCTACTTTGGGGTGCATCCCCACAGGTGGGATCCCTCCTGTAGCTCAGGGCTCTCTGGAAAGTCCCCTAGGGTTGAGTCTCAGCTCCTGGGTCAGCATCTGCATGGCAGGGGTGGCAAAGAACTGGAGGGCAGGGTACTGGAACATCCCACACCCAGGGGGAAATACAAGAGAGTAACTGGGGCTGGGGCTGGGGCTGGGGCTGCTTTGGAGAAAGGGTGGAGCCCAGGGTGGGGCAGGGGAATTGGGAGGGGGCCAAGGAGGAGGAAGTCCAGACGACTAGCACGATGTGGCTCAGCCAGCAGCGCCAGGGAAAGTCCAGTGACCCACAGCCCCAAGGAGGATTGTGAAAAGGAAAAGTGAAAATGAATGGAGAGCTCTGGGTCTCCTCCAGCCCTGACCACCCACAGTCACAGTCACTGCTCACCTGGGTGAATTTGTCCTCAGGTCTCCTTTCTTTAGCCCTGCCTTCCCACACCCCCTCCATGGGGCAGCCAGAGGGATCAAAAATGGAACCCCAGGCTGAGGAGACAGCATGATGTTTATATAAGACTTTTATGCCTGAGGCTCTGAGGTCCCAGATTCAATCCCCAGCACCACCATATGCCAGAGCTGAGCACTGCCCTCCTCTCTCTCTTTCTCTCTCTCTCTCTCTCTCTCTGTGTGTGTGTATGTGTGTGTGTGCATGTGTGTGCATCTTTATATCTCTCTCTCATTAAAATGATATAAACAAACTCTTTTTAAAGAAAAGAAATGGAACCCCAAATAATGTCATTACCCTGCTTTACTGCTCTAGCAGCTGACTGCATTTAGGATCAAACCCAGATGCTTGACCCTTGTCTTTGGGCCCCTGGTAGATATTTGTATCCAGCCCCATTCCCCCGCCATCTCCTTCTCTCCCTCTCTCCAGCCTTTCTTCCAGTTCCTTAAATAAACCAACCTAGACCCCATGTGAAGACTTTGCTCTGACTGGTGCCTCCACCAAGATTCTCCCATATCTCCTTGGGTGGCAGCATCTCCTTGGCAAGGTCTTCATAGATGCACCCTCCTCCCAGAACCCTCAGGCCACCCGGGGCCCCTCACCTGTTGCCCACCATCTCACCCTTCTGCTGAGGTCTATGAAGCACAAGGCATCTGCTTTGTTTGTTTACCCAGCTTCTTCCCCAGATGACAGCTCCAGAAAGGCAAGGCTGGACAACCCCTGGTCAGTGCTAAGGCTCCATGACCAGCACACGGCAGGCTTGCTGAAGAGGACTGGAAGAAAGCAGTGAAATCACCCAGGAGGCCCCACTCACCTCTCTCCCCTTGGAAGACAGGAAGGATTATGATCCATTGGTGGTATCTGCCAGGCTGGGAGGATGGGCACTTGCAGGCATTGTATCTGCTTTGTTCACTACTGTCTCCACACCCAAGACACTGCCTGGGACGTAGAAGGTGCTCAATAAATATTTGTAGAGATGTTGTCAGAAGGCTCACGTAGCAGACTCCATGCTTTAGCATGCTTGAGGACCTGGATTCAAGCCCCTGGCATCTCATGGGAGGGCCCTGCATGGCACCAGTGGAAACCTCATGTAGAGTGGAGTAGTGCAGTGGTGTCTTCTCTGTTTCTCTCCCACTTCTGTCTCTATCTGAAATTTTTCAAAAGCAGGGAAGTCCACCAAGAACAGTAGAATTGAGCATGTACAAGATGCCATGAACAAAGTAAGCAAGTAAGTAAATAAATAAGCAAATAAATATTTGTGGGCTGTCAAATACATGAGTTCTTTATCTAACTGGCTACTCCTGGCTACTCCTCTCAGGAAGCAGAATGCCTTTAGCTCCTCTCACCAGCCACTCTAGGCCAACAAACATTCAGTGTGTCCCCACTGTGTGCTTATCCTGAAATCCATCTGGGGAGAGGTTCTGACACTCTGGCTACAGAGGATGCCAAGCAGATGGGGCTTGATCTAGGTCAACCAGCTGGATTCAGCTGACCCCAAAGTTCTCCAAAAGCCCAGTCTTGGAGATTGATGGGAGGAGAAAGTGCCCCCCAGGCCCCCTCCCTGGTCATGGGAAATGAAGCCAGATAGCCTCTGCTTCCCGTTTGGGGCAGGTCACAGGGCTGTGGTTAACGGAAGCAGGGCCCCTGCCCATCCCGGGTGCGGGCCCCCGAGGGTCCCACCCTCCCCATTCCCACCAGACTCTTCCCAGCTGACCCCAGGGCACCAGTTCCTCTTTACTCTTTTCTCAGAGTTGGAGGAAGTGGTGGGGCCCTGGGAAGATCCAGAGACTCAGTTTCCTCATCTGACAAGTGGGCTCGGCCTCTGTTCCCTTTAGGAGTTGGTCTGCCATGGAGTTTCATGAAAGCACCCATGAAAGATGCCAAACCAAGGCATCTGACATCAGGTAGCCAGGGCAGGAGGGCAGAGGTAAGAAGAGATGCCACAGGACCCCATCTTCCTGCACAGACTTCCCCCAAACCCCCCCTGTAATGCCCTCAGCTGACCTTAATGGAGCTTGCCTTGCTCTTCACTACTTTTTTTTTCTTTATTGGATTAATGGTTTATAGTCAACCATTAATTTAATGGTTTAAAAGTCAGTAGTTCATACATGTGTAACATTTCTCATTTCTCATTTTTCCACATAATAATTCAACCCCCTCTAGGTCCTCCTCTGCTATCATGTTGCAGGACCTGAACTCTCCCCCTGCCACCCCAGAGTCTTTGACTTTGCTGCAATACACTAACTCCAGTCCAAGTTCTGCTTTGTGTTTTCTTATTTACAACTTTATTATTGTTATGATTACTATTAGTGATTTAATAATGATTGACAAGATTATGGGATAAGATGAGTGCAGTTCATACATTTCCCACCACCAAGTGCCACATCCCAGCCCCTCCATTGAAAGGTTCCTTGTTCTTTATCCCTCTAGGAGTATGGACCAAAGATCTCTATGGGGCATCGAAAGTGGGAGTTTTAGCTTCCATAATTGCTTCTCCACAGGACATGGACATTGACAGGTCAATCCATACTCCCAGCCTGTCTCTACCTTTCCCTAGTAGGGTAGGGCTCTGGGGAGGTGGGATTTCAGGACACATTGCTGAGGTCATTTGCCCAGGGAAAGCAGGTTGGTATCATGGTAGTATTTTTCAATTTCTGCCTGTGAGTGAGATCATCCCATATTCATCCTTCTCTTTCTGACTTGCTCTTCATTATTTGACCTTTGTTCACCCTTCAGTTTGCAGTTTAACTTCTTCCAGGAAGCCTTCCTGATCCAACCCCATCAACCCTCCTGCTCCATGACAGACCTTCAGATCACCTTGTGTTTGAAACAGGCACAAACTGAACTTTCCAAGGATGGTTTGGTCACGTTCATCTCCAGCCTGGGCTGAGCTTCAGACCAGAAGTCACAGTCTCCTCAGTGCCTGGCACAGGTCAAATACTTCATTAAAGTTTGCTGAATGAATAAATGATGCCTGCAACAGAGAGGAGAGAGAAAGAGAGAGAGAGGAGGGGCCAGGTGGTAGTGCACCTGGTTAAGTGCACACATTATAGTGTTCAAGAATCTGGGTTCAAGCCCCTGGTCCCCACCTGCAGGGGGAATCTTCAAGAGTGATGAAGCAGGACTGCAGGTGCTTTTCTGTCTCCCTCCCTATCTCCTTCTTCCCTCTAAATTTCTCTCTGCCCTATCAGATAAAATAAAGTTAAAAAATAAAAAAGGGCCAAGTAGTGATACACCTGGTTGAGTGCACATGATACAATGTGCAAGGACCCCATTCCCTACCTTCACGAGTGAGAAAGCAGGGCTGCAGGTGTCTCTCTGTCTCTCTTCCTCTCTATCCCCCCTTCCCTCTTGATTTCTGGCTGTCTTTATCCAATAAATAAAGATAATAAAAATTAAAATAAAATAAATAATAAAAATTAAAAGAGAGAGAAGAATGAGACAGAGAGAGGTAGGTGGAAAATTTCTGTCCCCAGATGCCTTCTTCCACATCCTACTCTTGGGTTCTGACTCTCCGCTCCAAGATGACTGTTCCAGCACCCCAATTCCAGCCCCCAAATCATGGCTTCCCTCATCTCTCAGAGCCTCACTTTTCTAGAGGGAAACCAAAAGAAGGAACCTTAGTTTGACATCAAAAAAGGGCTTTAGAGTCCAACCCCTATAGAAGAGACCAAAGCTGCAAGACTCCCAGCCCCCACAACCTCCCCCATATCTGTGTATCTGTGTCCGCTACAGGATGGTCCAGAATTAGCTCTGTGACAGCCAGGTTTGCCACCTCTTGTGCTCAGGAGACAGACAGACAGATAGATAGAAAGGGGCTGGTTGAGGAACAATGGGCCTCGCACATCTACCCTGAGGTGTGGCTTAGCGGTTCTTCCACTATCTGAGCCTGGGGGTGCAAGCCCAACCTCAGACACAACCCTGTTCCAACACTGCACCCTCCAGCACAAGCCAGGACAGCCCCTAGTGTGGCCAACCAGGGCTGGGCAGACTGGGTATGTGGAGGCATCGGTGGGGTGGCTAGAGTCGCGTCCTTCCTGTGGAATCCCCAAGAGGAACTTGGCCGCCTGACGCCTGCCCTTGGGGGTATGGGCCACCACACTAGGCTCCTCTGTGGGACAGTGGGAACCACAGTGTAGGGAAAAAAATAATTTAAAAAAGTAAGGAAAATGCAAACCAATGAATACAATGTTCTCAAGAAGAGCACTGATGAGGGACTGAGAAATCCCTGGATTCTATTCCTGCCAACGCCTTCCTCCAAACTCAAGATGGTTCTGGGGTAAAGTGACCAAGGCCCTGGTGATTCTGGCAGTGATCAAGGCTCTGGTGAGCTGCCCGTGGCTCTGTGTGGCTCTGGGGTTCAGGTAATGCCCCCCCGCAGAGGGACTCAAGTCTGGATCGCTGGCTCAGAAGCTGCCTGTACTGCCAGTAGCTAAAGTGTCCTGTGTACCTACTGTGTGCCTGATATGTCCAGAAGGAAAGAGCAGGGCCCTACTGTCCAGGACTCCCCAGCAGAAAGGGTCAGAGCAGGTAGCTGCTAGACAGCAGAGCACAGAAATAGAAGGAAGGCCTAGTGCTCCAATGGAGGGCTGGGAGGCCTTCCCCAGAAAACACACCTGCAGAGGAGGCAGATCACTAAAAGACCCAGAAGAGGTGCCAAGAGATGGCTCACTTAGCTGAGTGTGCTCCTTGCCTTGCTCCAAAACAAGAGTCTGAGTCCCCAGCCATCACACCAGAGCACCCTGCACAGGAGAAGCTTCACAAGTGGTAGGGTGGTGCTGTGGTGTCTCTCCTCTCTATGTGTCTCTCTTTATCTGGGGAGGAAAAAAAGTACATTGGGACTAGTGAAATAACTTAGGCATGAAGTAAGTCCCAGAAAAAGCCTGGGGGGGGGGGGGGACTCATCTGGAAGAACAGGCAAAAGGCACAGTAAGAGAAAAGGCAGGGAGAAGGTGATCCATAGTTGAGTACAGGGCTGATTTGTGAGTGGGAAGAGACACGAGTAGAGGAGAGGGACAAGTGACACACACTTGTGTGATTTGGGCAACTGAGCAAAGCAGAACTCTGGGAGGAAGAGAGGCTGAGTTCTGGGTGACGACTTCTTAGACACCAATGGACATAAGGAACAGCCTGGCAAGGGGGCTCCGAGGCAGCTCCTGACCACCCCAGATGCTGCTCAAAGGAAGAGTGGGGCTCAGAGTGCAGAACACTGAGAACAAGACAGAGGTGGCCCACTGGAAACATCCAGGGACCCTAGCCCCAGTGTCAGCCCAGCTATGCCCCCATCTCCTTGATAGGCCATGTTTCTCTAGGGAAGCAAAGAGGCTGTGTCCCAATCAACACGTTAGTGTTTTGTTGTTGTTGTTGTTTGTTTTACCAGAGCACTGCTTAGCTCTGGCTATGGTGGTGTGGGGGACTGAACCTGAGACTTCGGAGATTCAAGCATGAACGTCTCTTTGCATAACCATTATGCTATCTACCCCCGCCCAACATATGTTAGTTTTAAGGCATGAGAATTCCTTTCCAGGAGATTCCACTGGCACTTGGAAACCAGGGGAAGTCTACAGAGGTATTTAGGAAGACTTTTCCTGGGCTGGGGAAATAGCACAGTGGTTCTGCAGAGATTACACTTAAGGCTCTGAAGTCCTAGGTTCAGTCCTCAGCACCACTATAAGATAGGGCTGAGGAGGGCTCTGATACTTTTATCCAAGTAATATTTTGCTAAAATATTTGATAAAAATACCAGAACAATATTTTGCTCTAAAAAATGCAAATTTTCCTTCATGGTCAGAGTAAGATCATGGAGAAGAAAAGTTCCATTTCTACCCATCTTCTTCTTTTCCTGGCTAGGATGTAGTCGTGTGGGACACAATGGCTGGTGCCACAGCAACCACTGGGAACTGTGAGGAAGAGAAGTGAAGAGAGTTCATCTTGGAACAGTCTTGGGTTTGATCCCTTCAGCCCCCACAGGAGAGCACCCTCAGAGGACAAACTTCGCAAGCAGTGGAATGGTGCTATGTAATATCTGTCCTTCTCTTTCTGACTCTCCCTCTGTATTATCTAAAAATAAAATAAAATAAAGAAGTCTACCAGAAGTGGTAGAATTGTGCAGGCACAAATCCCAAATGAAAAACCCAGCAATTAAAAAGAAAGAAAGAAAAAGTAGGCGGTAGAGGAAAAGAAAAGTGGAGGAGGAGGAGAAGGTGAAGGCTGAGAGAGGCCTTTAGGGAGAAAAGTGGTTTTTTTTGTTGTTTTTTTTTTACTATTTTCTACTTATTTATTGGATTGAGACCAAAAAATTAAGGGGGAAAGGGGATATGGAGGGGGAGAGAGAAAGAGAGACACCTGCAACCCTACTTCACCACTTGTGAAGCTTCTGCCTTGCATATGAGAGCCAGGGGCTTAACCCCAGGACTTTGTGCATAGTAGCGTGCCCTCAACCAGATGTGCCACCACCCAGGGAGAATTTCATGTGGAGCAGCAAACTCCTGGGAGGAAACCACATGAGTTTCTTCTCCCTTCACCCCTGGCCCAGAATGCAGGATGCCATGAACAGCCAGACACATCTAGAGCTTCTGAGAAGACAGCCAAGACCCAGGAGAGGCAACAGGACAGAGCCCAAGGCCACAGGACAGAGCCAAAGGCTGCCCCCAAACACACAGATCTGGGCCTGAGCAAGCAGTTGGCTTCCTGGTCTGCTGGTGCAAATAAGAACAGCAGGTAATTGCAGCTCAAGTCTCCATGGGCAACAGTGCTCAAAACAACTCTGGGGGCTGAGTGAGTGCTGCTGTTGCCCCTAGCAGGTGCTTCTTCTGGGTGCCCTGCTTTCTTTGAGCCTCACTCTGTTCCAGAGTTCCAGCATGTTTCCTATCCAGGGTGCCCACCAGTTCACTTATCCCCAGAAAGACCCTACCAGGCCTTATCCTCCCTGATCCCTGCGCAGCACTGGCTCCCCAGTGTGCCCTTGTCCCCACTGTGAGCTCCTCCCATCTCTGCTTGCACTCCAGCCAGTCCAGTATCCAAGGGCCCCACTTTCCAAAGTCCTCAGCTTTATGTGACTGAGGTGAGAGCTTAGAGCCTTCCCACTCCTATGAGCAGACCTCCTCCAAGGCTAGCCCTTGGAGGACACAAGGAGGCCCTGCACAGAGCCTGCTCTGACACCAGCATGAAGTTAGGAAGCAGCCATGGTGGTCATGCAGGTCTTTCCCTGCCTCCGGCCTCCTGCCCTCTGTGCCCTGCTGGGAACTGAGGTGCCCAGTCTTGGAGCCAGAGCCCAGTCTTTGGGCCTGCCTGCCCCTCCCCCAGGCCCCTGGCTGAGCTCCACCTGCACCCTAGGCTCTGAGGCCCCATTGTTCCTGCCTGGCTCCTCTCCAAGCTGCCACTTCCTTCCAGTATCCCCACCACCACCACCACTGCCACAGCCCCCAGGGAGCTCCCCAAAGCATGCCAGACATCGCAGCAACCCAGTTGGAGCAACACAAGCATAAGTTCAGATCCTAGTCCTGCCGCTAGCCAGCTGCATGGCCTTAAGCAACTCATCCTTCCAAGCCTCAGTTTCTTCACTTGTTAAATGGGGTGACAGGCCCTCCCAGGGCTGGAGTGGAGATGTATGTAGAATGTAGTAAGCTTTGGGAGGTGAAAGTCCCACTTCCTCTGCTCCCCCACAAACTTGGAGAACAGAGCCCAGGAGTGCAAGCAGAGCAGTAGGAAGTAGGCAGAGAAGAACAGAGCACTGCAGGAGGAGTCCACAGCCAGGGACCCAGTTCTGACCCTGCTGTGTGACCTCAGGCAGGCTGTGGCCATCTCTGGGCCACGAAGTGAGGGCAAGGAGAGTCTGGATCATCCTCCTTCAATTGCAGGAAGTAAAGGAAGAGATAGAGCCAAGTTGGCTACACACACACACACACACACACACAAAGGGCTTGAATGAAAACCAGCTGCAGAGACAGAGCATCCCATTGTGGAGATCCCGAGAGTCCCAGGCAGGCGGAAGCAGTAGGGCTTGGGTACTATGGGTACTGAGCTGGGTAAACAGAGGCCAGAGACAGCTAAGGGTGCAAGGCTTGAGAAGCTGGGTGTCCCCCTTGGACAACCTCCTGCTCAGCCGCTGTCTCTGTGGGCAGATACGGGAAGGTCAATTTGCCTGCACGCAGAATCTGTTTCTTCTTCTTTTTCTTCCACCTTCTCCTCCTTCCTAGATTTGAGGGTGCACAGTGACCATCTCAGAGCAGGACCCCAGCTCCACAGGCCTGGATATGACCCGAGCTCCTGCCACTCCCTGACTTGGGGGAGGGCAATTGACACTGTGGCTCCATTCCCCATCTATGGAATGAGAACAGATGCAGTGATGACATACAGAAAAGATGAACTGGAATAGCTGCACATGAAGCCTGGAGCACAGAAAAAAAAAAGAAAGAAAGAAAGAAAGAAAGAAAGAAAGAAAGAAAGAAAGAAAGAAAGAAAAAGAAAAAAAGCACTGTTATCCTTTTTTCCCCACCAGGTTTATTGCTGGGGCTGGGTGCCTGTCTGATTCCACCACGCGTGGTAGATTTCATTTTGTTGCTGTTGTTTTGTTGTTTGTTTGTTTTTAATAGAGGGTGAGAAGAAGAGGGGGAAAAAAGAGACACAGGGAGAAGAGAGATACCACAACACCTCTCCATCACCTGTGATGTTTCCCCCATGCAGGTGTTCTGTGTGGTAAGCAGGTACTCAGACCTGTGTCCTCAGGCAAGGTCAAGTGTGTGCTCACTCTACCAGTGAGCTATCTCTGCCCTCTATTAGCTTTTTCTTATTTGTATTATCTCATTAGCTCAGGCTCCAGCCTCAAAAAGCTTTCTCTCCTTTGAGCTTTGAAGGGTAGGACTCCAATGTCCCCCAGCCTCAGTTTGCCCATCTGTGAAATAGGGGGAAACTGGCTTCAGGGCTGCTGGGAGGAGACAAGCCAAGTAGACTGTCCCCTCCACCCCAGGGTGGCAGGAAACAATGGGGCTGGCTGCCACTGTGATCATCTTCACTGTCCCCACCTAGGTGACACGCCCCACCAGACCCGTAGTCCCATGCCCGCTGGCCTTCCTGTAATGGAACCCGCCTGCCAGGCCTCTGCCAGGGCTGATGGTTCATATAATTATAATCTTTGGGGAAAGGAAAACACCTCCACCAGCAATGGGGTGGAGGGGAGACCTCAGTATGTCTGCTGCCCCTGGTGGGGGAGAGGTAACCTGATGCCCCAGGCCTTTGTCTGAGTCTTGCCCAGATTACTCTCCTGTTTTCCCAGCCCCAAACCAAAGCTGGCATGGGCTCAATGCACTGCATTGTCCCAAGAAGGCCCCCCTAAGGCCCCCAGGGCCGGCCTCATCCTTCCTTCAGCTGGGGATCCGGCCCCCAGGAGTCATCTCAGGGGGAACTAACACACCACCACCACCACCACCACCACAGGGCCAGCTAGGGCAGCCTACCTACACTGGGGCCCTTATATTTGCAACGTTTCCCCACATGGAAACCACAAGAAGTGGAGGGGCAGGTAACGTGTTGTGCCCATTTTCCCGATGGAGACACTGAAGCTTGGGCATCAAATCTTTGCCTAAGTGGATGCAGTTGGAAGTGGCAGAGCCCAGGCCAGGCTGAATCAAGACAGGCTCCCAGGGGACATTGGCCACTCTAGGTGCTCAGCTGGCCCTAAGCTTTGGGGGCTTCCAAGAGTCAGGTCCTATCAACAGAAGGGACCAGGGGTCTGAATGGACCAGAGACAGAGGCAGCTGGAACCACAGGGTCACAAGCAGCAAAGCAGAGGGCTTAGATTGCTCCTGTAGCTGCTCAAGGCCTGTGTATATACGCTCTGGCCTGAGCCTGGCTGGAAGATCCTCTGTCAACCTTGCCTCCATGAGCTGTGAGTGAGGTGGGGAGGGGGCTGGGTGGTGGTACACCCACCTGAGCACACACATTACCATGCATAAGGACCTGAGTTCAAGTCTCAAGTCTCCATCTGTAGTGGGGGAAGCTTCACTGAAGCAGGGCTGCAGGTGTCTCTCTTTCTCTCTCCTTCTCTATCTCCCCCTCCCCTCTCAATTTCTCTGTTTAGAGAAGGGAAGGGGAGGGTAAGGAAGGCAAAAGGAGGAAAGGGAAGGGAAGGGAAGGGAAGGGAAGGGAAGGGAAGGGAAGGGAAGGGAAGGGAAGGGAAGGGAAGGGGAGGGGAGGGTAAGGAAGGCAAAAGGAGGAAAGGGAAGGGAAGGGAAGGGAAGGGAAGGGAAGGGGAGGGGAGGGGAGGGGAGGGGAATTAAGAGAAGGGGAGGGGAGGGGAATTAAGAGAAGGGGAGGGGAGGGGAAGGAAGGGGAGAGAAGGGGAGGAGAAGAAGGAAGAAAGATGAGGAGGTAGCAGAATGGTTATGCAAAATGACTTTCATGCCTGGGGTCTTAGATTTGATGCCATGTACCACCATAAGCAAGAGCTCAGCAGTGCTCTGGAAAGAAAAGGAAAAAGGAGAAGGGAAGGGAAGGGAAGGGAAGGGAAGGGAAGGGAAGGGAAGGGAAGGGAAGGGAAGGGAAGGGAAGGGAAGGGAAGGGAAGGGGAGGGGAGGGGAGGGGAGGGGAGGGGAGGGGAGGGGAGGGGAGGGGAGGGGAGGGGAGGGGAGGGGAAAGGGGAGGGGAGGGGAGGGGAGGGAAGGGGGAGGGGAAAGGAGAAGAGGGGAGGGGTGGGGAAGGGGAAGGGAGGGGTGGGGAAGGGGAGGGGTGGGGAAGTGGAGGGGAGGGGAGGGGGAGGGGAGGGGAGAGGAGGGAAGGGGAGAGGAGGGGGAGGGAAGGGGAGGGGAGAGGAGGGGAGGGGAGGGGAATTAAGAGAAGGGGAGGGGAGGGGAATTAAGAGAAGGGGAGGGGAGGGGAAGGAAGGGAAGAGAAGGGGAGGAGAAGAAGGAAGAAAGATGAGGAGGTAGCAGAATGGTTATGCAAAATGACTTTCATGCCTGGGGTCTTAGATTTGATACCATGTACCACCATAAGCAAGAGCTCAGCAGTGCTCTGGAAAGAAAAGGAAAAAAGAGAAGGGAAGGGAAGGGAAGGGAAGGGAAGGGAAGGGAAGGGAAGGGGAGGGGAGGGGAGGGGAAAGGGGAGGGGAGGGGAGGGGAGGGGGAGGGGAAAGGAGAAGAGGGGAGGGGTGGGGAAGGGGAAGGGAGGGGTGGGGAAGGGGAGGGGAGGGGAGGGGTGGGGAAGTGGAGGGGAGGGGAGGGGGAGGGGAGGGGAGGGGAGAGGAGGGAAGGGGAGAGGAGGGGGGAGGGAAGGGGAGAGGAGGGGAGGGGAGGGGAGGGGAGGGGAGGGGAGGGGAGGGGAGGGGAGGGAAGGGAAGGGAAGGGAAGGGAAGGGAAGGGAAGGGAAGGGAAGGGAAGGGAAGGGAAGGGAAGGGAAGGGAAGGGAAGGGAAGGGAAGGGAAGGGAAGGGAAGGGGAGTTGTTGAGATATGGAGAGGAAGAAAGCAAATGAAGTCGAGAGAAAATTCAGGCCATCAGCTTCAAGCAGGTACAGAGTAGCTGGGAAGTAAGAGAAGCAAGACAGCATGAAGACACCCCCCCAACCCATGTCATCGCCTGTCCCTGGAGGCTGGGCCTTACTTGAAGGTTGGCCTGCTGCTCTGGTGTACGAATGATGTGCTGTTAAAGGTGTCGACATCCTCTGTGGCTTCATCCAGCCCTCGCCATCGCCACTCCACCCCCACCATGCCCGTGCCTGGGATGCGGGCATGCGCAATGGATGCTTCTTGTGTGCTTCACCTGATGGAGACGCCCTGGAGGTGCCGGGTGGAAGGAGTGTGGTGCTGTTCCTTACTGTGTCCTAGGCTGGCACATCCCCACAAATCTCATCCCTGCCAGGGGACCTCTCCAGGCACCTCTTCCCTGCAGACATCACTTGACATGTTTCCTGTTGGAACTCTTCACCTGCCCACACCCTTGAAGCACCCTTTTATTAATAAGTTCTTGGTGTCCCATGGAGTAGGGTCTGGTTCCTGCCAGTCCCTGACCCCTGAAGGGTCAGATGGGAAGGTCTAGGTGAAGTCGGCTGCTGGAGACCTGGAGGCTACTTATGCCCTCTTCTGTGATTTGTTTTTTCTTTTATCTTATTTGTTTGGCTTCCCTTTTGTTTTGTTTCAGTGGCTGTTGAAAGTCTCCCTAAATTAAAAGAAGAGAACAGAGAGAAATCCAGGTAAGGGCCCCAAGGTCAGTGTGGTGGGGGTCAGAGGGTCCATCCTCCAACCTTTGACCAGACATAGCCACAGTCTCTCTCCTCCTAAGCCCCTCCCCATGTTACCCAGAGGAGCGGGGCACATTCAAGGGTCACTGTAAAAGGTCCCCAAACGGGAAGGGTCTGGCTCCTGGCCATGACTCCAGAGGGACCTCATGATTGGCACTTACTGTTGTGAGTTCTCTCTTCTCTTCCAACCTGTTTCAATTTATTTATTTATTACCAGAGCACTGCTCATCTCTGGTTTATAGGTGCAGGGAATTGAACCTGGGTCTTTGGAGCCCGAGGCATGACAGTGTTTTTGCATAACTGTTATGCTATCTACCCCCACCCAACCTCAGTTTCTCCAGCTGACCAAGTCCTGTCCCACTTGTTTAAAAAAAAAAGTATTCAGACATCTCTTTTGATTCAAGGTTTTGATTTTGTTTGCTAGTGCATACCCAGTTCCCCAGTCTCTAACTTTTCACATTCGCAGAGATGGTGCCCTTCTGGGCACACTGTCCTTTCTTGCTTTTTCCTCTCTACAAAGCTCTCTTTCTCCCCATATTGATAATCAGAGATGTGCTCATGTATATTTTTCAGTAAGCATAAATATCTCATATAGAAGGAGCTGGGTAGTGGTGCATCTGGTAGAGCACGTGCATTACAGTACTCAAGGACCCAGGTTCAAGCCCCTAGTACTCACCTGCAGGGGGGAAGCTTCA
Source organism: Erinaceus europaeus (assembly GCF_950295315.1). NCBI lineage: Eukaryota > Metazoa > Chordata > Mammalia > Eulipotyphla > Erinaceidae > Erinaceus > Erinaceus europaeus. Next base: position 47,255,142 of record NC_080162.1, read on the forward strand.
CAAATGGTCTCTCTCTCCCCATTCCTATTCCCGCCCTTCTATCTCATTTCTGTCTGTCTGTTTATGCTAAATAAATAAAATATTTAGAAAAGGGGGAAGAAAAGAAAGAAGCAAAGAAAGAAAGAGAGAGGAGAAAAGAAAGAAAGACCCATATAGATTATGCCTGGATAAAGGATTTTGTATCTCATGTTTCTTTTGCAAAGTAGCTTCACACCAAACACACTTTTCAGCATCTCGTAGGAGAACCACCCAAATTGAGAACTTGCCCTTGAATGGTTGTAACAGCATTATTCACAAGCACCAAGAGAGGAAAACAATCTCTGTCCATCAACAGGTGACTGGTTAAACATAATATAGTCTGGCTACACAATAGAGCATTATTCAGCCATAAAAGTGAATAAAGTGTTTATACATACTGCAACCTGGATGAATCTCAAAACACTGCACTAGCTGGGGTGGGGGGGAACAAATGCAAAAGGTCATAGACTGAGTGATTGTATCTATATATGAAATATCCAGAGCGGATTAACCCAGAGAGACAGAAAAGAGATCATTGGACCTCAGGGGCAGGGGGAGGGTGGGAGCAGGGATGAGGAATGACTCGCTGAAGGCTATGTGTCTGCTGTGTGGGTGGTGGAAATGTCTTGGAATCAGATAAAGGGGGTAGTTGCACAACACTTGCGAATATCTCACACGTCACTGAATCGTACACTTACTTACAAATGGCTAGTCAATTAATGATTACTATGAATGGTTACCTTTATGTTATGTAGATCTCAGTGTTTAAAACAGTGTTAAGTACAAATTCATAACTTCTTACCTTTAAGAACAAAGGTAGAAAACTATATGCACAATATTTTATATTGAACTATTTTGATGAAAAATTATCCAAAAAGGGAGATGGGCAGCAGTGCACCTGACTGAGCACACATGTTACCATGTGCAAGGATCTGAGTTCAAGCCCCCAGTCCTTACCTGCAGGAGGGAAGTTTCATGAATGGTGAAGCATGTGATTCTCTTTATCTCTCCCTCTCAACCTCTGCCTTCCTTCTCAATCCATTCACATAGAAAGAGAATGAGAGTGAGGAAGAAAGAGAGAAAGGAAGAAAGAAAGAAAGAAAGAAAGAAAGAAAGAAAGAAGGAAGGAAGGAAAGAAGGAAAGAGTCACCAGTAACAGTGGATTCTATACAGACACCAAGCCCCAGTGATAACCCTGATGATAAAAATATAATAAAACAATAATTCCTAGAAAAAATTAATATATAAATAGGATATTTTTTAAAAAAAATATTAATCACATAAGACATTTGGGAAAACTGTTCATTCATTTTAGCTACTGCATAATATTCCACAGTGTGTATGAACAGATTATCACTGATTCATCCATTTCACCAAAATGCTGAATGATGACTTTTTGTGTTGACACCTTACACACAGGACTTTATTTTGTCCTTACTCTAGTCCTATGTTTTCTCCCATTTTTCAGATGAGAAAACTGTAGCACAGAAAGGAGAAAATCAAGAAGACCTGAGATAGAATCCCAAGTCAGGCCCTTCTGGAGCCTAAAGTCTCAGGCTCACTTCTTGTTGGGGGTTCCACAGAGAACAAGACTGGCCGAGGCTCCCGCCCTGGAAGCGCTGACATTCCAATACCCTGTGTGGCCTATTCCCAGGTGCTAAATAACAGGGAGAAACAAAAGAGGTAGGGAGGTTATCATTTTAAGAAGGCACAGTGTAGTGGTTAGGACATCAGACTTGAAAGTATGAGTTCCAGAGTTCAATCCCCATCATCACACCGGCCAGAATGATGTTTTGCGTATCTCTTTCTCTCCCTCTCCCTCCCTCCTTCCCTCCCTCCCTCCCTCCTCTCTAGTGTTAATACATAAATCTTCTTTTTAAAAAATGTAAATGGTCAAGCCCCCGGCTCCCCACCTGCAGGGGAGTTGCCTCACAGGCAGTGAAACAGATATGCAGATGTCTATCTTTTTCTCCCCCTCTCTGTCTTCCCCTCCTCTCTCCATTTCTCTCTGTCCTATCCAACAACAATGACATCAATAACAACAATAACCACAACAATGATTTTTTTTTAAAAGGGGGCAATAAAAGGGGGAAAAATAGCCTCCAGGAGCAGTGGATTCATGGTTCAGGCACCAAGCCCCAACAATAGCCCTGGAGAAAAAAAGAAAGTAAATGGGGGAGTCAGGTGGTAGCACAGCAGGTTAAGCGCACATGGCGCAAAGCACAAGGACCCACGTAAGGATCCCAGTTCAAGCCCCCGGCTCCCCACCTGCAAGGGAGTCACTTTACTGTGGTGAAGTGGTGAAGCTGGTCTGCAGGTGTTTATCTTTCTCTCCCCCTCTCTGTCTTCCCCTCCTCTCTCCATTTCTCTCTGTCCTATCCAACAATGAGATCAATAACAACAACAATAACTACAACAATAAAACAACAAAGACAACAAAAGGGAATAAATGAATAAATAAATAAAATGTAAATGGATCTCACTGAGAGGGTAGCAGTTGGGCAAAGACCTGAAAGGGATGGGTGGGTGTGGAGGACAGGTGGGTCACTGCAGTTTTCATTCATTGGGAGGAAGCAGAGGGAGCAGGAAGAGCAGAGATGTATAAGCTGGGGGTTGGGGGGGGGGGTTCTGTGTGGCAAGATGAACAAAAGCAAAGTCTGGGTCACAAGGGGATTGTGGTCCAGCTGAGGGGCAGGGCTTTATTCTAAGAGTAGCAGGGAGTCAAAGCAGGCTTCAAAGCAAGGCAGATTGGTAGACTGAATGTCAGATCTTGACTTTGAGAAGCTCCCTCTGGCTCCTCTCCATGTCTACAGGGAGGTGAGGGACAGGAATGATGATGGTCAAGGGGGCTCCAGCAGAGAGAGGGCCTTGCCACAGAGATGGACAGAAGTGGTCTGTACTGAATGGTCAGTGCAGGGGGGAAAGGGGGGACCGCTGCTGACATTTACTTTCTCCATGCACCCCTGAATGCAGTGCTCCTAGGAGGAAGTTAGTCCCCAACCTACCCTAGAGAAAATTCAAGGAGGGGGAAGGAGAATTTTGCTGACTCATAAGCCCGGGCCTCTTTACTTCCCTCCAGGGGAGACCTAAACTCATCTCATGGGGTGGGGAGCCCCGTGGGGCACACTGTAATTACAACTGTGATAAGTGATAGAAATCGAAATCGATTTCATCTGACCTCTATGGGTGTTATCAGAGAGGATTTCCTGGAAGAGGTAGCATTTTTGAGCCAGAATTAGCAGAAGCAGGAATCTGGCAAGGCCAAGGAGAGAAGGAAAAGCATCTCAAACAGAGAGAATGGCATCTGTTAAGTCCCTGAGATTGGAAGCAGCCTCATGAGTTCAAGTTTCTGCCTGCCAAACTCAAGATAGGATCAAGGGGCACACCCTGCCCAGCCCCCACCCTCCATGATCAGCCCCCAGAAGGGATTATTCTGCTGTCGTGGAGGACATGTTGGTGAAGTTCTCCCACCCAAAAACTTCTCTGAAGCCAATCAAATAATAAGCACATTTGGAAGAAAAATAAAGGAAGTCCCAGAAACTGTTGTTTTCTTGGGAAAGAAGGAAAATGGGTGCCAGAGATCAGGGAAGTCCAGTGCTTTGAGACAGCTGCTAAGAGCACCCACACCCAGCACCAGCTCCCTGCTACTCACAAGACTAGCTCTGTCACACGTGGAGAAGTCCCCTTGGTGGAGACCCAGGTTTGAGCCTCGGCTCCCCACCTGCAGAAGCAACACTTCACAGGCGGTGAAGCAGGTCTGCAGGTGTCTCATACTCTCTCCCTCTCTCCTCTCAATTTCTCTTGGTCTCTATCAAATATAATCGAAAGGAGGAAAGAGAAAGAAGGAAAAGGAGGAGAGGAGAGGGCTGGGTGGCCCCATCAATCCTCTAGGGCTTAGCCTAATTTTCACCCCAACAGATGTGTGGCTATGTCTCTCCAAAGTGATACAGGACTTGGAGGGTGGACCCAGGGAGCCCCAAACATGTGTCTCAGGGCACAAACGTTACTTCAAGAAGGTGGAGGCAAAGCACTCTTGGGGACCTCTTCTGCCTTCATAGGAGGAGGGGGAGAAACAGCTGAAGAAAGGGGGAGAAAGAAAGCAGGAAGGGGTGCCCTGTGCTCACAGAGACAGGGTTCTCCTCCAGGGTTCTCTCTTGTTGGTGAGAAACAAGATGGCATTGAATTCCAGGACCCCAGAATGAGGGGTGCCCAGGAAGGGCTCTGGGCAGGGGACAGGCAGAATCTGACTTATGTTCTAAGGGGTTCCTCTGGTTGGGTGTGGACAGTTGAGGGCTAGGATACAGAGGGCTGGGGTGCAGCAGGGAATCCAGGGATCAGATGTTCCTAATGGCCAGGGTAGAAGATCATGGGCTGGACCTGGGCAGGTGGAGCGAGCTGGAGACAGTGGGAGGACTCCCAGTGGGACCCGGGCCCTTCTCCTTCTCCCCCTTTGCTGACACTATGACACACCCCCTCCCCCATGTCGCTGACTTTAGAGAACTCACGCATTCTCAATCACCCCAAACAGACTTCTCAAGTCAGAGGTGCTCCTTTCTGCCGAAGAGTTTGCAAATGGAAAAGAACAGGGATAGACATGCCTGTCACAGACACAGGCACCCTGCTCCCCCCACCTCCCACTGTGCACCTCACCTGCAGGTGAAAGACAGGCACCTGCAAATGTGAGCTACACTACCGAGCTAATCTAAATGGCCACTGCACACCTTAAGGATATAAGGTGTTAGGTGGTGTTTTGGCACGATTGGACCTCAATCGTGCCAAAAGAAGGGAAGGAGAAGGGAGGTTTCCCACAGTGGCCCACTGACTCTTAGGGAAGCTTTGCATGGTGGCAGCCACCTCTCCAGAAATTAAAAGAAATGGAGCTCATAACAGCAACCACCGCTCCTGCACGCCAACCGCACAACAAGCCTCCCAGATAGGGTTTCCTTTTTTATAAACTATTACTGTGCACCAGGATTGCAAAATTAAGGAACACATTGTACGGGGTGCGGGAGGGGGGGTGGGGATGAGAAAGGAGGAGGGGAAGAGTGGAGGGAGAGGGAGAATACAAGAATGCGGACGTGAAAGAAGTGTGCGGCTCTCGGCTCATGATGCTCTAGTTCAGCCTTCTCACCGCCCCTCACCCCTTGGCCCTTCTGGCCTTTGCCTGCCTCAAGGCCTTTGCATCTGCTATTCCCATTGCCTGTAGCGCTCTTATCTTAGAGAGCCAGTGCACCAGACTACTCCCTCCCTGTTCACAGAGGCCTTCCACCTCCAAGATGCAGTCTCTCCTTTGAGCCCGTAACTCTTCACAGAACTTAGTGCCCCTGACTCTAACTCAGTTTACGGTCTGTCTGCCACCACTAGAATGCCAGCCCCATGGTGGCAAGGGCTTCTGTCTGTCTTGTTCAATGCTGAATCCTTGTAGATCTGAAAATCTCCTGGTGGGGCTGGGCAGTGGTGCATCCAGTATAGTGCCCACGTTACCATGCACAAGGACCCAGGTTCAGTACCCTAGTCCTGCCTGAAGTGGGAGCCCTCATGAGCTGTGAAGCAGTGCTACAAGTATCTCTCTATCTCCCCATGCCTCCTCAATTTCTCTTTGTCTCTATCAAAGAAAGAAGAAAGGAATGAAAGAGAGGAAGAAAGAGAGAAGGAAAGAAAGATAGAGAAAGGAAGAAAGGAAGGGAAAGAGAAAAGATCCTGGCACACAGGAAGTATGCAGTAAACACATGTATGCAATAAACCTTGAGCTGGAGCTACCTCACCAGGTAGAGTGCACACTTCACCATGCATGAGGACCTGGGTTTGAGCCCCAGCTACCACATGGAGAGCATGATGCACAGGGGATGCTTCACAAGCAGTTAAGTGATGCTATGGAATCTCTCTTCTCTGTCTCTCACCTTCTCTCTCTTTTAAAAATATTTACTTATTTATTTATTTATTTTGGATAGAGATAGAGAGACGTTGAGAGAGGAGAGAAGACTAAGAGGAAGAGAGACAGAGAGACACCTACAGCACTGCTTCACCACTTATGAAGCTTTCCCCCTGGCAGGTGGGGACCAAAGCTTGAACCTGGCCCTTGCACAATGTAATGTGTGCAGTCAACCAGGTGCACCACTGCCTGGCCTTTCTCTCACCCTCTCTTTGGAAAAAAAAAAAAGATAAGAGTTGGCCAGGAGCAATGGAATCTTCCACACGCAGTGTCAGAGAAGCCCTATCAAGGATAAAAACCAACAAAAATAAAGGTCTCCCCTCAGAAGCAAGGCAGAGGAGTTCTGTGAGGGCAGTGCTAGCCTGCAAATGTGCCAGCACATAGTGGGAATCTGTAGAATGAACATATGTATCATGGGGTCACTAGGAACCAAAGCAAGAAGGGCAAGGCTGGCACAGACTTCCTCACTGCCACACACACACACACACACACACACACACACACACACACACAGTCTTCCCCATATGGGAGGGCCTTTCATTCTCAATCCTCAGAGGGAACTTTCATTTGAAGTTGATTGTCCCATAGGCAAGTAGGAGCAAGGCCAGCACTGAAAATCAATTCAGAGAGTCGGGTGGTAGCGCAGCGGGTTAAGCGCACGTGGCACCAAGTGTAAGGACCGGCGTAAGGATTCCGGTTCGAGCCCCCGGCTCTCCACCTGCAGGGGAGTGAAGCAGGTCTGCAGGTGTCTATCTTTCTCTCCCCCTCTCTGTCTTCCCCTCCTCTCTCCATTTCTCTCTGTCCTATCCAATGACACAACAAAAACAACAATAATAATAACCACAACAATGATAAAACAACAAGGGCAACAAAAGGGGAAAAAATGGTCTCCAGGAGCAGTGGATTCGTGGTGCAGGCACTGAGCCCCGGCAATAACCTGGAGGCAAAAAAAAAAAGAAAAGAAAAGAGTATCAGTTCAGTATGCCACCCAAGCCAAAGCTCCAAGCCCATCTGTGCTGTCAGCAGCAACTAAGCACCTACTAGGTGTCCAAGCACAGATTGCTGGGAATGTGAATCTATGCCTGCCAGGGCCTCAGTGTCAGTCAGAAAAGCTGGAGCTCTCCCCCTGTCCCTCTCTTTCTTTCTCTCTCTCTCTCTCCATATATATATATATATATATATATATATATATATATATATATATAGCTACCAGAATTATTAGACCTCAGTGCCTACACTGCTCCCAGCAGCCATTTTTCTTCTTTTTTAAAGGTACAACTTTATTATTTTTATTTTATTTTTTACCAGAGTGTTACTCAGTTCTGGCTTATGGTGGTGCTGAAGACTGAACCTAAGACCTCAGATCCTCAAGCATGAAAGATTTTTTGTATAACCATGATAATCTCCCCAACCCACTCCCATCCCCTTTTTTTAAATGATGATAAAGACAAAGTAAAATAAGATGGGAGAGAGGGAGAGAAAGAGACACCTGAAGACTGTTCCAGAACTCATGAAGCGGTTTTCCTTCTGCAGGTGGGGACAGGGGGCTCAAACCCAGTTCTTGGCCATGGTAACTTGTGTACTTTACCAGCTATGTCACCACCTGCCCCCCATTTTTTCTTTATTGGGAGGATTAATTGTTTACAGTCAGCAATATAATACAGTAATTTGTACATGTGTGACATTTCTCAGTATTCCACAGAACAATTCAACCCTCTCTAGGTCCTCCTCTGCCATCATGTTCTAAGACCTGTACACTCACCCCCAACCCCAGAGTCTTTGACTTTGGTGCAATAGACCAACTCCAGTCCAAGTTCTGCTTTGTGTTTTCTTATTTTTCTTCACTACCCCAGGCCATGCTGGAGGTCAGGGCAGGTTCCTGACCAGGACTCCAAGAAGGAGCCCAGCAAGTTAGACCAGAATATCACTCTGGGAACAGCCAGGGGGTCAGAGAACCCAGGTTGCTGTCCCCCCCCTTTGCCTATGTCTCTTTCTCACCATCTCCCCTTCACTCCTCTGGCATCTAGGCTACCTAGAATATTTCTGGGGAGACCTTGTCTCTGTGAAATTCATGGGCTCAGCTGATGGAAGGGATGAATCAATAGTGACCACACAGTGGCTGAGTGGCTGGTGCCAACATTCTCCTGCGCTCCATCACCTTCTGGTCACTCTTGGTCACTAGAGATGGCAGAAGTGCAAGCAGAAAGGGTTCACCACCCAGAACACAACAAGTTTTGACACTGTGGCTAAACATTTTTGAAATGTAATACTGCAGTCTGGTGGACTGAGGAGCTAGCATAATGGCTATGCAAATAATTTTCTTGCCTCAAGTTCTGAAGTCCCAGGTTCAGTCCCCAGCACCACCATAAGCCAGAGCTCGGTAGTGCTCTGGTGTCTCTCTCTGTGCTTTTCTGTCTGTATCTCTCATTAAAATAAATGAAATAAATATATTTTTAAATATGATACTGTGCCAGCCAATTGACCATAAGAATCCTTACTCCGGGAGTCAGGCGGTAGCACAGCGGGTTAAGCGCAGGTGGCGCAAGGCGCAAGGACCGCGTAAGGATCTTGGTTCGAGCCCCTGGCTCCCCACCTGCAGGGGAGTTGCTTCACAGTTGGGTCTGCAGGTCTGCAGGTATCTATCTTTCTCTCCCCCTCTCTGTCTTCCCTTCCTCTCTCCATTTCTCTCTGTCTTATCCCACAATGCCGACATCAATAATAACTATAATAATAAAACAACAAGGACAACAAAAGGGAATAAATAAATATTAAAAAAATTTAAAAAAAAAAGAAGAATCCTTATTCCCCCTGGTGCAGCACTTCAGTTGCGTGCAAGACGCTGTTGTACTTCAGTGGTTGGTATGGGGGGGAGCCACCAGCGTCTTAGACTGTTGTCTGGCCTACAGAAAACGATGCAGGCTAAACACTTAGAAAGTAATCAGTAGGGAGTCGGGCGGTGGCGCAGTGGGTTAAGCGCACATGGCGCAAAGCGCAGGGACCGGCGTAAGGATCCCGGTTCGAGCCCTCGGCTCCCTACCTGCAGGGGAGTCACTTCACGGGCGGTGAAGCAGGTCTGCAGGTGTCTATCTTTCTCTCTCCTCTCTCTCTGTCTTCCCCTCCTCTCTCCATTTCTCTCTGTCCTATCCAACAACAAAGCAACGTCAACAATGGCAATAATAACTGCAACGAGGCTGCAACAACTAGGGCAACAAAAAGGGGGAAAAATGGCTCCAGGAGCGGTGGATTCATGGTGCAGGCACCGAGCCCAGCAATAACCCTGGAGGAAAAAAAAAAAAAGAAAAGAAAGTAATCAGTATGTAATAAGCATTTATCAAGAGGTAATAATTACAGTTATCAATGTCATTATTTCAAATCACATCATAAAACATAATGGATTCTGGAAGTATTAGTGTAGACTCATTTTAGCTTAATAAAGATAGAGGTGACTACATATAAAATATAGTTGTGTATATACATATGTCTGTACAATATTCAATATATACATTTCTTTTCTCTGTCAGCTGAGAAGACTTTTAAAAAATGACACCCCATAGTAAGGGATACTCCTGGCCTTCATGTTTTGAATCTAATAGCACTGTCCCATAAAAGCAACCAGAGCAGTGCTGAGAAATGGCTGGCTCTAAGACTATGGCAGGAAGTAAGACAAAAGAAACCTGAGGCATCTAATAAGGAAAGGTAAGGAAGAAGTGTCAAAGAAAGACAGAAAGAAGGAGGAAGGAAGGGAGGAACAGAGAAAGAAAGATGAAGGCCAAGGGATAGTCCAGTAGATAAAGCACACATCTTAACTACTATGAGGCCCGGGGTTCTACCTCAGCACCACATGGGAGAACCATGGACAGCACCAAAGGGAACTCCATGGATGACAGGGGCAATGCTCTTCTCTTCCTCTCTCTTCTCTCTCCCCCCTCTCTCTTTCTTGATAGATAGGGAGAGAGAGAGAGAGAGAGAGATACATAGAGAGAGAGCAAAGGAGGTGGAGAGGGAGATTATTGTAAAATTTGGGGTGGACATTTTATGATGCGTAAGGAATCAGGTTCTGAGTCCCAAGCCACCACATGGGAGCACCTGCCTGGGGAAGCTTCATGAGTGGTGGAGCAGTGCAGTGGTGTCTCTCTATCTCTCTCACTTTCTATCAAGAAAAAAAAAATCCACCAGGACTGGAACTGTGCAGGTGCAAAACCCCAACTAAGTGCTGGAAAAAAGAAGAGAAGTGGGGTAGGGGGAGACTAAGCTTCAATAAATAAATAAAATTTAGGCCAAGGAGAATGTTCAGCAGTGTTGTCAATACACGAAGCCTTCAGTTCATTCCCTGATATCACATAAGAAGGAGGAGGAGGAGGAGGAGGAGGAAGAGGAGAAGGAGAAGCAGAAGGAGAAGAAGGAGAAGCAGAAGGAGAAGAAGGAGAAGAAGGAGGAGGAGGAGGAGGAGAAGCAGAAGGAGAAGAAGAAGGAGGAGGAGAAGCAGAAGGAGAAGAAGGAGGAGGAGGAGGAGGGGAAGAAGGAGGAAGAAGAAAATAGAAAGAAAAGCCTTCACAGACAGGGGCAACTCAAGAGACAAGGGAAGCAACTAGAAGAGCTTCCCAATGGCCCAAATTGCAATAATCTAAGCAACAAAATTAAGTAGCACTGAATTATAAACCAAAGTATAAATAAAATAGATATGCCTGACTCCAATCTATTATACTTTTTTTTTTAATGAGTAAATAAATGATAGGGGGAAGCAGCCAGGTCTCCCATAAGAACTCGAAGTCACAAATGCCACTACTCCACCTGAGGCAGCAAGCCTGCCTCCCTGTCCTTGGTGGGGGCTCCACACGGTGGGTGACTCTATTCTAAAGAGAATGTATGGAATTGGGAGAGGGGGTTCACACACCAGAGGCCTGACAAACACCACTCCCACTGGATAATTAAGGTCAGTTTCATGGAGAGAAATCACAATGCTAGTGTGTGTCCTTGATGTGATGGGAGTGGTGTTCTCTGTCCAAGAGAGCCCTCCCAAGCCCACTCTCACTCTGAGAACAGCTCCCACACAAAACCTTCCAGCAGAGGGAAATCCTACCAGAACTGGGAGCCTGACCAGTGCTCCCTAAAACTATCCAAGTCACCAAAAACTCTGAGAAGCTGCCACAGCCAAGAATAACTTAAAGAGACATAAAAAGTTGAGTATGTGTGGGATCCTTGATGAGATCCTGAAACAGAAAAAGGACTTAAATTTTTAAAGCTCAGAGGATCTGGAGAAGGAATGAACTTGAGTTCAAATTGCACCTCTATACAGATGCATTCCTTCTCCTCTTAATCAGCCCACTCCAGACACCTCACTCTCTATTATTGCCTCTCTCTCTCTCCTCTCTTCTCTTCTTCTTCTCCTCCTCCTCCTCCTTCTTCTCCTCCTTCTCCTCCTCCTCCTCCTCCTCCTCCTTCTTCTTCTTCTCCTTCTTCTCCTTCTTCTTCTTCTTCTTCTTCTTCTTCTTCTTCTTCTTCTTCTTCTTCTTCTTCTTCTTTTCTCTCTCTCTCTCTCTCTCTCTCTCTCTCTCTCTTCTCTTTTCTGGCATATGGTGGTGCTAGGGATTGAACCTGGGACCTTTGGAACCTCAGGCATGAGTTTCTTTTGCATAACCTTTTGTATAACCTGTAGCAAATCTGCCTCACTCACATTAGGGCACTGACTGCAGACAAGATGGGTTGCCTTTTCTCTTTCCAGATTCTTTGTAACCCTAAAACTATTCTAAAGGATAAAGGCTATTCTGAAAAACTACATTATTTTTCCACTGTGTTTTGTCTTTTTCCCTTATTCTTAGCTTGTTTGTTCATACTTATCAGAGCACTTGCTCAGCTCTGGCTTATGATGATGGGGGGACTGAATTTAGGCTGTTGGAGCCTCAGACACTAAAGACTTTTTGAATAGCCATTATGCTACCTCCCCAGCACCTAAGAACTTTTTTTTTTTTCTTCAAACCTGGTTGAGGCATCTTTTGCATCACTCTTCATCATCCCACAGCCCACTCTGGGAGTTCCAGCTTTGTTTTTCCTGAGCTGCTTACTCCTCTCCACACTGATAGAAATGGCATTTTGTGAACCCCCTCCTACATGGAAATCATGCCTCTAACTGACAGGGCAGTAATTCTTTGATTAATTCCTCCCAGAAACACTTGCTATTTCCCAGCTTTTGCCAGCATGGAATTAAATCCAAGAAACCATGGCTAACTTTAGGTTAAGCCCTTTCTTTCTTTGTTCCTTCCCCTTTCTTTTTCCAGTTCTATGACTTTGAGAAACATCCCTGTTCCCCTGTTTCCAAGCAGGGAACCTTCTGAGAAGCCATCTGCAGGCTCCACACAGGGCCATCTTCCCAGCAGATAATTCTCCAGCTCATAATGGCAGTGGTCCCCCTGAGGAGAAGGGGATGGAAGGGAGACAAGCCTCTACCCCCCTGCCCTGGATCTCCTCCCTCTCTGGCCCGAAGCTGATACTATCTGGGAGTAAAGAGCAAAGGGGAAGTGCATGGCCAGACACCCATTTCTCAGAAAGCCTGGGGTGGGAGTCAGGGGGCCTGAGTTCAAGTCCTGCATCTGCCTCTGACTCAGAGTGTCACCTTTGGCTACTAACTTCCTCTCGTCTAGACCTCAGGTTCCTCATCTGAGAGTCAGGGGGTTGAACCAGCTGATCTTCCTCTATCAGCACAAGGCTGTTGAAATCAGAGCTGTTAGTTTATGCCCCCTGCCCAGCCTGTCCCTTCTCCCAGCAAGCACTTCAGCCCACAGATTATGGCCACCTATGCAACTAGCTAATGCTCATCTAATGCTGCACTCACATCTACAGACAACACCAAGCCTACAGTTCTTTATAAAAGAGAGCCTGCCTTGATGTATTGCACCCAAGTAAAGAACTCTGGGGCGAGGGAGTGTTCATGTCCTGGAATGGGATGGCAGAGGAGGACCTAGGTCGGGGAGTAGAGTGTTAAGTGGAAAACTGAGAAATAATGCACATGTGCCAACTACTATATTTTACTGTTGACTGTAAGCTATTAATCCCCTCCAATAAAGGAGAGAGAGAGAGACTGCCAGGGAGGAGCATGGAGGTTATTTCTTTATGACATATCATGGAGGGGTGGGAGGTGGTGGAGAAGTGTACCCAGTTCAAGCCTTAAGCTCCCCACCTGCAGGAAGGAAGTTCCATGAGTGGTTAAGGAGTGCTGCAGGTATCTCTCTTTCTCTCTCTGTTTCTCCCTTTCAATTTCTCTCTGTATTATCAAAAGAAAGAAATTAAAAGTGAAAAAATAATAATAACGGTAAAGAAAAATAAAGTGTTTATAGTCTGGAAGGTGGCACAGTGGATAAAGCACTGGACTCTCAAGCATGAGGTCCTGAGTTCAATCCCTGGCAGCACATGTACCAGAGTGATGTCTGGTTCTTATTCTCTCCTCCTATGTTTCTCATTAATAAATAAATAAAATCCTTTTTAAAAAAAGAAAAAGGAAGAAAAGAAAAGAAAAGAAAAGAAAATATCTCATCCAGGACTGAGTGGTGGCATAGCTGGTAGAACACACACATTATCATGCATAAGAACCCTGGTTCCAGTCCCTTGTCCCCATATAGGGGCACCTGCAAGGCAGAAGACAATGAGTATGGAAGCAGTGCTACCATGCCCAGACTTGGGACTAGAAGCAGACAGTGGACTTGTAGCCTGCATGCTGCAGGCACTTCTAATTTGAACTCTGTTTATAATAATCACCCAATCTGGATGAAGTGTAAATTCTTCACCCTGGCTTTGGGGCCCTCCCTGCCTCTTGGCCTTTTCACTCTGTCAGTTCCATCTCCAATGAACAGCCCAACTGTTCTCTGAGCTCACTTAATGTGTTCCTACCCTAGGACCTTTGCCTTTGCTGTCCCCTTAGCCTTCTACACTCTCCCCTCTTAGTCACAGCACCTTCTCAAGCTAGCCAACCCTCTCCAGACACCTCACTCTCTATTATTGCTTCTCTCTATCTCTCTCACTTTCTCTCTTTTTCTCTCCTTCTCTCTTTTCTGGCATATGTTGGTGCTGAGGATTTAATCTGGGATCTTTGGAGCCTCAGGCATGAGTTTCTTTTGCATAACCTTCATGCTACCTCCCCCACCCTATTTGTCTTATTTTAATGATAATGAGACAGAGACATAGAGAAAAAGAGAAACAGAGAGAGAGAGAGAGCAGAGTACTACTCAGCTCTGGCTTATGATGGTGCTAGGGACTGATACTGGGACTTTGGAGTTTCAGGCATGAGAGTCTTTCTGCATAACCATTATGCTGTCTCTCCAACACTACTGTCATCATTTCCTTCCAAACCTGTGCTTTAATCTGAAAATATGCTGTTAGTCTGCCTTTTCATTTTATCACTGTCTGTCTGTCTGTCTGTCTGTCTGTCTGTTTTGACCTGTGATGTGGCCCTAACACTGTCCAGGACCTCATCTATAGTAGGGTCTTAGTAACTCCTGGTGGAGTGAAAGAATGAACTAGATCAAATTGCACACATCCTCAGCACTGGCCCCAGTCTGCAGAGAACTCAGCGGGCATTTGTCGAGCACCTACTATGTGCAACCACTGCACTACTGCTCCACCCTGGGGTTTATGAACTGTGCTTTGCAGATGACAAAGTCAAGTCTCCCCAGCGTCAAAGTCTCAGAGAACAGAGTGGTTTTGCTCCTGGTCTAAGGACTTCAGTATTTGGACTCTTTTGTCCCACCTGTTCTCCCCATGGTGAGACAGAGAGACCTGCCCCCATATACATGTACTCCTGGTCTGAGACACCTCCTGAGTGTCTCCATGTGCCCATGCCCTGGAGAAACCCTAGAACCAGGATAGGAGCAGGGTGAAAGGCAGTCTGGCCTTGTGCCAGGTATTGGCATGGAGAGCAGAGTCTGGACCAGACAGGGGCAGGTACAAGAGCCACGTGTCTCAATGTCACAGGAAGGTGGCAGTACAAGCAGTGTCCCTGAGTGCCCAGGAGTTTGGTTAGGTGCCCTCTTTCCCAGGGAATAGCATTAAACTCTAGGGCCTTTGCTAAGTTCCATGCTCTCAGCCTGGCAGAGGTCAAATCATACCACAGGCCTTTGAAGAAGCCCAGGTCTACAGCTGGGCTATGCTGGGCACAGAGCTAACTCTGGCACCTAGCACCTGCCCTTAAGGGAGAGAGAGAGAGAGAGAGTAAAGGTTAGCCAGATCAGTGATGACTCAGTGACAACAAAGAATAAATAAAATTAATGCACAGACTAGAAAGTCATACTGGGGATGGGGGGCAGCAGGTGGTGGTGCACCTGGTTGAGCGCACATGTTACAATGCACACAAACCCAGGTTTAATCCATCTGCAGAGGGGAAGCTTTGCAAGTGGTGAAGCAGGTCTGCAGGTGTCTCTCTGCCTCTCTCTCTCTCTCTCTCTCTCTCACCCTTCCTCTCAATTTCTGGCTGTCTCTATCCAATAAATAACAAAAGATAATAAAATATTTAAAAAGACAAAACAGATAGGGCACCAAAGTAAAAACCCTGAGGTGAGGGGTAGACATGCAGCTTCCTGGGACAGTGGGGGATGGGAGTGGGTGGGAGGGATAGGTCACAGTCTTTTGGTGGTGGGAATGGTGTTTATGTACACTCCTAGTAAAATGTAGTCATATAAATCACTAGTTAATTAATACGAGAGGGGGAAAATTAATTGTATGTCTCAAAGTTTTTCAAAACACAAACTGAATCTTTTTAATATATAGGCTGTGTAATTGATATACAGACTCTCTCAAAAGCCTAGACCAAGTAGATCAGAAGCAACCAATAGCACAGCTATATACAAGATACTGGATACTGTACAGCAAACCATAACAAAAGGACTTTTCAAAGTTAAGCCAATTACCAAATAATGTGATGATAACATTAACTATCGATTGTCTTTTTGAACCCTAAGACAGCAGGAACCTCACATCTCCACTATAGAGCCCCTACTTCCCCCAGTCCTGGAACCCTTGGATAGGGCCCACTTTCCTGTATGCCTCTCCCAATCCATATCAAATAATATTGCATCTGCTGATCACAACCTAACCAACGCAACGATTGCCACCTCAACATGCTTCACTTCAGACTGTGTCCAGAGACTTCACGTGTGGAATGACAACCCTTCAGCTTCATTACTCAGGTGAGACCTTTCCTTTCATAGTATACTCTAATTCCATCTCAGGTGGTTCACTTTCTAACAAAGTCTCAAAACCTAGATATACACCAGTTTCTGTGAGAGAGAGCATATGTTCACACGTATCCATAAACTACTGCAAAATATATACCTGAAAGCAGAAGAACACTAGAGTTTGCAGTGAGTACCCCCCTAACACTTCCTCTCCACTATTCCAAGCTTTGGGTCCATGAATGCTCAACAATTTGTTTGGCTTCTTATGTTAACTCTCTTTTCAGTCACCAGGTTTCAGATGTCATCAGGATGCCGGCCAGGCTTCGCTGGACTGAAGACCCCACCAATGTGTCCTGGAGCTCTGCTTCCTCAGAGACCCACCCTACTAGGGAAAGAGAGAGGCAGACTGGGAGTATGGACCGACCAGTCAACGCCCATGTTCAGCAGGGAAGCAATTACAGAAGCCAGACCTTCTACCTTCTGCGACCCACAATGACCCTGGGTCCATGCTCCCAGAGGGATAGAGAATGGGAAAGCTATCAGGGGAGGGGGTGGGATATGGAGATTGGGTAGTGGGAATTGTGTGGAGTTGTACCCCTCCTACCCTATGGTTTTGTTAATCCTTTCTTAAATTAAAAAAAAAAAAAAAGACAAAACAGAAAGTCATACTGTTGTAGATCTCCAACTTATATTCTCAACTACACTGTGGCTTGTCCTTGTTTCACTTTCTACTTTGTCGTTTCTCAAAATTTTTTAAAATATTTATTTCTTGGATAAAAGCAGACAGAAATCAAGAGTGGAGGGGAGTTAGAGAGGGAGAGAGACACTTGCAGCACTGCTTCACTACTCATGAAGCTTCCCCCTACACATAGGGGCTGGGGGCTTGAACCCAGGTCTCTGCACATTGTAACATGTTCACTCAACCAGGTGCACCATCACCCAAGTCCTCAAACTTTTTATTTTAATCAATTTCACACTCATATAAAGTTCAAGAAAACAGTACAATAAACCTCTCCATTCACCTGATGTTGACTTTTTCCTTCTTGGGTTTCCGTGTAACTGAACAAAACCAAAGAGATTAATTTTTTACTTGTAGTATGTTGTTTCTCTTTTCTTCCTGACCCATGTGGGAGCAAACTGAAGACACCAAGAGTATTAACCCTTAGATCTTCAGCTGCAGTGATTTCTTTTTGTAATTGCTTGCTCAATGGGTGGCTGAATTCTCTGGAACCAACTCCTTGATCGTGTAACTTTGTTTAGAGATCTACTAATCTATGAATCCTTGAACCTGAAACCTTTGGTTCTAGAAATCACCGGGATCTGAGGCTCTCCCTTTTGATATCTGGGACCCCTGGTAACCAGCCCCAAAAAGCACACTTCAAAAGCACATTGCAGATGCACTCTTAGAAGACCTCCCATAGAGTCGGGCAGCAGCGCAGCAGGTTAAGCACACGTGGTGCAAAGCGCAAGGACTGGCGTTAAGGATCCCAGTTTGAGCCCCAGCTCCCCACATGGAGGGGAGTCACTTCACAGGCAGTGAAGCAGGTTTGCAGGTGTCTGTCTTTCTCTCCCCCTCTCTGTCTTCCCCTCCTCTCTCCATTTCTCTCTGTCCTATCCAACAACGACAACACACTTGGTTGAGCGCACGTTACAGTGCATAAGGACCTAAGTTTGAGTCCCCAGTCCCTGGTTCACGGGGGGGGAGGGGGGAGCTTTGCTAGTGGTGAAGCAGTGCTGCAGGGGTCTCTCTGTCTCTCTCCCTCTCTATCTCCCTTTCCCTCTCGATGATTTCTGTATAAGTACCGCGCTAAACCGAGTGCACCACTAGAGCTCCGTCTCGATGATTTCTGGCTGTCTCTATCCAATAAAGAAAGGTAATAATAATAAAAAAATATAAAAAGATTTCCCATAATGGTACCTCTCAGCCTGACTCCCACTTTCTAGAAGCTGATGCCAGGCCTGAGTGAGGAGAAAACCCAGCCTGTCTCAGTTCCCAACATAGTGCCAGGACCAAAGGTGCCAAGTGGCACAGGGGACTGGATCACGGGCCCAAGGGTGAGGCCCAAGCTGGGCCACACCCAGCTGCCCTGCAGGGCCTCCCCAGGGTGCCCAGGCCCTCTTCAGGCCAGTCTGATGAGGGGCAGATGGGCAGCCCCCACCCCCGCCCAGCTCATGGAGCAATCCTCTGAGTCACCCCCACCTCATGACTATCCTGCCAGCCACCACCAAGGCCTGTAATTATGGCCACTGCCTCCTCCTCCAAGGCTTGGCCTTATCGGCCCAGTGGGGCAGGCCCAGGAGGGATGCCCCAGAGAGCCCCTGCAGATGTGCTGGACCTGGGACTTGGTGGCATGTGATCGGGGCAGACCACTGCTGTAGGAGGCAGCCACCCAGGGCCAGATAGAACTTGGTTTTCAGCTCCCCCATTGTCTACCCCTGAAACTTTGCCTCGAGGTCCACCACTGAAGCCACTTCCCTGCAAACCATCACTCACGAGATGCTTCTGAGTGGCTGGAGACCAACTCTGTCAGCGCCTAATGGTAAAGAAAGACCCGGTGTGGGGCCACCCTGACCCCAGATGAAGGAATATCAGATCCCCTTCTACAGACAAGAAACTGGAGTTCAGAGAAGCTTCCAGCTTACTCTCAGTAGACACTGGGGAAGGTGAGGAAGGGCTGTTAAGGGAACCTTTCTCCAGCATTTGGGGTTTCCTCACTCCAAAGAGAATGGCGATGCCACTGAGGGAGGTCTACCTGCAACCAAACATACAATGTTCCAAACGTCTATGCCTCAGTTTCCCCAATTGTCAATTCTCATATAGCAACATCATCTGCTTGTTATGAGAAGAAAATCCATGTCCTGAAGGCACACAGTAGGCTCTCTCCTTCCTCTTTTTTCCCCCAGGGTTATCACTGGGACTTCGTGCCTACACTACGAATCCACTGCTTCTGGAAGCTATTTTTTCTCTTTTGTTGCCCTTTTTGTTGCCCTGTTGTTGTTATTGGATAGGACAGAGAAATCAAGAGAGGAGGGGAAGACAGAGATGGGAGAGAAAGAAAGACACCTGCAGACCTGCCTCACTGCTTGTGAAGTGATCCTCTTGCAGGTGGGGAGCCAGGGGCTCGAACCAGGATCCTTTTGCTGATCCCTGTGCTTCAAACAGTATGTGCTTAACCCACTGTGCTACCGCCCAGCCCCTCCTCCTTCCTCTTTAATGTAGGCAGATTCTTCCTCACCTGAGCTGATGGGAGGCAGGGAGGTTCATTCTGTGCCCCTATCCCTCCATCTACCCACATGGGCCCCCAGGCATCCCACTGCAGTAAGGGTAAGCAGCCTGTATGCACGAGTACACACACACACGCGCGCGCACACACACACACACACACACACACACACACACACACGGCCTGCCATTATTAATAATGTCCTCCCTTTGTCCCTCCCCCAGACCTGCTCAACCAGTCTCCCCACAGGCATGGGGTAGGCCTGACATTTGAACCAACTATTACTCTCTCATTTCTGGGAGAGCAGGAGGAAATGTGGGTCTTGTATCTAGAGGCCTGGTGGGGAGCAGCAGGTGACCCATAGGGGCCCCAGGCTTGGGCTCCTGTGGGCAGCATCACTCCCCAGGGCAAAGGGCTCCTTACATCTTTCCTGAAGACAGAGAGAAAGAGAGAGGTGCTGATTCAAACCCTTGTTTCCCAAGGGGCAGACTGGAAAGCCCTCTTGAACAAAGTATTAACGAGTCAAACATAGGATCTAGGATCCCAGTTCATGCCCTGGCTTTGCCTCTGCCTCATTGTAAAATTCAGAAATGACTACCAGCTTCCATTAATTAAGCAGCTACAATATGCTAGGTACTATGCTGAGTCAAACTGTCTCTCTGAACCTCCATTTCCTCAGCCACAAATGGGGTGATGATTCTCACACTGAAGGATCAGTGCTCCCTGAGATCAGTGCACACTTTCCCCCCTAGGGACCCAGGGGGTTCAACCACACTGTCATCAGAACCACCACCCCAAACAGAGCCCTGCCTGAGGCCTAAAATCACTGAGGCCTGGAGGTCCGGTTCCATCTCTAGCACATCCAAAACCCACCTGTGTGAGCAGGCCAGGGTGCGTGGCCCCAATTACCCCTCTACAATTACTACCCTCAGCTCCTCCCTGACAGTTAGGGAACACCTGCATCACCCAGCACACCCCGCAAGACCCAGAAAGGCCTGGTTCTTCTTGGGGTGTCCACACTGGCTGGAAGAGCAGAGAGGGGCTTGGGCTGTGAGTCCTGCAGCCTTGGGGAGCCATCAAAGTCCTCTGAACAGAAGCCTGACCTGAGCTGGGAAGATCAGTTGGTCAAGATCTCCATGTAGATTTTCACCAGCTATCCACTTATAGGATAGTCAAGTATCCAGGGCCTCAGGCTGCCTGGATTCAAACCCAGGTTCTAGTTTTTGTAACTAGGTGGTATGAACAAGTTACTATGCTTCACTGCATCTCGGCTTAGCCACCTATAAGATAAAACAGCCTCCATTTGCAGGGGGTGTTCAACAGTGATTTCTCAAACACTTAGCACAGCACCTAGCATCTGGCATATGCTCAGTTAATGAAAGCAAGCCATCACTTCTAAATTTATGAAATAGTTTCATTCTTCATGCTCTTCTGCCTGGTAGGTTCATCTCCCATAGCCTGGCCACATTGCAGGTAGATGAGCTGGTACTTTTGGGGGCTCCCCATTGGCTCACCAGTGCTCAGAGGGATGGAGGTCTCTCTCTCTCTCTCTCTCTCTCTCTCTCTCTCTCTCTCTCTTTCTCTCTCTCTCTCTCGTTCTCTCACTCTCTGTCCCTTTCATTTGTTTTCTAATTGCAACCCAATATACCCATGCATGTGGGAAGAGCTTATAGCCCCCACCCCATCCAACTGTGAAGAGCAGTCTCAGGCAGCCACCGTAGAGGACCCATGAAGTTCTCGAAACGTAGAATTCCAGAATGAAATACCCTTTAATCAAATGTGGTATAGATTATTAGGGTGGGGGGTAGGGGGAGTTGAGGAGGTAAGAAGGAAGCACCTCTGTTTGCTTTCATTTAGAACAATCTCCAAGACAAGTAAGAAATAATATAATGAAGGGCAGATTAGGGCCTCCTGTGTATGGGCTCCCTTTTGCCTAACTGGGAGGGGGAAGAGCAGACAGGAGGAGGGACAAGAGGAGGGGAAGTGGGGAAGATGAGAGGTCAGGGCAATGTACATATTTCTCTGTGTGAACACAGATAATCTCAGAATAGAAGGTCTATTAGAAGGGGCTGCTTCTGGGGAAGGAAAGTTAGGGACTGGAGGACAGGTATGGTAAGGATTTTTTTTCTACTCCATCTCCTTTTTAAAAAATTATTTATCGATTTTTTTTTAATTTGTTAAGACAAAGAAAAATTGAAGGGTAAGGGGAGGTTGGGGGGAGAGAAAGAGAAATACCTGCATCACTGCATCACCACTCATGAAGCTTCCCCACTGCAAGTGGGGACCAGGGGCTTGAACCTGTGTACTTGCACATAGTAATGCCTGTGTTCTATGTGGTGTGCCACCAGCCAGCAGCATTCATCTCCTTTTTTATAGTGGATTTTGTGCCATGTGTTTATAGTAATTGTTCAACTCTAGGGCCGGGTGGTGCACCTGTTGAGTGCACATATTACAGTGCACAAGGACCTGGGTTCGAGCCCCCGGTCCCCACCTGCAGGAAGAAAGCTTTCCGAGTAGTGAAGCAGGTTTGCAGGTGTCTCTCTGTCTCTCTCCCTCTCTATCTGCCCTCCTCCTCTCAATTTCTGGCTGTATCTATCCAATAAATAAATAGATAATTTTAAAAAATTCAAAAAAAATTGTTCAACTCTAAGAACACAAGTACTATTTAGGACTTTGGAAATCACACAGTCCAGCACTGGGCCCCACTAACTGTGGGAGCACTCCTCAGCATCCCTGACAGGAGATCCTATCTTAGATGCTCCCATGACGGGGATCTCAGTAACTCACCAGCCAGCTCATCCAGCTTGTGGTGGCTCAGAAGGGTGGACTGAGAATTTAAAAAAAAAAAAAAAAAAAAAAGTGGAAGGGACAGGAGCCTCTCTTTTGCCCCTCTAAGTGGAAGAGGCTGTGAGTTTTCTATCTGGGGCCCCACTCCCAGAGCTGCCTGTCACCAGACCCAGGCAGGAGAACAGAACGGAAAGGTGGCAGGGTGTGCAGGGTGTGCTCTGCTGTGATTAAGGTCCCATGGGTACCCAAGGCACAGCCAGCTTCCCAGGGCACAGGGCCATGACTCAGGGCCACACAACAAGGCCAACCCAGGTGGCAGCTAATGGGCCACCCGCGCCCTTCCCAGCCCAGTACCCCAGCCAGTTCTCTGTATCAGGCATGCACCACCTGGCTCACCACTGCCCCCCTTGGCAAAGAGAAGCATAGAGAGATTAAGGCTCTAATGCCAGGAACCTTGGGCTTAAATCCCACCACCCCGGTTTGTTGGCTTGAGCCTCAGTTTCTCCATCTGTGCAGGGGGTAATTATGCCTTCTCATAGGCTCTTAGAAAGGTGCTCCAAGTTGGCCAAGCAAAGCAACCAGTTCAGCCTCAACATGAGTCTGCACTTGGTAAATCTCAGTAAATGTTAGCCATTCTCATTCTGGGTGCCAGCCTGCCAGCGGGGATGGAAACAAAAAACTTAGGTGCCCCAGATCACCCTGCAGGGTTTCAGAAAGGTCTACCAGGTAACCCCCAGAGAGTTCTTCACCACATCCACCCCTGCCCCCACTCCCACCCCGTCCCCAGAATGTCAGCTCCGAAGGATACATGTGTCCCTCTGTCTTGCCAGCTGTGTCTATGCCCAGGACAGTGTGACCACACAGTCAAAGCACCCACACCATCCCACAAGGCCCTAGACTCAGATGTCCACATGCTTGGTTTATTGCTGGTGTCACCTTGAGCTTCTGAACTATGAACAAGATGCCCTACATTTAATCTTCCTCTAAGCCCCAAAAACTTTCGTACCCAAGCCCATGTTTAGTTGATGCCCAGTATGTGTTTATGAATGAATGAATGAATTAACGAACGAATGAACAAATGAATTACAGAGTGAATACCTCCTGTGCTACTGTTTCCCTCACTGTGCCCTGCGAGTCATGGGTTTTCAGTCTCCTTTTACAAATGGGGAAGCTAGGCTCATGGAGGTGAGAAGATTCATCCCTAAAATGGAACCCAGACCTGTCAGGCCCCAAATCCCTGTTCCCCACGGGCTTCTCTGTGTGGGGGGAAACCATTGCCCTCCAGAGCTCAGAGCAGCTGGGCAAGCAACCAGCTCCTGTGGAGCTGAACTGCCTCCTTATCCTCAGTGGGGAAACTGAGGCCGACTCAGAGGCGGAGCTGGCCCAACTTGGCAAGGGCGCCTGCCTGGGAGGCAGCCTGGCCAGGTGCCTGGTCAGGGGGCGGGGGCCTCTGTGAATCGCTCCTCAGTCCTGGCGACCACAAGCGGGTTGGGTGAAAGGCGGCTGCTCCCCGCCCGCTTCCCCGCCAACGTGGGCCCAAACAATGGGCCTTTGTGCCTAGCGTGGGCGGGTTGTCAAGGTGCGCAGCCCTGGCCTGGAGCCCTGGCCTCGGCCTCTACCTGGGCACAGGGGCCGGGCCGGGCTGGGGATGGGGGGAGGGCGGTTCTGCGGGGGCCTGGAAAGCCAGCAGACAGAGGAGTGGGACTTGCAGAAAACAATCACAGCAGGGACAGCAAAGCATAGAGGAGGTGTCCAGGCACCTAGGGGCGGCAGAGTCCTGTCTGTGTGACTCTTGCTGTGGCCTAAGTATCCCCCAACCTACATCAAGGGGATGCATGTCCTTGCACCTATAGCCTGCCTTTGGGAGGGCGACAGAGGCAGAATCCCCTTCTTCTCTCCCCTCACTGGCTTCAGGTGCCCCACACAAGTTCATCCAGAAGCAAGCACCCCCTCCTCCCCAGTCTCTGGGAGCCCCACACCCCAAATTGCTGCTCCTGTTTCAACATTGACAGGAAATCACCACTCTGCACCACCCAATCTACTCAGGCTCTTTCCCCTTCAATAGTCATGAACCCACCAGGCAGGAAAGCAAGGGGCCTGGCAGACATGGGCATGTGCCTCACTACACAGGAGGCAGTCCAAGTTGCAAGAGGGGGCTGGGACTCCCCCAAGGGTACACATGAAGTAGAACAATTACATGTAGCCAGACTCCAAAGTTTTCTAGTGACCCCCCCAGAAGGAAGAGGGGAGCAAAAGTCCAGTCTCTGCCCTCTAAATGTTTATCTTAGGGCAAGAGAAAAAAAAGCACACCAGCAACAGTGATCATATAAGTAACCAGCATTGCTGAATACTTAATCAGGGCTTTGTGTAGAGAATCTTATTTTCCTTCAGCAAAATCACCAGGCAGCAGGTCTGATTATGCCCGTCCTGCAATTGAGAAGACAGGCTTAGCTAAAGTCACTCACCTAAAGTCTTGCAGCTAGTAAGCAGACTCAAAGCCTGCAGAGTGTACTGAATGTCTGCCCCATTGACCCTCACCACCACCTGGCCAGTCAAGGTGAATGATCCCAAATTACAGATGAGGAAACTGAGGCCTGGAGCAGCGTTCACACACTCAAGATCACATAGCCAAGGAAAGGGAGAAGGAATTCACCCCTAGGCTTCAGGTCAGAAAACTCCCAGCCTCCTTCCCCTCTTCCATCACAACTGACTTTCCTGAATGCCCCCTTGCTCAGTTCCCAAATCCTGCAACACCAGCTCCCCATTCTCAGCTCCCACCTGCAGCAATCTCCCAGGCCCATCCTCTCTGGCCTCACCCAACATGTAGCAGGTGTTCATGAAAATCCAAAGAGAAAATCTCAGCTGGGAATAAGCTAAGCACCATGTGCAGGAACTCAGAGCAGAGCACAGAGCCTTCATGGGGAATGAAGCGCTGTCCTTGGCCAGCTCCACCAGCAGAACTAATCTCCAGGGCAGGACACTGGTTTGGAAGAAAGGCAAGTTTCAAGAAGCTGAAGTTCACATGCTGTCATCCCTACAATCATACACACAAGCATTCAAATCCTTCAAGGACACATCTGTATGTAAAAAGTAGAAACATTACATGGTGTGTTAAAATTACTTTGGGAAACTGGTCATAAGGAGATATGTGAAAGCATAGTCTTCACACACTAAGAGAAATGTGTTCTTGTAGCCCTGGAGGTGGTGCAGTGGATAATGCATTGGCCTCTGAGTTTGATCCCAAGCACTGAATGTTCTAAAGTGATGCCCTGGTACTCTCTCTTTCTCCTCTCTCTCTCTCTCTCTCTCTCTCATTAGTAAATGAATGGTTAAAAAAAGCATTCAGGAAATGTGTCCTTATATCCACAGAGTTAAATGAGAATATCTATAGCACCTCCATTAAAAATATGAGAATTCAGAACCAGGTGGTGGCACACCTGGTTGAGTGCACATGTTACAAAGTGCAGCGACCTGAGTTTGAGTCCCTGGTCCACACCTGCAAGGGGAAAGCTTTGTGAGTGGTGAAGCAGTGCTGCAGGTGTCTTTCTCTCTCTCTCTCTCTCTCTCTCTCTCTATCTATCTATCTATCTATCTATCTCCCTCTCTATCCCAATGTTTCCTTTTTACTTTCTGGCTGTCTCTATCCAATAAATAAAGATAATACCAAAAAAAATTAAATAGTGACATTATTTTAAGAAAAACATACATATATAAGAACTGGAACTAATATACACTTCACAGTAGAGTAGGTAAACAAACTATGATCTACTTAAACTGAGAACTACTGCACAACAGTTTAAAGGAATGAGCCCAAAGCATGGACTGACTTCATGGGCAGAATATTGATGAGAAGTGCCAGAGACTGAAGAATACACACAAAGCAACTGAACCTCTGTGAAGTCTAAGATCAGGCAAAATTGATATTAGAAATGGGTTGCATTCAGGAGGGGGATTCTGTGAACCACCAGACTGTGTATACGGCTTGCGTGTTCCAGAACGTTGGTGGTGGTAGGAACTTTAGACACTTCTGCAGGTGTGTGAAGTCATACTCTCCTATTTTTATAGAATTGTAAAGTGGTGGGAGTTGGGTGGTAGTGCAGCAGGTTAAGCGCAAGTGGCGCAAAATGCAAGGACCAGCATAACAATCCCAGTTCAAGCCCCCAGCTCCCCACCTGCAGGGGAGTCGCTTCACAAGCAATGAAGCAAGTCTGCAGGTGTCTGTCTTTCTCTCCCCCTCTCTGTCTTCCCCTCCTCTCTCCATTTCTCTCTGTCCTATCCAACGACGACTACATCATCAACAACAAGAATAACTACAACAATAAAACAACAAGAGCAACAAAAGGGAATAAATAAATAAATAAATATTTTTAAAAGAATGTTTTTTTAAAAAGAACTATAAAGTGTTAAATGAATAAAATTTGTTTTAAAAATAACAAATCAAAAGCCAGATGTGACACATTTGGTCGAGTGCACATGTTACCGTGCACAAGTACCCAGGTTCAAGCCCAACCCCAAGCCCCCACCTGCAGAGGAAGAACTTCACAAGCAGTGAAGCAGTTCTCTCTCTCTCTTCCTGCCCTCTTGATTTCTCCCTGTCTCTCAATAAAAAAAAAAAAATCAGATAATTGGACTTTATAGCTCCCCAAAGCAAACTACAGAAAAAAATAAAGCTATGCTTGGTGTCACAAGCATGAATCTAGGGTTAGCAGCAACTTCTAGGAGAGATCCATGGGAAAGGACCAGGGAAGTGACACCTACTGAGGGACTTTCTTCTTAACTGGATGCATGTGAGTTTTTTAATATCTATAAATATTATTGAGTGTTGAAGATGTTTTATTGAAACCCAAACCCAAAACAAAAGCCATTATCACAGCTTCTCCTGCTCCAGAAAACACAATGGCTCCCCACTGGGTACAAGCAAAGGCCCACCCTCCTTTTGTGTGCCATTGGGAGTTGCATGCTAGGCCTCAACCTGTCTTTCCAGCCTCCTCTCAACCCTCCCCACCAGCCATGCTAGTCTCCTAGCTCTTCCCTTAACACTCCTTAGACATTCCCATCTCCACGCCTTTCCTCCCACCTGGAATGCCCTCCCCATTCCTGCCAACTTGCTCTGTTCTCTCTCTCTCTCTCTCTCTCTCTCTCTCTCTATCTATCTATCTCTATCTCTATCTCTCTCACACAGACATATGCACACATACACACACACACACACACACACACACACACACATCATCATCATCATCATCATCACAAGGCAGGGCATTCATCCATCTTGTCCATAGCTGTAGCCCAGGACATATTATAGTAGATTCTCAGTAAATGAGCTAAAAGAGTACACATCTGAGGCCGGGTGGTGGCACACCTGGTTAAGTGCATGTATTGCTATGCACAAGGACCTAGGTTCAAGCCCCTGATCCCTACCTGCAGGGGAGAAGTTTCACAAGTGGTGAAGTAGGGCTGTGGGTCTCTCTGTCTCTGTCTCTGTCTATGTCTCTGTCTCTCCCCTCTACCTCCCCCTCCCTCTCAATTTATCTCTGTTATGTCAAATAAAATAAAGTTTTTAAAAAGAGCACACGTCCTACAAAAATAAATAAATAGCACAACACCTTGCTTGATTGTTGTCAACCCTGGGTGATACAACAAAGATATAACAAAGAAGGGTTTCAATGACCATGTAGGACAGAATCTTTGCTCTCCATCATTCTACTGCACCCGGGTCCAAGGTTGCACTGGCTCAGAAGAAATAGGAAAGAAAGGTGGATCAGGCTGGACTGTGCAGCTTGGTGGGCCCCTGTCTCAGCCTACCAGGTGGCTTAAAAGTGTCCCGTGTCCCACTGAAATCATATATATTAATGTCCCTGAGTTAGTGCCATGGGTGGAATTTGCTCTAATCCTATTGGAATCTTTAGTGTTCATTTTCCTCTCTGTAGTCCAGCTCCATTTCCCTGGGGTCTTAGCATTTCTACTGTGTTTATAAATCTTAATGGACCCATCATGTAGAGATAAAAACAGAGACTCAGATCAAGAGACACCGAGACAGAAGAGAGAGAAGCCAAAGGAGACAGAGAAAAAAAAAAAAAAAAAAGCTTTGCCACTTGTGAAGCTTCCTGGCTGCTGTTGAGGACAGAGACTGGAACCCAAATCAGAAAAATCTGACTCTATATTTTTTACGTGTGTGTGTGTGTGTGTGTGTGTGTGTGTGTGTGTGTGTGTGTGTTACCAGAACATGGCTCAGCTCTGGCTTATGGTGGTACAGGGATTGAATCTGGGACCTCAGAGACTCAGGCATGAAAGCCTGTTACATAACCGTTATGCCATCTCCTCCAAACAACAGCAAGAATATTTATTTAAAAACATACTAAATGGGGCAAGGGCAAATAGCATAATGGTTGTGCAAAGAGACTCTCATGTTTGAGGCTCCATAGTCTCAGGTTCAATCCCCCACATCACCATAAACCAGAGCTGAACAATGCTCTGGTAAAAATATATATATATTTTTTAAAAAGTAATAATAATAAAATAAAACTTATTTAAAAAAAAAAAGAAAGAAAACATACCAAGTAGGGGGTATACAGTTTAATGGTTATGCAAGAAGACTCTCATGCCTGAGGCTCCAAAGTCCCAGGTTCAATCCCCTGCACCACCATAGACCAGAGCTGAGTAGTGCTCTAGTAAAAATAAATAAATAAATGAATAAATAACATTAAGTGCAAGTGTGTGCTACATTAATGTGAATGATCATGTCAGATTTCCACCACCCTATGAAGTGAGTGCCACTAGCCTCTTCATTTTAAAGATCAGGAACTTGAGGCACAGCTCACCCCACTCATAAAGCCAGAGAACGGTAAGGCCAGACTGGCTGCTCCAGCTCTGCCCCAGACTCAAGGCTGAACCATTTGCTGTAAGAACAGGTTCTAAGTAGACGGGTTTTTGACTGGGACCCAGAACTGAGTTTCTAAGACGTTCACCTGAGTCCAGTGCCTGGGTCCCAACCCACACTCAGCAAGGAGTACTCAGAGGATTCTGTGACTCTCAGCCCCTTCAACTACCACCCAGACCCACAGGCCCTGGTGTCACTTAGGTCCCCTGGGTTCACTTTTCTCTCCTCAGCACTTCCTGTTGATCTGTAGTCAGATTCCTGGGAATTCCCCATGCAGTGACTGTCCCTAACTACAAAGTCAGCTGCACAAAGATGCTCATTGTGGCTCTGTTTATAGGAAAGACACTTTGGAACCACCTAAATGTCCACCCATGAGGGACGACTAAACACGCTGGGACCCAGGCACCAGTGACAATGAGAACAGAGCAGAACTCAAAGTATATGCGACATCTGACCCAGCAATTCCACTTCTAGGAATATATCCTACAGACTTGCACATAGCCACAAGGACGCTTGCATAAGACCGCCTGTCGCAATTACAGTGGCGAAAGTCTATAAGCACCTCACAAACCATCAATAAGGAACTGGTCCCATAAATCATGGGTCATTTCCACAAGGAGCAGCTGCATCACTTAAAAACAAAAAATAGGCCAAGGTGAAACAACTTGAGATCCACTGTTGAATTAAAAAAAAAAAAAAAGGCACAGGACCAATATGTATACTCTATCTGTATGACTGATGGTATGTGCATAAAAATCTGCCTGAATGCTATGCAAACTATTGTATTTCCTGATGACTGTAAAACATTAACTTCCCCCCAATAAAGGGGAAAATGTTAAAAATTAAAAAAGAAAAGAAAAATAAATCAATCAATATCTGCCTCGGAGGTGGAACAGTGGCTAAAATGTTAGACTCTCAAACATGAGGTCCCGAGTTTGATCCTTGGCAGCAAATGTACTGGTTCTATCTTTCTCCTCCTCTCTCTCATTAATGAATAAATAATTTTTCTAAGAAGTATAATCTTTCTAGAAAATACAAGATAACCTCTGAAGCTAGGGATATAGCTCAGTGGTAGAGTACTTGGATTGTATATATGAGGCCCTGAGTTTGATCCCTGTTAACATGAAAAAGAAAAAAGCATGACAGCAAGAAGGAAGAGGAGGAGAATGTCAGGAAGAAAGGAAGACAAGAAGAAAGGAAGGAGAGGAAAAGAGAGCATCTAAGTAAAAAAAGGAAGGCATATTTTTTTAATTTTGGTAATTGATAACATATAGCTGCCTTATATAATGACAAATCTTAATGAACTATAAAAAATGCTTAAAAATGGAAGAGTGCTGCCATCTCCATGTAAGATAAATCTTTTTTTCTTTTTATTTGACAGTCAGAAATTGAGAGAGAAAGGGGAGATAGAGAGGGAGAGAAAAGAGAGACACCTACAGCACTGTCTTACCACTTGTAAAGCTTCCCTTCTGCAAGTGGAGACCAGGAGTTTGAGCCTGGATTTTTGCACAAGGTAATGTGTGCACTCTACCGAGTGAGCCACCACTCAGCCCCTGAGATGAGTCTTGTGATAAAGTACTAAGGATAAAAGAGGTAACTTAATTTATAAGATATAATAATCACACATAGGTGTAGGGAAATTTCTAGAAAGACTCATTAAATTATTAACAGCCAAAGTCCCACTATTCATGCATCATGTTCACTTACTCATTTAATCCTCACAATAATGAGAGGATGTGACCAGGCTGATATTTATCCTCATTTCACAGATGGGAAAACTGAGGCTCAAGAAAAGAAATCTGCTATCCATGGTCACAATTAAGGGAGACCTAGATGGAATTTGAACCATACCTACAAGGCTTCAGAGGGGTAATTCAAATGGGGTAATTTTCACTTTTATTTCCCACCAGGGCTTCACTGGATCTTTGTGCCTGTGCAGTTCAACCATCACCAGTGGACTCTTGCTTTTTTTTTCCAGATAGAGGGTGAGCAACAAAGAGAGGGAGAAAGAGGCAGAAATGAGGTAGTAGTGCACCCAGTTAAGCGCATGTACAAGGACCATGTACCCAAGGACCCACGCAAGGACCCAAGTTCGAACCCCTGCTCCCCACCTGCAGCAGGGATGCTTCACATCTTTCTCTCTCCCTCTCCCTTTCCTCTCTCAATTTCTCTCTGCCTTATCAAGTTAAATAAAGAAAAGAAAAACAGAAAAGAAAAAAAATGGCTGCCAAAGGGATAGATTCATAGTGCCAACACTGAGCCCCAGGAACTAGAGGCAAAAAAGAAACAAAGAAAGGAAGGAAGGAAGGAAGGAAGGAAGGAAGGAAGGAGGAAAGGAGGGAGGTAGGAAGGAAGGAAAGTAGGAAGGAATGGACAGAGAGATGAAAGGTACCTCAGCACTTCTCTGCAACTTTTGAAACTTCCCTTTTGCATAGTGCTCCCATGTGGTAAGTATCCAGGGGCTTTACCCAGATTACACACAGTAAAGTGTGCATTCTACCAGGTGAGTTACTTCCCAGTTCAAGTCCCAGCAATTTTCACTTTTTTGCTTTGTATTCTTCAGCAGTAGTAGAAGTTAAAACAATAAAACCAGGTTTCTCTTCTTTAAAATAAAGCCTTAAAAAAAAAAAATCCTCAGAACGCCGCCCCAAGTGTCTCTAAGTCAACAGCCCCTTCTCCTGACCCTCACATTCCCCCACCTGCTCCCCCCCCACCACCACCAGACCTGCCCATGAGCTCCAGAGTCTGTCACAGGGCCAAGCAAGGGCAGAGAGCATATTCCAGATAAAAGGTCACCTAGGAGACTTGTCACCAAATACAGAGGCCCTGACCCTCGCCTGCAGTCAGGACAGTGAAGAAAGAAGCAGCTAAGAGCGCCCTTGGGAACAGTGGCAGTTGCCTGGCCAGGGACTAGGCGCCCTGGTGGAATCAGTGCTGCCTCTCTGGGCTGTGCTAGGGCACCACAGTGCAGAAGGAGGCTCTTACTCACTGGAGCACTCAGCCAGGGCTGGGATGTCTATAACTCTGTGTCTGGGATGTCTGTCCATCAAGACATATGAAAAAGCTAAGCTGCTCAGGTGGGGGGCAGGGGGAGTGTTGACAATTGGGAGGGTTAGTAGTCTGGGAGTTGGCACAGTAAACAATTGGGAGGGTCCAGGGGAGGATTACATCATGTCACTGTAAGGCTTCTGCGTATATATTTGAAATTTTTTAAAAAGTGGATAAGATAGCTGACTGTCAGCTGCTAGGAATGGAAAAGAAACTGGGCTCAAAAGGACAACAGGGGACTTTATAAAGTGATGGGGCTACTCTGTGTAGGTTTGTCAAAACTCAGAGGCCTACACACCCAGAAAGGCTGAATTGGACTATATCTTATCTGATGTAAAAAGTGACTACTTGAAGTAACCCAGGAGCTGGATAAAGCCTTGAACTCTCAAGCATGAGGACCCCAGTTTGATCCCCAACCAAAGTGCTAGAGTACTGCTTTAGTTCTCTCTCTTCCTCCTGTCAACACTAATGTGAACATTAAATAAATATTTTTTTAAAAACAACAAATAAACCTTTTTTATAAAGTGGCTTTAAAAAGAAAAAAGTTGATGGCCAGGAGATAGCTCACCCTTGCAGAGAACACGCTTTACCATCACAGAGACGTTGGTTCAAGCCTCAGCACCATACAAATATACTGTATACGGCACCCGGGGAATATCTATGAACAGTGGGAGTGGCGCTATAATGATCTTCTCTTTCTGCTTCTTTCTCTTTGCTTCTCTCTCTCTATCTCTCTCTCTGCTTCTCTCTCTCTGCTTCACTCTCTCTGCTCCTCTCTCTCTCTCTCTCCTTTCCATTCTTTCTCGATCTGAAATTAAAAGGGAAAATAAAAGTCTGCCAAACGCAGTGGGATCCCACACAAAAAGTTGTAGGAGGCAAAGAACCAGCAGGCTCCAGAGGGGCTCCCCCAGGAGCCTCTATTTTAGGCCTTGAGCCAGGCTTACTTGAGCCTGTCCTGCAGTGGACTCTAGGGGGTCAGCAGTTCAGGAGAGCCAGCCTACTGTCCTCAGACCTACAGTCGAGTCTCAGAGAATCCAGGCCCAGGTTCCCCAAGGGTGCTAGAGACACTCTCAGCAATGTCCACATGTGTCCTAGAAAAGACACCTCTCCTGGCATGGGCAGCCTCAGCAGGGCAATCAGGTCAGCTGGAACAGCCACTCTATTCACCCTACTGTTACCTGGGTTACCAAAGCTTGGGGGTCCAGAGGCGGGAAGAAACTTACCCAAAGTCACACAGCAAGTCAGGCAACTCAGTCTGGAATGGGCCCTTCCTAAACTGAAGCTTCCTGTTCAAGATGGTCTAAACCTGTGTTTTTGCACAGGGGAGCAAGGCCTGTGAGCCTCTGGTCCTGTCACTGTGACCCCATTTGCTATGGCTCCCACAAATTGGTGGCAGGGGCTGCTGGCGGCTGGAATGTGAGACTCCAGTCTAACCACCATCTCTTCTTGCCCCTATCTTCTCAACTAGATTTTCCTGCTTCTACCCTGGGGGACAGAGGGCTGGGCCCACAGAGGAAGCAAGGGGTCCTGCACCCCCCACCCCTAGCCCGCTTGCCCTGGGGAGCGCCCATTGGCAGAGAGCCATGGAGCCTGCCCAGCCCACGAAACTCACCTCACCCAGAACCTGTTTCAACTCCTCCGGTGCACCTTGGCAGCCAGGGAGGCCTCATTAAGTGATGCCAGCACCTCCCACACAGCACCTCAAGAAGGGGAGGGGGCACACACCAACAATGGGACTCTCCGCTGCCTTACCCAGGGACCCCCAGGCTCCAGGGAGGGAAGAAGCAGCATAGTGCCCTGCCACCCTCGCCCAGCCAGGAGCAGGAGCTGTGCTGAGAGATGGGCCTGCCATCTCTCTCCCCAGGAAGCCACAGAGCCCCGCAACGAAGCTGAACCTCCTTAATTAACCGCAGTGATTAAGAGGCCACCTTGGAAGGCCCCCAGGGCTCCAAGGAGAGCTGGGGGCCCAGAGTGGGGGTGAACTGGACCCACCAGCTGTAGTAGGCTCGGAGGTTCTGCCTTAGGGGGAAGAGGGGATGACCCCCCTCCAACACCATCCCACACCAGAGAGTTAGGGGCAAAAAATTTATCCGCCCCTCCCTGGCTGTGTGACTCTGGGAAAATGGCCTCACCTCTCTGGGCCTTGGTTTCCACTGGGAGGGAGGGCAGGGTGGCGGCAGGCTTGATTAATGACTGTTTGTGAAAAGGTCCCAGAGATGCTGCTGATAACAGGCCCAGCTATTATTCTGGGAAGGCATGGAGGAGTGTCTGAGCCCATAATTACTGAGAGGATGAAAACAGTGAGGAAGGAGGGAAGAAGCCTCGCCCGGCCCTGCCCCCATTGCCCCCCACGCATGCCCTCCTAGCCTGGCAGAATCCCTCCCCCAGGCAGGGAACACAAGGGCAGGGGGCCAGCGACCCCTGTCTAGGTCCTAAGTCTTCAATCACTTATCTTGGCACCTAGATTCCTAACCTATTTCCACCCATTCCTTAGCGCTGTATCCATCCCAGGAGTGTTTGTCGAGCACCTACTGTATGCCAGGCAGCACAGCAGAAAGCAAAACAAGACACGCTCCCTGGTCACAAGAGTGCAAGACAAAGTAGATAGTAAATAAGTCAAAAAAGTGTGTCACTGAGGGAGTAAGTGTGTGTGTGTGTGTGTGTGTGTGTGTGTGTGTGTGTGTGAAGGGAACCATTGAGAAAGATGAGTTAAAATGCTCCAAGAGGGCTCCTCAGAAGAGATGATATTGCTGAGAAGAGAAGGATGAGATGGAGCTGCTGTAGGGAAAGTTCTGAACAGAAGAACAGAAGAGCTACGGGTGCAAAGGCCCTAAGGTGGAGAATTGGGCCCAGTGAGAGGCTGGCACAGAGAGCATTAGGAAAGAGTGGTGGAAGACCAGGCAGAGAACAGAAATGGGGGTGGGGGGCCTCAGGGCAGGCAAAGTCTTCTGGCAGCAGCAATGGGCCAAGGCTGAGAATGTGAGAATATCAAGCAGGGTAAGAAGATAGGGCAGGACCCTTTCCCCAATACAGAGACCTCACGCAGGCAGGTGGAATTCAAATGACTGCAGATCAGCTCCAAATGTGACTCGGATTCTGGCCATGTCATCTTGAGCTTCAGGGTCTTTGCCTGGGAAGTGGCAAAGACAAGAGATTTCTTTTTTTATATATTGATTTATTGGATAGACAGCCAGAAATTGAGAGGGTAGGAAGTGATAGAGAGGGAGAGAGACAGAGAGATATCTCAGACCTGCTTCACCACTTGCAAAGCTTTCCCCTTGCAGGAGGGAAGCAGGGGCTCAAACCGGGTTCCCTGCACACTATAACATTTGCTCAACCAGGTGCCCCACCACCCAGCCCAAGACAAGAGATTTATTCTTCCTATGAGAAGAGATGGCCTTTTCCACTGCCAGTGGTCCCTGAAGCCTTGCAGCCCAGATTTATTGAGTATCTACTATGTGCTCTCCATAGCCACAGAGGCCTGGCAGAGAACTGAAGGAAGCGTATATTGTGGGAAGTATAAAAGGAACACCAGCAGCTCCTGAGGGCTCAAGATCATCCATCCCTGCATTCAGATCCCAGCTCTGCCCCTGAGGAGCTGTATGCTCTGGGCAAACATATTAGCTTCTCTGAGCCTGAGTTTCCTCACCCATAGAGTGGGGCTACTAGAAATGCATAACTTATGAGGTTGTTGTGAGGATTAAGTCAATGCACACCGGTAAAGCAAGAAGACAAGGTCTGGTCCACAGTAAGTGCTCATTTCCTGTTCATTTTTTATGATTCATTCCCTAAATTTCTCCTATAAGTTCCCCACCTGCCCCCGCTCCATACAAAAGACATCCCAAGGTTCACTGGGCAACAAGTTGTTTCGCTTCTTGACTCTGCAAGCGACTCTTTCTTCCCTACCCCCCTTTCTTTCTACATAGAAACAGAAAGGGAGGCTTTCCCTCTCAATTTCTCTCTGTCTGTATCTAATAAATAAAATATATTTTTAAAAAGAAGAAGAAACAGAAAAGGAGGGGAGAAGAAGAAGAGAGAGAGAGAGAAGTCATAGCACCAAAGTTCCCTTCAATGCAGTGAGAGCCAGGCTCAAACTTGGGTTGCATACATAGCAAATCCTATCCAAGTGAGCTGTTTTTCTGGCCACTGCTCAACGCCACAGTGGTTCCCACTGTCCCCAGATCAGAGTCCCACCAAGAGATCACACTTGCACCCTGCCATCTCTTATACCAGCCTTATGCTCCCACTCTGCCCTCCCATCAATATGACTTCCAGTTTTCCCCCAATGCCAGTCATCCTGACCTCTGGCAATTGCACATCCTGTCCCTTTGGCCCAGCATGCCCTTCTTCCCATGATTCTGCCTGCGCTAACTCCTCCTCCCAAGAAAACTATGTGGAACTCTCTAGGGCCACCATGTGCTTGCTACTCCCTTAGCACCTGTGCCATTGTAGCACCTGCTGAGAGCACCTGCTGACCCCCATTTAGACTAGGAGCTCATTAGGGACAGGAGTGAGATCTGGAACACCTCTCTTCCACAAGGCTTAGAGGATATCTGGAAGGGTGGGAGGTAAAGAAAGGCAAAGGGGGAGGGGATATTAAGATATATATTTTTTTTAATTTTATTTTATTTAGGATGGGGTGGAAAGAGTTGAAAGAGAACTATGGGGTACTGGTGCATAATGAAATTATATTCAAATATAATGACTGCATTGTAATGCATTAACCCCCTCAATAAGGATGTTTATTTATTTACTTATTTTGGAAAGAGACAAAGAGAAATTGAAAAGGAAAGGGGAGACAGAAAGGGAGACAGACAGATACCTACAGACCTGTTTAACCACCCACATATCTTCCTCCCACCAGTGTGGATCAGGGGTTTGAACTCGGGTCCTCGCACATGGTAGCATGTGCTCCCAACCAGGTATACCACTTCCTGGCCCCCTAAGGTTTTTTTTTTAACTAGAAAGAGACCAAAGCACTTGCAGCCACATGTGGTGCCAGGAATTAAACCTGGAGACTCAAAAATGTGAAGCAGGCTCTCAACCACCAGACCACCTCCCCAGCCCCTGAAGTGAATGTTTAAGGTGAGTTATGATGGTTGAGTTAAATCTGACTGACTGGCATGAAATCCAGTGAGCTGGGGTGAGCTGAAATGCTGAGGTGAGACTGATCCCAGCTGAATGCGACTAACTTGAGCTGAATCAAAGCAAGTGACACCTTGAGACAGGCTTAGGTGAACTAAGCTGAGTTGAATTGAGGTAAGCTTAGTGGAGGTGAGGTGCACTAAGTTAGGATGGATTGAGTTCAAACAAGTCAAAGTGCATTTTAAGCTGAATTGGGTTATACTGAATCGTAGTGCTGAGTGAGAGCTCACGAAAATAAAGTACAAGTGAGCTGAGAAGTTCTAATGAATTAAACTGACTTTAAGTGAATTGAGCTTTATGGAGTTGAGGTGCTAAACCCATTTTAGATAATGAGCCAAACCAGTATCTTTCAACCTGTTGTTGCTTCCATAAGAAGCAGTTTTAGAATATATTTTTCCCAAGAGTGCTTCTGTGGAATTTTAGTACCACAACTGACTGCATGTTTATGTTCTGTGCATTATACACAAAAACAATGAGTTTTTAACCCCCACAAGACTCAACTTCCACCCCCTTGAGGGCAACATCACCCCACACACAGCTACATGGTGCCCTAGGGAATGAATTCGTCAAGCTGAGTGAGGTGAGTGGACTTGCAGCTCTCAAATCAGTTTATCTCACCCTCCCAGAGGCAGGAGTCTTCCTGGAGGAGGGGGTCTTTGTCACCATAAGGCAGAGGCTAGGTCAACCTCAGTGCCAACTCCCTGCTGGATGAATAGAACCTGTCTCCTGCAAAAGATTCTGGGAACAGGGGTCTCGCTTCCCAGCCCCACTTCCTCCCCTGTGACACAAAAGTACACCAACAACAGGGAGAGCAAGTGCACTGGTCCTGAAGCTGAAATAATCCCAGTAGCTGTGAGGTTGTCCTGTTCTTGCAGGAGTGAGGTCCTTGGGGCCATGAGGATCCCCAGGAGGTTGCTATGCCAGGGAAGGCCCTACTGCCATGGAGCTAGTCTCTGGGCAAAGTCAGAACCAATTCCCTATGGCTCAGGCCAGTGCCTCTGACTGGGAAGTGAATCACGTGTCTGCGCTCTAGCTGCAAGGGAGGCTGGGAAGCGACCTGCCCCCCGAATCCCAGCATCCTTTGTGGGAAGCAGGATCTGCTCATCCAGCAAGGAATTCTCCAAGTAGCAGATGGAAATCCAGGTTTTGGGTAGTTGGAAAAAAATAATCTCAAGTGCCAAACAGTAATCCAAGAAAACAGCTAAGGGCTACAAGGCTGGTTGAATGGATAGAGCGATCCAGGCTGGTCTGCTAGGGGCTATCTCTAAGACACCCAACCAGCACCCTGGGGCGCAGGTGGCCTGGGAACTTGCTGCTGGGTTTCAGAAACTCTTGTCAAAAGTTTCAGCTTTCCAAGCAAACTTTCAGGGAGGAAAAAAAATAGTGCCAGGGCCAAGTGGTAATGCACCTGGCTGAGCACACATGTTACAGTGTACAAGGACCTGGGTATAAGTCCCCAATCCCCACCTGTAGGGGGAAACTTTTGTGAGTGGTGAAGCAGTGCCACAGCTGTCTCTGTCTGTCTCCCTATCATCCCTTTCCTTGTCAATTTCTGTTGTCTCTATCCAACAAATAAATAAAGATAATAAAAAAAGAAAGAAAGAGAATAGTATCCAAACTGTCTCTGAAACTGTGAGAAACTGTGGTACCTATCAGAGGGAAGGGTGAGGGGACACAGTGGTTTTGGTGACAAGTGTAGTAGAGGTGTGAAACTATACCCCCCAAATCGTAGAATTTTGTCAATCACTCTTACATCAATAGCAGTTTTAAGGGCCAGGCAGTGGCACACTCAGTTGAATGCACACATCATACGAAAAGAACAAGATTCAAGTCCCTGATCCCCACCTGCTGGGGAGAAGCTTCAGGAGCAGTGAAGCAGGGCATGAGGTCTCTTTCTTTTCTCTCCCACTGTAGCTCCCCTTCCCCATTCAGTTTGTCTCTTCCCTATCAAACTGAATTAAAAATAATTAAATAATAACAATAATTTTAAAACATACATTTATTTTATTATATTTTTATTTATAAAAAGGAAACATTGACTAAACCATAGGATAAGAGAGGTACAACTCCACACAATTCCCACCACCAGAACTCTGTATCCCATCCCCTCCCCTGATAGCTTTCCTATTCTTTATCCCTCTGGGAGTATGACCCAAGGTCATTATGGGGTGCAGAAGGTGGAAGGTCTGGCTTCTATAATTGCTTCCCCACTGAACATGGGCATTGGCAAGTCAATCCATACTCCCAGCCTGTCTCTCTCTTTCCCTAGTAGGGCAAGGATCTGGGGAATCAGAGCTCCAGGACACATTGGTGGGGTTGTCTGTCCAGGGAAGTCTGGTTGGCATCCTGCTAGCATCTGTAACCTGGTGGCTGAAAAGAGAGTTAACATATAAAGGCAAACAAATTGTTGAGTAATCATGAACCTAAAGGCTGGAATAATGCAGATGAAGACTTGGGGGGCCCTCCATTTTGTAGATAGCTAGTAGGCCTATTTTAGTTATATTCCAAAGTGCCTGTGGCTATACTTTTTTTTCCCCTGAGCCTGAAATCTGATATGCAGGTGGATCCAGTTATTGTCTGGGGAGATTATGTCATAGCTGGAAAAAGGACCAGAAAGCTGGATCAGGGAAGAGAGTAGCTCCCAAATGTGGGAAAGGTGTATAAATATTGTTGACTGTAAACCCCATTGATTTTATGTGATCTGTGGCCCATATTCAGCTTAAGAGGCTATGTGACCTCTGCATCCCTGTAGATCTGAGCTCACATTCTGTGGTCATAAAACATATATTTATTAACTCACCACTCTCTTCAACCACTCAGAACAGTCCCACCAACATCTGTGGTGGCTCTGAAGGGCCTGGTGGGACAACCATGCATACACTCAGAGACCCCCAGACACAATAGACCAAGCACTCCATTTCAGGCCACTGACAACATTTCTCTAAGCTGTGATTTCCCTTCCTATGGGAAAAGTGATAGAGCCACCCCAACTCATAGGGGAAGAAAGTCACCCCCCACTTAGGCTATCAGGTGTCAGGTGGCCTCAGAGCAATCACCAGGGACACAAAGATCCAGATTGTATTGACTATGCACCTACTGGGTGCCAGCTACAAGACATCCTTGCACCTGCAGCTCTAAACCCCACAGCAAGTGGGAAGACAGAGCTGGGACTTGGACCCCAGCCTGCCTGGTACTCTGTCCCTGCTCTTAACCACCAATCTGTGTACCAGGCCATGCCAGGCACTGCTTATAGAGCCCCTACTGTGCACTGAACACTGAAAAGCACTGCATGTAGATTCATGTGCTTCAAACTCACAAAGGATTTCTTCATGCCCCGGTGAGGAGGCTCATCCCAGGACACAGAACCGTGGAAAGCCGGGATCTACACCCAGACTTGTCAGATTCTAGGTTCTAATACTTTCCACTGTGCTTATAGTCAGGATTAAAATAATGGCTGTCACCATTGTTGGCTGAGCATTCTTGAATGGCCAGCCCTGTTCTATATACTTTATCAGCACTGTCTTACTTAGTCCTCATTAACCCATGGGAGGGAAGGTATGTGAGCATCTTGTTTTACAAATGAGGAAACTGAGGCTCAGAGAAGAGTGTAGACTTAGCCACACTCAGAACAATAAAGAATAGCAGACCTGAGATGAGGCTGAGAAATAGCATAATGGTTATGCAAAAGACTCATGGCTGAGGCTCAAAGGTGCTGGGTTCAACCCCCAGCACCAGCATAAGCTAGAGCTGAACAGTTCTAGTAAAAGGAGGAGGAAGGAGAGG
This sequence comes from Erinaceus europaeus, assembly GCF_950295315.1. NCBI lineage: Eukaryota > Metazoa > Chordata > Mammalia > Eulipotyphla > Erinaceidae > Erinaceus > Erinaceus europaeus. The sequence goes on from NC_080162.1 coordinate 47,296,119, forward strand.
AGGAGGAGGAGGAGAGGGGAAAGGAAAAGAACTTAAAATGAAGGGAGTCAGGCGGTAGCACAGCGGGTTAAAAAACATAAGGACCGGCGTAATGATCTCCACCTGCAGGGGAGTCACTTCACATATGGTGGAGCAGGTCTGCAGGTGTCTATCTTTCTCTCCCCCTCTCTGTTTTCCCCTCCTCTCTCCATTTCTCTCTGTCCTATCCATCAATAACAACAACTATAATAACTATAGCAATAAAAGAACAAGGGCAGCAAAAGGGAACAAATAAGTATTTTTTAAAATCTTTAAAATAAAATAAGTTAAAATGAAAAGAAAAAAAATAAGCCCATGTAAGCTGGCCCCTCAGCTCCTCTCTGATGCTGGCTGAGGACATACTTCTTCCATATTGCCTCCTCCAAGATGCCCACTCATCTCTGTCACACCAGCTCCGTAGCATTCTGTTAAGCTTTCACATATTCACTGGCCTTGAACTATGAGCACCTTCTTTCCTATAATATTTCCTGGGGCGCCCACCACTACCACCACCTGATATCCCCACCCCTGGCCCTCCACAGGGGACCCTAGTCCAGCCAGACAATGAAGTTACTGCCCCATAATGGTTCATTAAACTCCCAGCCGTGAGCTGCCCAGACCTTGTGCCTAGTGACCTCAGCTAAGCATGGTGAGGGTGGAAGGGGTGAGGAAGCAAAAGGAACATTCTGTGGGATTACGGGGTACACACACACACACACACACACACACACACACACACACACACGCCTGCTGCCCGAGAGGTGCTTTAGCAATCAGAGAAGGCAATGGGTTTACTAAGAAAAGGAGGAAGAAAATGCAAGATGAGCAGGAGGCTTGTAGCAGGGGTGAATCAACACATAGTGGGTGGATAGAGTCTGGGAAAAGACCCCATGGAGCTGTTGGTTTACGAAGGGTCACATTGGGGGGAAAAGGGGGTGGTAATGCAGAAGGGCCTGGAAAGAACCTCCACAGAGGAAGAAAGGTCCATGTGTTGGAGACTCTGTTACCTCCTCAAAACTCCCTGCCTCTACCCTGCGGCACTGCCAGGCAAATCTCTACATATCCACTTAGTGAATTGAGACACTGAAGCTCAGAAAAGTGCTGTTATTTACCCCAGATCACACAGTATCTAAATGGTGAAGCTGGGAATCAAACCAATGCCTGTGGCTCAGAGAAAAAAGTTATAAGAACAGTCTTTATAGTCAGACCTGGTCTCCAATCCAGACTTCCTCACTTGTAACCATATGGCCTTCAGACACCACTGCACAGCACCACTCTAAATCTCAATTCCTCTGTCTGCACAGTGGACATAACAGTATGCCAACCTCACAGGTGGCCACATGACATCTATGAGCCTGCTCAGAATATGTGTCAAATAGGAGAAAGGGATAATAGGACTGGTAGTGTAAACCCCACTTCCATGCCTTCACTGCTGGGGAACTACAGAATAGAAATCTACAGAATAGATTTCACTGTCAGAAAACTTCTTTTTATTTTAGGCTAAATAAAACCTTCCTTGTCCTGGAGTGATTCTAAGCTAGAGACCTCCCTGCCCTCTGTTCCTCCTCTATAAAGTACAGTGAGACTACCAGCCTGCAGAGAGAACTCAGTCATTTGGCATCCATTGAGCTTCTGCTGTGTACCAGGTTCACAGTCCAATCAGGCTCTGGAACCACAGAAGAAAAGACCAACAAAAACTCTGTTTTCAACTTCTGTTTATGAATGGGATCATCCCATACTCATCTTTGTCTTTCTGACTTAGCTCACTTAATATAATTCCTTCTAACTCCATCCAAGATGGGTCAGAGAAGGTGGGTTCATTGTTCTTAATAACTGCATAGTATTTCATTGTATAAATATACAATAGCTTTCTCAGCCATTCATCTGTTGTTGGGCACCTGGTTTGCTTCCAGGTTTTAGCTATTACGAATTGTGCTGCTATGAACATAAGTGTACACATATCTTTTTGGTTGGGTGTTATGGTGTCCTTGGGGTATATCCCTAGGAGAGGAATTACTGGGTCATATGGAAGGTCCAAGTCTAGCCTTGTGAGGGTCCAGACTGCTCTCCACAGAGGTTGGACCAATTTATACTCTTTATGTATTCATTTGCAATATTCCAGCCTTTAGGTTCATGATTAGTCAACAATTTGTTTGCCTTTATATGTTAACTCTCTTTTCAGCCACCAGGTTACAGATGCTAACATGATGCCAACCAGACTTCCCTGGACAGACAACCCCACCAATGTATCCTGGAGCCCCTCTTCCCCAGATCCATGCCCCACTAGGGGAAGAGAAACAGGCTGGGAATAGGGATCAACCTGTCAACACCCATGTTGACAGGGAAGCAATTATAGAAGCAAGACCTTCTACCTTCTGCATCCCATAATGACCCTGTGTCCATAGTCCCAGAGGGTTAAAGAATTGGAAAGCTATCAGGGGAATAGATGGGATACAGAGTTCTGGTGGTGGGAATTGTGTGGAGTTGTGCTCCTCTTATCCTATGGTTTTTGTCAGTGTTTCCTTTTTATAAATAAAAATTAAATATATGTATATACATATATATATATGTTTTCTCAATAGGGCTGATGGTCTACAAAGCATAAGGCAGACATTAGACAGGTGAGTTCCTCAGAAAAAGAACCACTAGGGTTATCTATTATTTGACTGCGAAACTTGAATACCGGGGACATTCAAACAACAGAGAGCACTCAGAATTCATTTTTCTGACTGTTTTTTAATGGTGTCATTGTAATAAATGAAATGGTGTTCCTCCCCAGCTCAAAATCTTCTGTGGCTCCCACTGTCTTCAGTCAGGTGTCAATGTTTCAAAGCCAGTAGAATTTGTGTGGACCTCTCTGGTCACACCAGCTGCCAACTCTACACAAACCAAAGAGACTTCCTTGCTGTCTGCTGAAAATATTGAGTGCTTTGCTTCTCAGGGCCACCACATATGAAGTTCTTCCTCTCTGTCCAACTGGCCAAATTCTCCTCAAGAGTCACTGTCCTCCTTCCCAGGGAGACAAAGCAGGGCTCACTTGGCCTCCTTCCCTGGCCCCCGTGAAAATCCACGCAAAACGGAAAGAAAAGTAGCCAGGAAAGAGTGTGAGTCATTTGTTTACAGGCTAATTAATTAGTAAGCTCAAAAGTTGATTTCCATTCTTCCTTTTTTTTTCCCCTCTCTGCCCTTTGAGAATGTTTGGAATCTACATTGTTTCCCAACGCACTAAAAGTATGTCAAGTTTATTTTTAGCCAGTGCACATGATGGCTGGAACTGTTATTCATCCCCCTGAGAGTCAGTGCCAAGCTGGCCACAATGCCTTTGGGCTGCTTAATGTTCTTCAGATGTGATTTCTGGGAGGCCAGCAGGTCTGCAATAGTCCTAGTGGCATCAGGGTCAGTGAGACCCAAGCAGGATCCAATGCTGAGGGACTGGAGATAGGGGTTTCATGCTGCAGTTTCTCCTCCTCACCATCCGTGGCACTGTTGGGAGATGCAGGAGCAATTTCTCCCAAGCTGGTTGAGCAAGTCATTGAAACTGGATATTTCAGTGTTTTATCTCTCCAGAACTTGCCTCTAAAATGGAAATGAGAGAAGCCTAACTAGTTGTTCTTTGGTTCAACCAGGATGGAAAAGTCCTCATCCTTTATCTAGTTCATATTAACTTTGCCTTCTCTGCTCACCTCACCATCCCCCCAACCCTCCTCCCTCACTTCCTTCACCTCTATGAACTGCTGGCCTCCTCCCACCCCTCCTGCTATCTAAGAACCCAAGAGTGGGGAGCTTTGTGGGAATAAAGCATTGTGGAAACACTTGCCAGGGAGTACCATACACGATGGCTGCTCTCAGTCCTTGTCCTGGGGTGGCGCCCAGCACTTACGGGGAATCTGTTCCAGCTACCTCACCAGATACTGCTATAGCAACAAAGGTGACAACATGACTGTGGCACAGAAAACTCTTAAGAGGGGACTGGCTGTAGCACACTGGGTTAAACACACATTAGTGCAAAGCGCAAAGCCTGGCTCAAGGATCCCAGGTCAAGTCCCCAGCTCCCCAGCTGTGGGGGTATGGGGGGTCACTTCACAAGCGGTGAAGCAGGTCTGTAGGTGTCTATCTTTCTCTTCCCCTCTCTATCTTCCCCTCTTCTCTCAATCTTTCTGTCCTAGACAACAATAGCAAAAATAATAATAATGGGGGGAAATGGCCACCAGGAACAGTGGATTCGTAGTGCAGGCACAGAGCCACAGCAATAACTTTGGAGGAAAAGGAAAGAGAAGGAAAGGGAAGGGAAGGAAAGGAGAGAAAGAAAACTGTAACCTAGAGGGCAGGAGATGAGGGGTCTGTATCTGTCATGGTCCCTCTGAGTCCCCAAAGCCTAACATACAATGTACAATGGATGTTCAACAAAGACTTGTTGAATGGTTGTGACCTCAGTTTCATGTTCACTGAGCAACATCTATTAAATCATTTGCCCCTTCTGAACCTCTGTGTTCCACCTTATACATGCATAACTGACCTCTAAATGTTGGAGTTGCAATTCGGTTGCCTACAGGGGCCAGACTGGGATATAAAGCAAGGTGGGTGGAAGGCCTTCCTGTCATAGAGACAGTCCCCTCCTCGGCTTATCTAATGCACAGCATCTGCCCCCCAGCACCCCTGGACCTTCCTGTGTCTCAAGAGACGCTGGAAGCCCAGATACTTATAGACACTGTCCTAATTACCCAGTGCTGGCAACCCACTTTGACTCTCAGCAAAAGCAGCATGCAGCCCCAACCTGACCCGGCCCAGCCCGGCCCAGAGGCTGCCAGTGCGAGTCCCTTGGTGGTGAGTGTTTGTGGCTCACCAGGCCTTGACAAGGCCTGTCACACCTCAGCCTGGGACAGGGGGTTGGGATGGAGAAGGTGCGCAAGCCTCGCCCCGTGTGGGAGTAGCTATTATCCCAGCTTATGGGAGGGCCGGGCTGGACTCGTCAGAGCTGAGGCTGTGGGCATCGCCTGCAGAGCTTTGCCTTCCACTTAATTAAGGAAGCCGATAATCATCTAGGTGGAGTGTGGTGATAGAGAATGAGTTAGCAAACTATGGCCGGCTGATTGTATCTATTGTAAAAAAAAAAAAAGCCCAGATATAATATCTGATTAGTACACTTTGTGTGCCTATTATAACACGGTGTCATTATGGGACGTATTATAATTAAGGCCCGAGTGGGCCCTCTCCTCTCCCTGATGCTGCAGGTCCAGGCACCGAGTCTTTCCCTCCTTCTCTCCCTCCCTCCCTCCTGGCCCCTAGTCACCCTCCAGTGGGGCATGTGAGGCAAAACCCAGGGGTGCCAGACACTGGGCTGGGCTGGGGAACAACAGGGAGACCAAGGTAGACAAGGTCCTGTCCTCAGAGAGTTCAGAATCATGGGGAGGAGGGCAAAGACTTGAGTTCATAGGGAGCTGAATACAAGTCCTGGTGGTGAGGGGCCCACTGGGCAGGGTAGCCAGAGAAGATCCCCCTTAACTACAAGCCATGGGCAGGGGATAAGTTTTGCTCTGACATCCTCAAGCCACCAACTGGAGAAAAGAGACATGATCTGGGTCTGGTGCTCTGTGCATCCATTCCACCACTCATAAACATTTGTGAAGTACTATACACTGGGCCCAGGTTTAGTTCCAGGAGAACATAATGAACAAAACAGACAGCAACCCCTGCCCTGAGGAAGGGAACATTCTCAGGAAGAAGACACACAAATAAACAAATGTAGAATGTGCTGGCGAGTCAGGAAGACTCAAGAGCTGGGGGAAGGAGTTGATGACACTTCAGCAAGGTAGTCAAGGAAGGCTTCCCTGAGGAAGTGATCTCAAGATGAGATCTAAACAAAGGGACGGATCCAGTCTGTAAAGGAGCTCAGAGAAGAGCCAGAGGAACAGCGAGGATATAGGCCTGGGGGTTCGCCCTTACATGTCCCGTCATGTTGTGTTGGAGGAACAACAAAGAGCAAAGCAAATGAGGGCGAGAGAATGGAGGTGAGGTCACAAAGGGCACAGACCAGAGAAGCAGGGTGTTCTAACCAGGGAGTGCTGGAGGGTCAGGGTCCTAGGCAAGGGATGAGATCTGGCTGAGGGCACCTCTGGCTGTCCCAGGACCCCTCTGCCTGCTGGTAGAGCAGGGGTCACAGAGTGTGACCACAGGGCCCCTCCTGTCACAACCAGGCAGATGATGGGCTGATGGCTTGGGACCCGAGCAAGAGTGGAGGGGACATCTGGTTGGATTCTGGGTGCATTTTAGAAGTAGAACTGGACTGGGGAGACAACATAATATGCAAAAGCATTTTCTTTCTTTTTTAAAATACATTTTTTATTTATTTTAATGAAAAAGATATACAGAGTGAAGGATATAAAAAGAGTGACATACAAGAGCACTGCATAGCTCTGGTTTATGGAACTTGGGACCTTAGAGCCTATGGACCTTAGAGTCTTACATAACTATTATGCTGTCTCCCCAGCCCCACAAAAAGACTTTTATGCCTCAGGCACCAAAGGACCCAAATTCAATTCCCCAGCACCAACATAACCAGAGCTGAGCAGGGCTTGAGGGAAAAAAAAAAATCCAGGTAGGATTTTCCGCCTATTTATTAGATAATCAATGAATCAAAAACCCCTAGCTTGAGCCCAAGCATCTGGAAAGACCGAGCTGCCATTTCCTGAGCATGGGGACCTGGTGACCAAGTCTACCCACTCCCCAAAGGCCCCTTGCTGACCACCCCCCACCAGAACCATTGAGGGCAAGAGTGAGAAGTGGCCCCACCCAGGCCCCTGGGCAGGAAAGGGGCACCCAGGGCCTGGCCGCAGCATGACACAACACTTAATAATTTCTCTACTGAGTTTTGCAATGGGCACCCTTTATCGACTGGTGGAGGGAGCAGGATTTTGCAACCACCACAACGGGTAATGGTGGCCGAGGCTAGGCCAGAAGGATATCAAGCCAGGCCATGGGCATCTTGTTGGGCCACACAAGAATCAGGTTCCAAATGGGCCATCCAGATTCAGGCCATCCTGGTGGCACCAAGGACCTCAGAGCCTATCCAATCAAATCTCAGCTCCCACACTGGGACAAGCAGTGACCTTGGGCAAGTCACTTCCCCTCTCTGGGCCTTAGCTTCTCCTCTTCATAGAAGGGAGCAGTGGAAGGAAATAGTTTTCCAAACTACTCTGAAACAAGGACCCAAATGCCCATGATGCTTAGTGAGCACTTACTGTCTACCTGCCCTGCTGCCTCACTTAACGCTCATGCCAACCCTCAAGCTGTCATTTCCCTGTTTTGTAAATGGGGAAACTGAGGCTCAGAGAGAGGAGGTGACTGAGCCAGGTCATGCTGCCTTGGTCAAGAACCTAGGCCTGTGTGCCTCTCAGCCCCTTCTCTGTTGTCAGGAAGCCACTGCTGCTCTCAAGAGGATTTCCCACCCATAACAAAGGAACCACAGCCCCTACAGGGCTGGTGTCTGCCCCTCAGGGAATACTGGGAACACAGTGGCCATGATTATTATTGTTGTTGCTATTGTTAATATTATTACTTTTCTATTATTATTATTATAGTAGTAGTAGTAGGAGTGCTGTTACTAGCCAGCACCTCCCCCCAGGAGTTCCCAGGCTAAATCCCTGCCCCACCACAGTTAGGGGCACTAAAGGACATAGGTTTTAGGGTCACACTCACCTCCCAGCCATGCCTGGGCAGGAGCAGTGTATCTAGTGGAGTGGCAATGGCCGCCAACACTCAAGGGCCTCTGCAAGCCACTGGAACTGTGACAGTCCCCACCTTGGGCACCTCCTACAAGAGAGGGGTGTTCCTTAAGCCACCTGCCCAGGATGACCAGCCAAAGAGAAGGAGGTAGGATGGAGAGAGACAGCAAAATGGTTATGCAAAAAGACTTTCATGCCTGGGGCTCTGAGGTTCCAGGCTCAGTCCTCCACTTATACCATAAGCCAGAGCTGAGCAATGCTCTGGTGAAAACAACAACAAACAGAAGAGACAGAGAAGGGGGTACAAGGGAAGTGCCCACACGGACAGGGCCTCTAACTACTGACAGCTGAGGCTAGAGCTCTCCCGGCACAGTCTCTCTGTTTCTCTCCTTCCCTTGGCATCTCTCAGACCAACTCTCAGACTATATCTCTGTCTCTCTTCATGACTCCTCTCTCCACCAAGCTGCTTTGTTTAAATATTTGTTTACTTGGTGAAAGGGGGAGGTAGTGAGAGAAAGGAAGAGAGAGAGAGAGAGAGAGAGACAAGAACACTGCTCATTTCTGGCTTACAGTGGTGCCTGAGACTGAACTAGGACCTAGGGGTCTCAAGTATGAGACTCTAATGGACAACCACTGTGCTATTTCCCTAGCCCTCTCCCTGGGGCTTTATCACTCTTCCTATCTGTCTCTGGCTTGTATCTCTCTGTCTCTCCCTTGTGTCTCTATTTCTGTTCCATGTCTATTCTTTTTGTGTCCCCTATGTCTCCTTATCTCTCCCTTATATCTCTTTCCCCCATGTCTCTCCAACTCTCAGATTCCTCTCTCTCTATCCACCCCACCCTCCACTTGTGTCTCTCTGTCTCTCCCTCAGTGTCTCTGGCACTAGCTGCCTCTTTCCACACACTCACCCTATAGGTCCACCCACCCACTCTCCACTCCTGGCTCTGTCAATATTTACTAAGGTGAAGGTGTCTGGCTGCCTAATTTTCTTGAAACCCTCACCCAGCTCCACCTTCCCTTTGATACCTTACACCCAAAGACTGCCTGGTTGGGGTGGAGGTGCACAGCCTCAGAGACACACAATTTGCCCCCCACGCCCAATCCATGGGCTCAGAGGTCCTCATGGCCAGCCTTGCCCCCTGCCTGATTCTTCTTGCTAAGCAATGGCAGACTCTGCACCTGGAACCCTGGGGGCAAATACTGATTGGCCCAAGTCAGTAGTAACTTCTCTTTTTCTGCGCAGGGATTGGCTGAGGCTAGACATGGAATGCAACTGTGGCCATTGAGATGGACAAGTTCCCCCAAAGACTTCTGGGAACAGCTTCTTCATTCCTAAGAAGGCCCATAAGGGCCTTTTCCTGTCTTGGCCATGGCTGTGTGAGAAAGAAAGCAAGCAGGAGCTTTGGCAGCCATTATGGAGCAAGGAGAAGCTGGATTGGGAGGAGAGGGCAGAAACTGAGGCCTCAATGAAGTCAATTCATTGTAACTCATTCAGTCACTCAGAACATATCTATTTAGCACCTACTATGTGCCATGCCTTGAGTTGGGGTTTGGAGAAACAACATGTCCACATAAGCTTCATTCTCAGCCCTTCATTCTGGGATGGGAAACCAAATGGAAGAATCATCTGAACAAATGTGAAAATATGGTCACAGAGACTGCTGGAAGAAGTCATCAGGGAAGGCTTCCCTGAGGCTGTGTCAGGTTGCCCAGAAGCGGAGGCTGGAATGCACATGATTCACTGAGGAATGCTTTGGGGAGAAAAGGAGACAGTGAAGCAAGACAGAGCCCAGGAAAATAGGCTGGGAGTGGAGTGTTCCCCATCTGACACCCCTCTGGGAGCTCCACATGGTGAAGGCCCCAGAGTAGACCCCACCAGAACAAGGGCCAAGTGTATCCCCAGATTGAATCAGCCAGTGATCACCTCTGATGTTGTTGGAGAGGCAGGGGGAGGGGAAGGAGCACCTCCCAGAGGCTGTTGGGTTGGGGAGAGGCACCAGGAGTCTGAAGCTGCCCACACTGCTGGAAGAGGAGCACAGCAGAACATGATCTAGGTGGGCCTCAGGAGGTTCCCCTACTCTGAAGACTGAGCACTAGCAGGTAAAAAGAGCCAGCAGAACAGTGCCGCTGGAAAAAGCCACATAAGCAAAGACCTTGAAGCAGGCAGGAGCCAGACTCACTGAAGGGAAATCAAAATGGCTGTAGCAGAGTGAGTGAGAGGGCAAGTGGTGGCAGGAGATAAGGAGAGAGATATTCCTACTGGGCAGGAATCCCTGCCATCCCTGTTTCACAAGGAGGAAACTGAGGCACAGTGTGCTCAGCACCCTAGAAATTGCTCAGCCCTCACTTGCTAATGCTTTCTTGCACCCCTACCTTGACAGATCAGGAAACTTGTCAAAAAAAACCCAGCAGCCAGGATCCCTGAGCGGCAGGTCAGTCACTCTGCAGGCCCTGCCCCAACCCAAGCAGAAGGTACAGTCACTTTCTCAGCTCACCCTCCACAGCAAGATGTCATTGTCATTACATTAATGTCTACTGGTCACCAACCCCATGTCCAGCTGGTCCCTGTCCCTGGCTTTGTCCGCTGTGACCCGGAGAGACCCAGAGAGAGACAGGGACAAGCCTGAGGCTGCCCAGCATGTCCCAGGTGCAGGTGCCTGCAGCTGAGATGAAGGGGAGGGAGCAGGGCCACACTGTTATCTGTGGCCTGGAGGACAGCTGGGGCCCCTGATATGGTGGCCTGTGGTCCCAGCCCCCATGAGGACAGGCAGCCTATGCCCGGCCTGCAGATAATTGAGGCCGGATTTGGGCCAGTGATTCATTACAACATCACACACAGGGCTGCCCCAGGGAATCTGAAAGCTCAGAGGCAGGATCTTCTGGGACTAGGACTAGGGGGAGGGGAACCAGGGATCAGCAAGGGCCCTTCTAGAAGAATCCAAACCTTGATAAGTGTCCATACAGGGTCAGCTGGTGGCACACCCAGGTGAGTGTACACATTACAGTGCACAAGGACCCAGGTTTAAGGCCCTGGTATCCACTTGCAGAGGGGAAACTTCACCAGTGATGAAGCAATGCTACAGGCCTCTCTCCCAGCACCCGCCTCCTTCTATCCCCTTTCCCACTCCATTTCTCTCTGTCGCCATCAGAAAGAAAAAGGAAAGTGTCTGGGTCACTTTTTTTAAATTTTTGTATTATATTTATTTATTTTCCCTTTTGTTGACCTTGTTTTTCACTGTTGCTGTAGTTATTATTGTTCTTATTGATGTTGTCATTGTTAGATAGGACAGAAAGAAATGGAGAGAGGAGGGAAAGACAGAGAGGGGGGGAGAGAAAGATAGATAGATACCTGCAGACCTGCTTCACTGCCTGTGAAGCGACTCCCCTACAGGTGGGGAGCCAGGGGCTCCAACTGAGATGCTCACGCCTCCTTGTGCTTTGCGCCACATGCGCTTAACCCCTACCGCCAGACTCCCTCTTTTTTTTAAGTTTATTTTTTATTATTATTTTATTTATTTATTTATTCCCTTTTGTTACCCTTGTTGTTTGATTGCTGTAGTTATTATTTTGTTATTGATGTCATCGTTGTTGATAGGACAGAGAGAAATGGAGAGAGAGGGGAAGACAGAGAGGGGGAGAGAAAGATAGACACCTGCAGACCTGCTTCACTGCTTGTAAGCCGCCGGGGACTCAAACTGGAATCCTTACGCCAGTCCTTGTGCTTTGCGCCACCTGCGCTTAACCCACTGCGCTACCGCCCAACTCCCTCTGGGTCACTTCTTGATGGTCACAGGCTCAGTGGTAGAATGCCTGTGAGGTCGGGTGCTGGTGGACACAGTGGTGTCAGGCAAGCCTGTCCCTGGGGACAAAACCTGGCATGGAGAAAGCAGGCATCTCCTCTAGGACAGTGAAGAGGGCAGAGCACTGGGGAGGAGTGCTTCCAGGAAGGTCTGGCCAGGAACCAGGGTCTGCTCATTCTCAGCCCCCTGCTGCCTGAGGGCTGAAGGGTGCAGAGGAAAGAGGTTGGAAGGAAGAAGAGCAGCTGGCAGGATATAGTGCAGACCAAGGTCCTGAGGTCAGCTAAGTGTGGAGTGTTCCAGGTCAGTAGGACAGAGAGGGAAAACCAAAGACGGAAGGCAGAGCAAGACTGGCTTAGCAGTTATCCCAAAGTAAAAAGGAGATTTTAGCCACTAGGTCTTGGGGAGCTGGGGACGGCTTGAGGACAGGGCTGGCATGAACATGGCAAGAATGGAGTCTGGTGAGTCTTCTATACAGGAGGGTTGGCAGAGCCCAAGACCTGAGGGCTCAGGTCCCCTGGGTCTTCCCTCCCTGTCTCTCCAGACCTTCATATCCAGCAAGCAGAACTGCAGCTGGCCCTGCCCCAGACACTCCTCTGGCCCCCTGGCTGCCAACCCCCACCTGGACCTCCTAGGGAACATTCCAGGCAGTGATTACCTCAGTCCTGAACACAAATTAGCTCCTTTTCACTTCAGGCCTTCCCAGCCCTATTCAGAAAGGGCCCCCTGGAGAGGCTGCCTCCAGGTATGAGGTCCACTAAAGAGGACTACTACACAGACCTGCAGCCCAGGGGTGCAGTGTTCCTGGACCCCCTGGCCTGGCTCCACCTCCCCCAGACCTGCACCTTGGTACCCTGTGCACCCAGTCAGCAGAACCCCCTCCCCACCCCTCCCCATCCCAACCCAATGCTCCTACCTCATTCTTCTTTTTCTTATCATTATTTTTTAAATAATTTTTAATTATTTATTTGTTTGTTTTTGGATAGACAGAAAAATTGAGAGAGAAGGGGGAGATAGAGAGGAAGAGAGACAGAGAGATGCCTGCAGACCTGCTTCACCACCTGTGAATCAACTCCCCTGCAGGTTAGAAGCCAGGGACTCTAACTGGGATCCTAACTGGTCCTTGCACTTTGCACCACATGCGCTGCCACCCAACTCCCTACCTCATTCTTCTTTGCTCAGACTAAATCCGATTTCTCTGTCTTCCTCTCTTCCCTTCTGTCTCTCTCTTTTTCCACATCCCTCTTTTGATGCTGATCACACATTCTTTCTTTCTCTCTCCCTCTCTTTCTCTCTCTGTCACCCTCTCTGTGTCTCTGTTTTTCTCTCTATGTCTTCTCTCTGCTTCTCCCCCCTTATCTCTTTCTTCCTGTCTCTTTTCTGTGTCTGTTTTTCTCTCTGTATGTGTGTGTGTGTGTCTCTCTCCCTGTTTCTCTCTTTTGATGCAAATTTTTGTATTGTTCTCACACTCTTCCTCCCTCTCTTTCTCCCTGTCTCCTTCTCTCTGATTCACTCTATTTTTCTCTCTTGTGACTTTCTGTCTCCCTCTCCCCTCATATCTCTTTATCTCTGTCTCCTCTGTTTTTCTCTGTGTGTGTGTCTCTCTCTCCCTGTTTCTCTCTCTTGATAATATCTTCTGTACTGCTCACACAGTCTTCTTTCCCTCTTTCTCCCTGACTCCTTCTCTCTGTGATTCTGTTTTTCTGTGTGTATCTTCTCTCTGTCTCCCTCTCTGCCTTTCGTCTCATATCTATGTCTCTCAGTCTCCTTGCCCCCTGACCCCAGCTCAACACCCAGTCATGCCCAAGGGGCAAGGGCTAAGGGGAGTATACCAGAGCCACCTCCCAGGAGAGAGGCAGATGCTCAGACTGCTCCAAACTTGCCGGTTTTTCCAGCTCAGCTCCACCCAGGCCTGGGCTGCCCCCTCCCCGGGAAGCTATCTTCCCTGAGCTGCTGGAAGGCAAGACCTGACCAGGTACATCTCAGGAACCAAAAGAGAAGCTGCCTGGGTCATCCACACCTGATGCAGGTGGGGACATTATGAGCCATTCCCAAAGAGGAAATCTGAGGCTTGGAGAGGCTCAGGGTCACAATTAGAGCCCAGACTCAGGAAAGAATTCCAGTGTGTCCCTCCTGGTTTTCTGTGCCTGAGCCCCACCCCAACCTAGTTCCTTGTGTATCCTTCTAGAAAGTGCCATGCATGTCATATCTTTTCTTGTCTGTATGGTTAAACAAGTGATGAGTAATAGATACATTTTGGTACCTGCTTTTTCACTTAATGATATCTTGGAAGTGTTGTCTTATCAAAATCTCCTTCCTTGTTTCTAATGCCTGATGGGTCTGCCAGCCTGCGGCCATACCACCCTGAATGCACTGATCCCATCTAATGGGTCTCCCAATCCCAGTGCCTTTTACCAGCCCTACCATGGCCATCCCACAGCTCCCAGTCTTCCATTATACAGAAAATGCCACCAAGATCCCCACAGACCCAATACACACGTGCACACATGTACACACGTGTGTACACACACACACACACATGCAGGTGGATCTGATGAGCTGCAGGGTCTGGGTGCCCTGGAAGGTGGCTGTGAGCCTTAACCAGGTATGAGCTTATGAGAACCACTGATTTCTGGGACCAGCAAGATAGCTTTCCTTGTAGGGCATCTGCTTTGCCACATGTGCAGCCCAGATTGGAGCCCCCAGCACACCACATGAAGTACTATGATGCCAGGGTAAATTTCAGAGCTGAAGCTTGTGCAGAGAAATCACTGTAGTCATAGAGTGGATAGACCAGTAGATGGGGAAACAAAGGCAAAAGGAAGCATCAAGACAAAGGCAAGACCCCACAGGCTGTGTTGTGGATATGTAGCTGGCTGAACTAGAACCCAAGTCCCTTCACTCCTGGGTCAGGAATATCTTGTTCCATCTGTCCCCGCTCTGGTCCAGCCTCCTGCCATCTAGAGATCTTCCATCCACAGACAGACACCTAACTCTGCTCACATCCACATTGCCTTGCTCCACAGGTTCACTGCTCACACTATCACCCATTCAGTCCCTCCCGTCCAAGTCTTTCCATCCATCTGTCTGTCCACAGGCACAGCCATGCCTCCAACCACCCAGGATTCAAAGCACCTCCCATGTGCCAAACGCATCAGCATGCACCCCTTTTTCTCCCCCTAGAAACTTAGTTTGGGGGGAGGGGGGATATGGGGAGACTGGTCATAGGGTCCAGATGGATGCAGCCACTGGACCCCTGAGTGGGGGCCAGCTGTGGACATGAGGTTCAGGGGTCAGAGTAGCCAGTGGAGACCAAAGAAGGCCTCTGTGGACAGGGGCCTTCTCCCCTGAGAATTATACAATGAGTAGACATGAGCCTGGGAAAAGGGAAAGGAAAAGGTGTTTGCTGGACCGTGTGAGGAGAGGCTGAGGGGTAGCATCCTGGGTGCCATCCCACACACCACATGGTAGTTTCATGACACCAGGAGAAGCTCCAATGCTATTATGGTTCTCTCTATATATCTATCTATCTATCTCTATCTCTATCTCTCTCTCTCTCTCTCTTCATGGACAGGCACAGCAGAGTGGACCACCATCTCAAGTAGCCAGATCCTAGAAGTCTATCCACCTTGGGGAATCTGGGAAAATCTGTTCCTCTCCTGGAAGGGCCAGCCCTATTCCCTAAGGTTTCTTTCCCTCTTTGCCTATATCTGTCTCTATCTGACAAAGTTATCCAAGAATAATGAAGCCCCAATGATGGAAAAAAAAAAGTTTAGGCCTGAGGAGATAGCACATCAGTTATGCAACAGACTTTCATACCTGAAGCTCCAAAGTCCCAGGTTCAGTCTCTGGCCTAACTATCAATCAGAGCTGAGCAGTGCTCTTGTTAAAAGAAAAAAAAAAAAAAAAAAGGGAGGGGGGAATTTATATTTGAAGAAACATAACGGGGAAGAAGGGGAACAGACAGAAATAGACACACATAAACTAAAGGAATAACTAGACAAAAACCTACAAGTTAGATCCCAATATATGAAAATCTCTGTGGGAAGTGAGAAAGAGACCAGCCCTGGGCACACAAGCCCAAGCCCAAAAGTAACTTGAGCCTAATTGGAGATATTTCCATGGTGTAAGAGAATGGATGCATATATTACCAAATGCCATTTCTTTTCTTTTTCTCTTCCCCCCCAAAGACCCAGGGCCCAATGCCCAAAGTGACCCACTCCTGGGTCACTTTTTCATTCCGATAGAAAAACAGAAAGGGAGAAACACCACCACAACAGACCTTTCCTTGTGCTGTGCGTGGTACTCTCATGTGGAGCCACAGAAATGATAAGACATACAGCCTACCTGGTGAGAGCTCCAACCCTTCCTAACACTAAATCAAAATAGAGAAAGAAAAAAAAAAAAAAAAAGCCAAAAGGACAGGTTAGTCAGGGAATGAAAGAACAACTTGTCACAGCCAAATACCTACAGTGTATTCAAAGGCTACCCAGATGAGCCCACCCTGCCCTTATCTTCCTGCTTCATTTTAGCTGCACCACCCAGGGTAGCTAGGAGCCAGAGGACAAGAGCCTTCTCTTGTCTTCCTGCAGTCTTACACAAAGCACTTCTTCCCGCTTCCCATGTGAGGTCGGGGAGGTTAGTGGTGGAGACACCTCACTCAAAGAACATTGCAAGGGTCAGGCCGTGGTGTATGGGTAGAACATACATTACCATGCACAAGGACCCTGATTCAAGTGCCCAGTCCCTGCCTGCAGAAAGCTTCATGAGCGGTGGAGTGCTGTTCAGGGGTCTCTTTTTCTCTCTTCTTTTTTTGTCTCACCCTCCCCCCTCTCAATTTCACTGTCCTATCAAAAGAAATTTTAAAAGTGACCTCCAAGGGGGGACCGGGAGGTAGCGCAGTGGTGAAGCACAAGGACTGGCGTAAGGATGCTGGTTCCAGCCCCTGGCTCCCCACCTGCAGGGATGTCGCTTCATGGGCAGTGAAGGTCTGCAAGTTTCTGCCTTTCTCTCCCCTCTATGTATTTCCCTCCTCTCTCAATTTCTTTCTGTCCTATCCAATAACAGCAATGACAACAATAATAACAATAACAACAAAGGCAACAAAGTGGGAAAAGTAGCCTCCAGGAGCAGTGGATTCATAGTGCAGTCATTGAACCCCAGCGATAAGCTTGGAGGCAAAAAAAAAAAAAAAATGACCTCCAAGAGAAGTGAATTTGTCACACTGGCATCAAGCAATAACCCTAGTGACAAAATAATAATAATAAAAATAATAATAATAATAAATTCAGAACATCTTGGGGGACTGCTCAGGTAAAAATGATTAATGATTTCATCAGCTACCTGCCAGTCCTCACTAGGACCAGTCACACAAAAGCAGGCATCCCCAAATTCAAAGGCATCGAAAATGTACAGAAACAACAACTTGCTAAAAGAGCAAAATTTAAAGCTTCCAGGAAGTTTGTTCAACGGATTGGTCACAGGTTCAAGCCCCAGTATTGTATATGCCAGAGTCTTGCTCTGGGTTCTCTTTTCCCCCCTTTCTTATTAGGTAAATGGACTGATTTTTCAAATACTACCAATAATAAAGGAGTTTCAAGATGGCAGTAGTAGAGCACTGGAGGAAAGTTCGGGGCCCTTCTGAGCACTTCCTGTGTGAAGCCCTCTCTCACACTTTATCTTGCCAAGAATTTTTTCAAGGCCTGAGTTTTTTGAGTAACCTTCAGGCAGTGGAATAGCTCCTTTCTCCAGAACTTGCCCCTTCACACCAGCTGTTTCAGCACACAGGCCTTTGGGAGGCCTGAGCATAGCAGCCCTTCCCACAGTGGACCACAACAGCTGCCTCCAGTGAAGGAGTGAGTGTTTAGTCCAGGCGGGAACTGCAGGCACCTAAATCCTCAGCTCTACTCCACAAGGCAGTTAGGCAGACACTTGGGCAAACACTAGAAGTGAAAACTAGGGTACAGAGAAAGGTGTTCAGTCAAATAGCCAGATGAGAGCAGAGCTGGGATCTGCACCCAAAACCACAGTGTTCCAGAGTCCACACTTTGGCCTAGGAAGGAAGGCAAAGGCCAGCAGGAGGCAGGCAGAGGTAGGCAGGCCCGCTCTAGGCCAGGGAACAAGGCTCTGGGCTGCGGAGCTGAAGCTCAGGCTGCCCTCTACCCCAGTGCCTCCTCCTCCCCACTTGGAGCCTTGAGCTCTGAATTGGAATGGCCTTTGCCAGGCATGGTTTCGCCATCCTCCCGACAGGCCCTGAGGAGCCTCTGGGAGCCAAGCGGGGCTCTACAACCCCAGGAGTCCAGGCGAGAGCACTGGGTAAGAAGCACACACCCTGTTCACCCAGGCTGAAAGCCTACCTTTGCCACCCACTAGCTGTGTGACCTCAGGCAATGCACTCCCCCTCTCTGAGCTCTTGTGTCCTTTTTGGTTTTTGTTTTTGAACCTGGATATGAAGGGCCAGGTTACCCAGCCACTCTGTTTTTATGGTTCCTGATAGGCAATGCTCTTCTCTGATTTTCTTTCTTTATTCTCTTGAATCCCACTGCAACTCCCTGCCCACCTTATGCTCCTATCATTGGTGGGTATCTTTTTTTAAAGATTTTTTAATATTTATTTATTTCCTTTTTGTTGCCCTTGTTTTTATTGATGTTGTAGTTATTATTGTTGTTGATGTTGTCATTCTTGGGTAGGACAGAGAGAAATGGAGAGAGAAGGGGAAGACAGAGAGGGAGAGAGAAAGATAGACACCTGCATACCTGCTTCACCACCTGTGAAGCAACTCCCCTGCAGGTGGGGAGCCGGGGGCTCGAACTGGGATCCTCACACCGGTCCTTGCACTTTGTACCACTTGAGCTTAACCCGCTGCGCTACTGCCCGACTCCCTGGTGAGTATGTTCAGTTAAGTTTGTTGAGGGGCCAGGCAGTGGTGCACTTGGTTGAGCACACACATTACCATGCTCAAGGACCGGGGTTCAAATCACCACTCCCAACCAGTAGGGAGGATGCTTCACAAATGGTGAAGCAGGTCTTCAAATGTCTTTCTTTATCTCTCTCTTTCTCCACCTCCCTCCCAATTTCTCTCTGCCCTATCAAATAAATAAAATTTAAAAAGGAAAAAATGGCCACCTGATGTGCTGGATTTCCAGTACCGACACTGAGCCCCAGCAATAAACCTATTGGCAACAACTAACTAAAAAAAAAATTGTTGGAGTGAGGGAGGAGGTCCCTGAGATTGATCCCAGGGACTCATGCATGCAAAGTATGTGCTCTACTACCTAACTACATTCACAGTCAACTTTGAGTCTGAGGTTTAGTTTATGTAGAGTATACAAAGGAAACGTATCTCAAAAAATTTCTATGTATGCACACATATACTTATGAATTCCTGTGACTACTTCCCACATCAAGACATATACCTGCTTCAGCAGCCAGAAGTGCCCCCTCCATGCCCCTTCCCAGCCAATAACTCCTCTCCCCACAAGAGGCACCACTGTTGTGACATCTAGCTTGGCTCCTTTGTTCTTCAGCTGCACACCCAAGGCATTATACTATGCCTGGTATTCAGAGTCTAGCTCCACAGAATGCTTTAAAGATTTACCTAATGGAGGTATTAGATCAACCTGCCAATGCCCAAATCCAGTGGAGAAGCAATTACAAAAGCCAGAATTCCTACCTTCTGCACCCCAAAAAGAACTTTGATCCATACTCCCAGTGGGGGGAGAAGTGATAGGAGGAAGAAAATAAGAGAGCTCTGAACTCCAGCTCCATCAGGTCCCAGAGGGAGAGGACAAAAAGGGGAGAGAGATTTGGATATAGTAATAAGGTTATGCATGGCTTGTAGGAGAAGAGAGGATTGGACCTGGAAGAAAAAAGGGGCAATTGTGTACAAATGTAGACAGTTGTAGAGACGACAGTTAACCCATGTCTGCATCCCTGGGAGAACCATGGTGGTTTGCAATGGAGGGACTTGAGATTCAGAACTCTGGTGGTGGGAATGGTGTGGAATCTTACCCCTGTTGACTTGTAATTTTGTAAATCAATACTGAATAGTAAATATTTTTTAAAAATTACCCAAAGTGTACGTGAATAAATAGTTTACTCCATGTTACTGCTGAATAGCATTCCATTTATAAACATATTATAATCTTCTCACCTGCTGAAAGACATTTGGGTTGTTTCTATTTAGGGACTATTTTATTTTTCTCTTTTATTTTTTCCAAGCCATTTTTAACTTGGGATTAAAAATGCTTTGCAGTTTGTAAAGTCACAGAGTATAGTTCCACACCACACCCACCGCCAAAGTGTTGTGCTTCAACAAAGTGCTCTGAATATGCCTACAGCCCTTTTAGTGGATGCATATATCCATTTCTCTTATTTACTATAGACTAAATATCTGATGTTGTGGTTCACCTTTTAATTTATGTTGTTATGACTTCTGAACATGTATAAAAATTATAAATCTCACAAGAAATTTTAGGATATCCTTCACCTAGACTGTCCTACTTATTTCATCATTCCCCTTCTATTTATATCATTCTCTTATTCTAGATTATTTGAACACCAGTTGTAGACATAATGAACTTTTATCCTTAAGTTCCCCAGCATGTGTTTCCTGACCCCAGTCCCCATCTCTCACTCCCCCACCTCTCTCCCCCACCTCTCTCTCTCTCTCTCTCTCTCTCTCTCTCTCACACACACACACACACACACACACACACACACAACTTTAATCAAACTCGGGCCTCTATCCTCATTAGGACACTACCGTCAAATTCACACACCCCATTCAACATTCCCAGGGCCCAACTGGCTGCAGAGAAGATCATTCAGACCTTCAGCCATGTCTTTTTTAAATAGATTTTTTTAATTGCTTAAATATTTTATTTGTTTGTTTATTTAATAGAGACTGAGAGAAATTGAGAAGGGGAAGATCGAGAGGGAGAGACACCTGCAGCACCGCTTTACCACTTGTGATGCTTTCCCCTTGCAGGTGGAGACCAGGGGAATACACAGAAAGAAAAAAAAAGAAGAAGAGTATCTCAATTTGCACATTATTAACAATTAATACTTTATTTATCTTACTTTTTTTTGCCTCCAGGGTTATCACTGGGACTCAGTGCCTACACTACAAATCCACTGCTCCTGGAGGCCATTTTTTCCTTCTTGTTGCCCTTGTTGTTTATCAATGTTGTTGTTATCATTGTTGTTGTTGTTATTGCTGTCGTTGTTGTTGGATAGGACAGAGAGAAATCAAGAGAGATGGGGAGGACAGAGGGGGGAGAGAAAGATAGACACCTGCAGACCTGCTTCACTGCTTGTGAAGAGACTCCCCTGCAGGTGGGGAGCCGGGGGCTCGAAATGGGGCCCTTGCTCTAGTCCTTGCACTTTGCACCATGTGCACTTAACCCACTATGCTACTGCCAGGCCCGCTATTTATTTAATTTAATGAGAGACACACACACACACAGAGACTGGAGCACTGCTCATCTCTGGCTTATGGTGTTGCAGGGAATTGAACCTAGAATCTCAGGGCCTCAGGCTTAAAAGTCATTTTGCATAACTATTATGGTACCTTCTCAGCCCTACTAGCAGAAATTAAAATGCACACTAGTCACAATGCCTATGACACTGTAAGGTACTCCTAGGGATGTGCCCAACTGAAATATGCACACATGTTCACCAAAGACTTGCCTTCTACACTCTTCATCAGAGCTCAATTCTAAAGAACGAAGGAACAACTACCTAAGTACTCCTGAGTAATAAGATGAGTAAACTATGTGTAAGGTGGACTTGCAAGTAGGAAACTCCAACTTTAATCCTGGCACCACATATACCAGAGTACTGCTCTGGCTGCCTGGTACACATAGCATAATGGGCACACTATCCAGGTGGGCTATTTTTGCCAGCTCTAAATAAATCTTTGTGGTTTTGTTTGTTCTGTTTTATCCACCAGGTTATTGCTGGGGCTTAGCGCCTACACGGCTTCACCTCTCTCCAAGGCTCCCCCTCGACACACACTCTTTCCTCCTAGAGAGTGAGAGACAGAGATAGGGAGAAAAAGGAAAGATACCACAGCAACACTCCATCACCTATGAAGCTTCCCCCCTTGACAGTAGTCCCATATGGTAACCCAGGACCTTGCATGTGGTGACATGTGTACTCTGCCAGGTGAGTCACCCACAAACCCTCAATAAAACTTGTTTTCTTTTTTATTGGGAGGTTAGTGTCACATGGGCGCAATTTCTCATCTAAGATAGGTGTCTGCTAAACACTCTCATCCCCAATTTAGGTCCATCATCATGTACCCAGACCTTAAACACTCCTTCCCCCACCTCTCTCCCTGTCCTTCTTCCCCTAAGTCTTTTGCTTTGGTGCAATACACCAAACCACTCCAAGTTTTACTTTTTGTTTCCCCTTTCTGTTCTTATTTCTTAACTTTTGTAAGCTGAATAAGACCATCCCATCTTTTAATGGATAAATACACTGTGATATATCCATGCAGTGGAATTCTATTCAGCACTAAAAAAGAACAAACACTGATAAACACAACTTGGATGAATTTTACAACTGCAATATTGAATAATGTCCAATTTTTAACAAAAAAATTTATTTATTTAATTTTATTGAGAGACAGGGAGATTAGAACACTGCTCAACTCTGGCTTATGGTAGTACCAGCAATTGAACCTGAAACCTCAGGGCCTCAGACATAACTGTCTAGTGCACAAATGCTGTGCTACCTTCCTACCCCTCAATTGTCTTAAGCTAAGTGATTTTTAACATTTATTAACTTTTTTCTTTTTATTTTTTCCTCCAGGTTATTGCCAGGGCTTGGTGTCTGACTACGAATCCACTGCTCCTGGAGGTCTTTTTTCCATTGTTGTTGCTGCTACTGTTGTTGCTGCTGATGTTGTTGTTAGATAAGACAAAGAGAAACTGAGAGGGGAGGGGAAGACAGAGAGGGGGAGAGAAAAACAGACACCTGCAGAGCTGCTTGTGAAGGGACCCCCCGTAGATGGGGAGCCGAGGGCTACACACTGGATCCTTGTGCCAGACCTTCCTCTTCGCACTGTGTGCACTTAACCTGGTGTACCACCACCTGGCCCCCAATATTTATCAATTTCATGTTAGAAACAGGAGACCAGTGCACCACTCCATGATATGTAATAGAGGATACCGAACCCAGGGCCTCATGCAGAAGACATGTGCTCACCCAGTAGCCGACTCCCTAGCTGCAATGCTCCATTTTCAATATTAAGTTACAACAGTGAATAAATCAGCCTGAAAATAACACATGTTGCTTGATTCCATTTATAGGAAGCATAAAAACAAGTCCATTAAAAGCTTGCTACTAGGAGTCGGGCAGTAGCGCAGCGGGTTAAGCACAGGTGGCACAAAGTGCAAGGGCCTGCGTAAGGATTCGAGGTTCGAGGCCCCAGCTCCCCACCTGCAGGGGAGTTGCTTCACAGGTGGTGAAGCAGGTCTGAAAGTGTCTATCTTTCTCTCCCCCTCTCTGTCTTCCCTCCGCTAAGGAAGTTTCTGTCTTCCCAGCCCCATCGGGTGCCTCTTCCCGGGCGAGTACTTCTCTGGGTTGGAGAGAACAAGACCGGAGCCCTCCTCTCTCCATTTCTCTCTGTCATATCCAACAATGATGACAGCAATAACAACAACAATAAAACAAGGGCAACAAAAGGGAATCAATCAATCAATAAATAAATTTTTTTAAAAGCTTGCTACTAGAAATCAGGATAATAATACTTTGGAGGAGATGGTAAGTAGAAGGGCACAAGATTGGAGGGTTGTCCCTAAATACAGTCACATAGGGGTCCATGTGAGGGGAAGTCACCAGGTAGCCCACCTGTATTGTATGTCCTTCCCTGTGTGTGCATCTCATGGAGAAGAAAAGATACAAGTTGCCTGGGAGGTAGCCTAGCAGGTCAAAAGCAGGACTCACACACAGAAGAACCAGTGCTCGGTCCCTGGCCCCACAGATGTCAAAACAGCACTATTTATTTATTTAATTTTAGAGGAGCGTGGTGGCACATCTAGTTCAGCGCACACATTATAGTGTACAAAGATCCAGGTTCAAGCCCCTGGTCCCCACCTGCAGGGGAGAAACGTCACGAGTGGTGAAACAATGGTGTCTCTCTGTCTCTCTCTGTCTCCCTCTTCCCTCTCAATTTCTCCATCTCTACCTAAAATAAATAAATAAATAATAAAAATTTTTAACTGATTTTTAATGTTTTCACTTGTGGTTAATAGTAGGTTACAAGGTTGTAAGATTTCAGGGTATAATTCCACACCACACCCACCACCAGAGTTTTTTTCCCCATCTTCCCGCCTCCCAAAGATAACCAACATAGTTCTTACAAGTCTCAGAAACAGTTTGATTTTGTTGGTTTATTTGTTAGTTTGTTTGTTGCAGATTCATGTGTATGAGTTCTCTAGCTTCACATGAGTGAAACTATCCAATAGTTGTCTTTCATCTCTTTATTATTTCACTAAGCATAATCACCTCCAGCTCCATCCATTTTGTCCCAAAGAACACAATATCATCTTTTTGATTTTTTGATTGCACAGTAATATTCCACTGAATATATATCCCATAACTTCTTTAGCCAGTCATATATTGATGGGCGTTTAGGCTGCTTTCACCCTTTGGCTATTGTGAATAATTAATTTTTAAAGGAAAAGAAAAGACTAAAAACAGCACCATGTGCCTATAAGGGCAAATAGCCATGCCACTAGCTGGGGGGGGGGGGGGGGGTGCTGAGAAGCAGGTGGAATGAACTTGGAGAGCTGGAATGAGAAGGAAAATAAAGCAACATAAATGTAGACCTTGCAAGAATTATCAGCAACGGTGTCCTGGGAATCGGGAATCGGGAAGTGTGATGAGCTAGAGCTCAGCATCTGAGCTTCAGACTCACAGCAGGAAAGGGTTTCCATTATCTAGGTGCCCCTCAACCCACCCCCAGCATCTCCCAAGAGGCTTGGCTGGAGTGAGCGGAGCCAGCAGCCTGACCCCATCCCAGGCTTCTCCTCATCTGCTGCCCCTGCCCACCAGGGTCTTTGGAGAGACCTCTTCCTTTCCCTCCCCTCCCCCTCCCCTTCACTGTCCCCCTCCTCCTCCTTCATGTCCCCCCTTCTCCCTACCCCTCCTCCTTCCCCTCCACCTCCTCCTCTGCCACTTCTGTCCCCACCAGGGTTCCAGGGCTGGGCACTGGGAGGTGGAGATCTGGTGACAGCTATAAAAATAAAAGCTTGCTCGCCCAGTCCCCTGGCCTATAGACTCACCTCACCGAGGTCCCAGCTGGGCTGGCCCTAGGCAAGCTGGCAGAGGTGGCACCCAACTCTGGCAGGCCCAGGGCACGTTGGAGCATGTGGTGGTGGTGGCAGTGGCAGCAGGGAGCAGAGGGGTTATCCGGGGTGTCCTGGGGTATCTGGTCCCACAGCAGCTGTTAGCACATTCTGAGCTGCTGTAGGGTGGACAGTGGTGCCCTGTTCTCAAACAAGGGGGTCACATGAGGAGGACAGGGGGCAGAATCTGAGCTCATTGGGGTTAGCAGAAACAGTTTTGTCAAGCTTGTCCTGCTGTCTCTGAGATTTCAGAATCCCTGGGAGACCCCTGAGGCCAAATAGAGAAGCTTTATGGCAGAATGTTACTTGTGTCTATAAAATGCATTTCAAGGGAGGCCACAGCCTGTGATGGAAAGTGTTCTTCTCAAACTCAGAGACTACACTATCAGACAAGGAAGCACTGGAGCAAGCATCCTAAGAAATGCAGGTCACAAAACAGCTCATACAGGTTGATTCGTTTTGGCAGCTGCATCAGTTAGAAATAGAGTCAGCTGCCGGTAACAGGCAGCCAGAACGACAGAAACCTCAATAAGCAAGAGATTGACTTTTCCATCATGTAAGCAAGTCCAGAGCAAGGCAAACAAGTGCTGGTATGATTGTTCCACCACTATCAAGAACCCAAGTGCTGAGCTGGGGAGACAACATAATGGTTCTGCAAAGGATTTAACATGCCTGAGGCACTAAGGTCCCAGGTTCAATCCCAAGCACCACCACAAGCCAGAGCTGAACAGCACTTTGGTCCTTATCTCTGTGTCTTTCTCTCTGAATCTCTCATTAAAATAACTAAAGTACTGGGGGTCAGGGATGGCTTATCTGGTAGAGTATACACTTTACCATGCATGAGGTTCAAGCCCCCAGTTAGTACACAGAAGCACCATGCAAAAGGGGAGTTCCATGAGTGGTGGAGCATGCTGTGGAGTCTCTCCTCTCTGTGTCTCTCTGCCTCTCTGTCTCCCACCCTCTATTATCTTCTGGTTTTCCTACCCTCGCCATGTGGCTTCCATTTCTCAACATTTGTCTCGTGGTTCAAAGATGGCTCCTAAAGCTCCAGATATCACGTCTGAGTTCCAGGCAGGAAATAAGACATAAAGACAAGAGAATGCTGAAAGGGGAATAATGAGGGAATAGACCTCACAGCTGAATCAGCCCTTCCTCAAACTTTCCTGGAAACCTCATCTACAACTTCTATTTATATCTCACTGCTCATCTCAAGCTGCAAGAGAAGCTGGGAAATGTAGTCTCTCAGTAGGGCATTTTCCACCAGCAATAGAGGGGTCACACTGCTAAGGAAGCAAGAGAGGGTTGCTCTAGGGAAAGACAGTAACAGGCTGGGGGTAGAGTTCAACCCGCCAATGCCCATGTCCAGCAGAAAAGCAATTACAGAAGCCAGAACTCCGATGGTGGGAACGGTACAAAATTATACCCATTATCTTATAATTTTGTAAATTAATATTAAGTCACCAATAATTTTTTAAAAAAAGAGAGAGGGATGAATTTCAAATAAGCAAGATTAGCTACAAAAAAATACACATGGGGGCTGGAGAGCCATAGCTCATGAAGCAGGCTATCTGTATCTCCATGCACAGGACCCTAATTCAAGCCCTGACACCACATGGGAAGTGCTGACAGTGGAGGAAGCTTCCGTGTTGTGGTGTCTCCTCGTCTCTGTCTCCCTCTGAATAATAATAAAAAAAGTAGCCCAGAGCATGTGTGAAGTGCCAGTTACACACACACACACAATGAAAATTCTGGAAGAAAATACAACTCTCATGTACAGAACTCCTCTCTACAATCATCCTGTGTGAATTAACCTGAAAAATCTTTACAAAATACTAGTTTACTTTTTTTAATTTCTTTATATATATTTATTTATTTATTTTCCCTTTTGTTGCCCTTGTTTTTTATTGTTGTTGTAGTTATTGTTGTTGTTCTTATTGATGTTGTCATTGTTGGATAGGACAGAGAGAAATGGAGAGAGGAGGGGAAGACAGAGAGAGGGAAAGATAGACACAAAAATAAATAAATAAATAAATAAATAGATAGATAAATAGATAGATAGATAAATAAATAAGATAGACACCTTCAGACCTGCTTCACTGCCTGCAGGTGGGGAGCCGGGGGCTCAAACAGGGATCCTTACACTGATCCTTGCGCTTCGCGCCATGTGCGCTTAACCCACTGCACTACTGCCCAACTCCCAGTACTAGAGTTTTCTTATCATCTATTTCAAATTGAGGAATCTGAGGTATAAAGAGCTGCAGCCAGCTGTCCCCAATCACACTGGCAGGAAAACATAGATTTATAACTAGAATGCAGATAGCCAAATTCAAATATCTGGGCCCTGAACCCACCCAGATGGTTGTGAGTTATTAATGGTGATAACAGGTATATCAACTGCTGGCAATGTGTTCCGTGGACTCGCTCATCAAATCCTCACAACAACCCTGTGAGGCAGGTACAACCATTTTATAAAGAAAACTTAGGTTCAGAGAGGTGAAGGGGCTTGCCCAAGGCCACACAGCAGTGTGTTGATGGGATTTATTTCTAGGTGGTAGGATTACGGGTGATTTATTTCCTTCTTTTATCCATACTCTTCATTCTCCAACCCTCCCACCATGTTCACACATGACTTGGGAAATCAAGTAAAAATAAAACACCCTAAATAGGGAGTCTGGTGGTAGCTCAGCGGGTTAAGCGCACGTGGTGCAGAGCCCAGGGACCAGTGTAAGGATCCCGGTTTAAGCCCCCGGCTCCCCACCTTCAGAGGAAGTGGCTTCACAGACGGCGAAGCAAGTCTGCAGGTGTCTGTCTTTCTCTCCCCCTCTCTGTCTTCCCCTCCTCTCTCTATTTCTCTCTGTCCTATCCAACAATGACGACATCAACAACAATAACTACAGCAACAAAACAACAAGGGCAACAAAAGGGAAAATCATAATAAAAAAAAACTTTTTTTAAAACCCACCCCAAATAGACCCCACCCTCTATGCCCCACCACCCTCACCCAAAAGCCCCAGGGAGGCTTGGCCCTGCCCTTCCCTCTCCAGCACAATGTCTCCTTCACCCTCACCCACACTGGTGCCCTCTCCCCTGCAATCTTGGCTTCCCAAAGAACTCTCCCTCATTTGGCTGCCAGCCTGTGCTCCTCTGTCCCCCAACCCCCATGCCTTTCTCCTCATTCCTGCCTGATGAACAGCTTCTGCAGCTCCAGGCCCCTTGGCAGACCTCGCCCACAAGGTCTCCAGGCCCCAGGCAGGTGGCCACCTGACCCTTCACCTGCTGCATTTTGCCTCCTTCCAAGGGCCAAAGGGCCTATATCAGCCCATTAGAAAGCTCTTCAGGGGCTTACCAGGTGCCAGGTCCTGGCAAGGACACATAGCCATTAACCCTCAAAACAGCCTCTCTCAGCCTCACTCTGACACCCAAGGTCCTGTAGAGGAAGGGACAAGGATGGTACCACCTGCTGTCCTCCCCTCCCATTCACTCAGGCCTGGCTGGCTCTGCACTCTCCCTCAATGCCCAGCTCAGGTATGACCCAGGGCCTTTGCACCTGCTGTTACTGCTCTTTCTACCCAGAATGCTCTCCAAGACCCCTCCATGATCACCCTCTACCACTTCCCCCAAAGACTTTTTCTTTTTCTTATTTGTTTGTTTGTTTGTTTGTTTGTTTGTTTGTTTTATTGCCACCACAGTTGTCCCTGGGTCTCGGTGCAGGTACTAAAATCCATCACTCCTGGCTGCCATTTCTTTCTTTCTCTCTTTCTTCTTTTCTCTCTTTCTTTCTCTCTTTTTCTTTCTATTTTTATTTCATAGGACAGAGAGAAACTGAAAGGGGAAGGAGAGTCAGAGAAGGAGAGAGGAAGATAAAAACCTACAGACCTGCTTCCCTGCTCATGAAACTTCACCCCTGAAGGTAGGGATGGGGCTCATACAAGGATGTGCCCTCCACCCACTCACCCCCAAAGCCTTTATTTAGCATCATCTAAAGCAAACTTGCCAGTTTGCTAACTGTTCCAGTCCTCCTCCCACCCAAACCCACCCTTGGTCCCAGAATGTCAGCTCCAGACAGGCAGGGGCCATCCCAGGGCCATAGTATTTGCTTGGTACCTGCTGGAAATGTGAGTGAAAATCAGTACCATGCTCTGTTCACAGGGAGAATGCCCAGGCCCAGTGTGGCCAAGCATCTTGCACCAAGTCACCCAGCAAAGGATGGACAGAGTTTTTCTATTTTGTTGTGGGTCTTTTTGTTTGTTTGTTTGTGTGTGTGTTTTTGTTGTTTGGGGGGGCATGTTTTTTGCCTTTTGTTTTTGCTTCCTTTTTTGCTCCAGCATCTTACAACTCAAAGGGTATGAAGCATTGGCTTGGGCATCTGTCCCCTCCCCAGTGCAGGGACAGACAGGGGAAAGTAGCTGAGCTTGAGGCTCAAAAAGACTGGATTTTAATCTGGCTTTTCTCTGCCTTGGGCAAGTGATTTTCCCTCTTGGGCCCTCAGATCACCAGTCTGTCTCTTGTGATTCCTACCTTGTGGAGTTCATAGAGGTTAAAACTCTAATGGCTGGAGCCCCCACTGTTGCTTGACTCCCTAGCCAGCCCTATCCCCCCCCCACACCCTCCCCCACATGTGGCCACAGTCCCTACAATGTCAAAAGCTCCCAAGGAGGGGTGGCAGCTGGGACCGCAGCATAGGGCCCCCCAACATGTCAACCAGGCCCAGAAAAGACTCAGGGTGGGAATAGGTGGCAGGACAGGGAAACAGCAAACGAGAGCTTTGGGAGATGGGGGGGCTGGAGGAGATCTTAGGGATTCGGACATGAAGTGTGAGCTCAAATCTCACCGTAGTTACTCAGCAGCTTTGAGGAATTTGCCTCTTTGCCTCAGTTTCCCCAAGGGGGGCCTGGGGGGGGGGGCTTAATAAACCCTCATGTCATTGGGTCAGCACAGGAAGGCAACCTTAACCTTGATGTGCAGAGTGTGTTCCACAGCTGGCTTTTCCTTGCTCCATCTCATCTGGTTGGGGCTGTCTTCTGGGACCTGCCCAGATGTCCCCTCCCTGCCCTGCTTTCCCTCACACCCACCTAACATTGTCCTATACCACTTTCTGGCTACATTCATGACTGTGCAGCACCACCTCCATCTTGACCACACGTCTCCAGCACCAAGCAGAGGGCCCAGCTCTGTAAGTGCTTGAGGAGAAAATGCAAAGAAAAAAAGATGGTTAGTAAATGACTCCAAGACAAGGACAAAACAGTCTCAGAAACACCTGGCAGGACTTTGCAGGAAGATGAAACATACTTTAGGTGTCAGATGGGAAAGTCCCCAGTCTTAGAGCATCTCTCTCTCTCTCTCTCTCTCTCTCTCTCCCCTCTCTCTCCCCTCTCTCTCCTCTCCTCTCTCTCCTCTCTCTCCTCTCCCTTGGTGGTGCAAGGGACTGAATCTAGGACTTTGGAGCCTCAGGCATGAGAATCTTTTTGCATAATGATTATGCTATCTCCTCCCCCTCTTCTCTTTTCAATCCCCAATTTCCACTCAGCTGTGCAGCCTTGGACAGGTCACTTGCCCTGAATCTGGCTGTTCAGTCAGCAGAGCCAGAACTGTAACAAAAGCTGTGGCCTCCAAGAGTCTGTAGAACTAACTCCACAGGTGTGTTTGCCCTGAGCATAGCACTCAGCCCTGGGCAGCGTCTCGGTTTTTCTCCCTTGTAGAACCACAGGGCAGTGAGATGACTGTGTACAATGGGGATGTGTGGCTATGTCTGGTCAGCCAGGCAAACCCTGGCTGGTGTTCTGTTAGCCTCTGCCTCAGTACTCAGCACCACTCATGGAGTCTGTGGTCCAGGAACATAACTGACCATCTCAGCAGATGGCAGGGTCTAGTAAGGCCCTCTGTGCCAAGGTCTGGGAGCAGTGCTCTGTGCATCAGAGCCAATGAATTTGGACCTACCACTGTCACTGTGTCCTTGAGAATCTTCCCTGGCTTCCCAGCTTGCTTTCAGGACCCTCCACCCTATCCTGCCCTGTTTCCTGGCTTTTGGATGGCGTGGTTTCAGCTCCCCAAAAGACTTCAACTCTTCTAGATTCGTGAATGTCCCCTCCATCTAGGACATCCCTAGAGCCCTTTGGACATAGCTCTGTTGTTGGTATTTCTACACTGTCTCAACCTGACCCCCCATGCTCCCACAGTTTACCATCAAAGCCCTCATTTCCCCAGACTTCTTCAAACAAGCTCAGACTTAAGTCTTTTTTTCCTGTTGCTTCCAAACACTAAGTGTGCAAGTCAAATAGCTCAGGCACTTGGGGAGTCTTAACTTAGGGCCTGAGGAGCAACTCTCCAGGCAGGAACCAGGACCTTGGGCAGAGGCTAAGATTACCAACATGGTGTCAGCTTGAACTTGCCTCAGAGACTTGGAACTCAGACTTAACTTTGACTTTGGGGTCACTCTGTTCCACCTTGAGCACCAACCCCATTTCTTCAGGCCTTGGTTGACTTCTGCAACATGTAATACCTTCTGTAGGCGGCCACGTGAAGAGTGACCCTCAGGACATAGGAACCTGAGGGTGAAAGTCAGGGGGAGGGTTCCTGTTGGGCCAGACCACTACCCTCACTTTTTTGGTGTGTCCTCTGCAAAACAAATGAGCAATAGCTACCAGTCAACTCTCAGTGACAATGACAAGCAAAGGATTGGGGAGATTTGTTTCCAGATTGTGACCCTCACACCTTCCTCCAGAAAGGCCGGATTCCCTCCTTCCCCAGGTCCGGCCCTTGAGCCTTTGCCATCAAGTGTGTAAATCGTATGGGCAGTGGAGATGATGTGTTATCACCAGTACAGTACTGCCTCTGAGGGTCCCAGGGCGAGGCCACCATCCAGCAACAGAGAGGGGAAACCTCATACAGGACCACGAGGAAGCCAGGTGCTAATGAGGGGTTGTCTTCGCCCAGTGTTCTGTACAACTTGTACCTCGAACCCAAAGCGCTGGAGCTAGGGAGGTGGAGTTTGGTTTGCTGCTCAGCTCCCTAAGGGTGGAGACCAGGAATCAATATCCCCCACACCCCAACTTCCAAAGGGAAAGGAAGGGAATGAGGAAGTATTCCCCATTCATAAATCATAGTGTCATCCACTGCTCCCCAGTCCCTAAGGTCCCCATCCTACCCCCAACCCTTGAATTCCTCAGGGCAGAGGACCCAAACCATTTTCTTGCCCACAGGAATCTAAGAGCATTATAGAATGAAGATCTTACATATGTATATATTAGTACATATGTATGTATTACACAGAGAGAGAGATAGGCAGATAGATATATATCCCATCTTTCAAAAAGCTGTGTACAGTTTAAATGGGATTGGGCAGATGCAGGGCTTACCAGCCCCTGGCAAGCACACACCACACTCACACTGAACCCAAGACTGGGGTGCCAAATGCCAAGCGCCTCCCAGTGAAAAATAATAACAAGAGCAAAAGCTTATATAACCCCCTCCTGCGTGCCAGGCACCGTGGGATGCAGTAACCCCTCTGTCAGTATCCTCAACTCTCAGGAATGCTGTTCAGGGCTGGAAGGGAGGTGGGGTGCAGGGAAAAGGGAGGTCTGAGAGGGTACCAGAAGATGGGGAAGCAGAAACCAGGCAGGGTCCATATCTGTCCCACAGAAGTAGGGATAGGGTCCCTGGGTTCAAACCTGGGCTCAGCCACCTGGAGCAGGCTGGTGAGGCTGGGCACACCTGGGCAAAGAGGGCAAGAGCTAAATCTCCAAAGGACCGTGTTGGAACTTTCCCAGGCTCCCTCCACCTGGTTCAGCTTCTCCCTGCTGGCTAGCTGGGTATACACAAACACACAAGCACAAACACAAGTCACCGGCATGCCCAAGCCCCTCTCTTAAAATACATACATACACTCACAAGGTATTTTTTAAATAGTCCACTCCACTCCACAGACTAAAAGAATCTGCCCACTTTGGGCTCCAACAGGCCCAAGATCTGGCCCCCTTCCTGCAGAGTCACTGGCTGGATCCCCAGACAAGAGCAGAGGTCACAGACCTCCAGGTCCTTCCAAACTCAAGTCTGGTAGTCAGAACCAACCAACAGCTTACACCACCCCTCCAAGAAGGGTTCCCACTCAGTCCTCCCCAGCACCCAGAGGCGCTGACTCACCCTGAACGCCTGACCCAGCACTCTTAACCCCTACGCCCCCACCACACACACACACACACCACCACCACCACCACCACTACCACCATCACCACCACCACCACCACCACCATCACCACCACCACCACCACCACCACCACCACCACCACCGCCTGCCACTGGGACTCCAAGCTCAGACCCTGAGGGAAGCAATCCAGCAGGAAGAGGGGGAAAAAAAACAGCTGCAAGAACCGCCCCCCACCCAACTACCAAACAAGGCAAAAATAACAGCAGCCCCCACACACACCACCTCCACCCACACCCACACCAGCAAAGCAAAAAGAAAATCAAATCAATCCAAACTAATGGGGGGGATCTAAAGCCAACTATTGCCCCAAAAGGCTTATTCACCATTTTCAAAAAAAAAAAAAAAAAAGTTTATTTAAAGTGTTCTTAATGCTTGCAACGGAAAAGGTTCCCAAATATACAGACGCCTCTTTTCTCATAGAAATAGATAATTTTTTATAATACAAAAAGGGGGCGGGGGACCAAAAAACAAAACAAAACACACACACAACCAACAAAAACAACAGCAACACTAACAACCCCGTAGGAACATCTTTAAGCGATTACTCAGGGCCCGGCTGACAGTTACACGTGGGTTGCGTCAGTCCCGTGTACACACGCGTTCAGCCATGTTTAAGCCGATTGCATCAACTTCGAAACCGGCCCGCCCGCCGGAGCCCGGAGAGGGGGCAGAGGGAGAGGCAGAGAGCTGATCGTTTCATCTGTACACACAGACGTTTCTTCTTTAAATAACACCACGGGCGGGCGCCCCATCTGTATGTGCGGTTGGTTTGGACAAAAATATAGATATATATATATATAATAAAATATTAAAATTACCGACGAGCTCCCCGCGCGGCCGAGCGCCCAGGTGCCAAAGTTTTGCCGGCGCCCCCGGGGGCGGGGGCGGAGGCGAGGGCGCGGGCGCTTCCCGGAGTCTCGGCGGCCGCGGCGCGCGGGCTGCGCGGGGGCCGGCCGGCAGCGGGACGCGCGCGGGGGCCGCGCTAGCAGTGGCCCGAGGAGGCGAGCAGGGGCTCGGGCAGCTGCTTGAACAAGTTCCTCAGGGTGCTGAGCTCGCGCGACAGCTGCTCCACCTTCTTCTGCAGCCGTTCGTTCTCGGCCGTGAGCTCCAGGACCTTGTGCTGCGTCTCCAGGTTGCGCATCTTGGCCTTGTCGCGGCTCTTGCGCACCGCGATGTTGTTGCGCTCGCGCCGGATCTTGTACTCGTCGCTGTGCTTGTCCACGGTCTTCTTGGCCTTGCTCTTGACCTGCGACGGCGCCGGCGCCGCCCCCCCGTAGCAGGCGGCCGGGGGCGCCTTGGCGTCGGCGGGGCTCGGCGTGCCGGGCGGGCTGGACGACGAGGACGTGGACAGGCTCCCGCTGCTGCCGCTCGGCACCGCCTGGTAGCCGAGGTAGGCGCGCAGCGCGTACGGGAAGCTGGCCGCCATGCCCGGCGCTCCGGCCTCCTCCTTCCGCTTGCAGTCCGCGGGCTCGAAGCCCGGCTCCGCCTTGAGCTCGGAGGGCGGAGGCGGCGGCGGCGGCGGGGGCGGCGGGTGCAGGGGCGCGAAGCAGCCGGGGTGCAGCGCGCCCTTGGCGGCCCCCAGGCGCCCCAGGCTCACGTAGCCGTATTCGGCCGCCTTCTTGCAGTTCTTGCCCCCGTAGTCGTCGGAGAAGAGGTCGGAGAGGAAGTCGTGGTGCTGCCCGGAGGAGGCGGGCGCGGGGGCGGGCGCGGGCGGAGCCGCCTCGAAGGTGTCCGTGGCCGGGGCCGGGGCCGGGGCCGGGACCGGGGCCTGCGGCGCTCCCAGCGGCTCCAGGTACGGGCTGAAGTCTATGGCGCGCTCGTGATCGCCGATGCTGCCCAGCTCGCCGGCGGGGGGGCGCGGCCCGGCTCTGGCCGCGGGGAGCGCCGCGGGGGCCGCCTTGCCGCCGTACGCAGCAGCCAAGCAGTCCGCCTCGTAGTAGAAGTTGGCCACTTCCATGGATTTAAAGGCAGGCGGCGGCGGCAGGGGGAGACATGCTGGGTCCCAGGCCACCAGGCGTTGCATGAACGCGGGTGCCCGGGGAGGGGGCCTGGGGCTGCCCGCTGCGGCCGGCCCGCAGGTGGCGCGGCCTCCCAGCTCCGAACGGTGGGCGCTGCGTGGTGCCGCCGCTAGCCGCTGTG
Source organism: Erinaceus europaeus (assembly GCF_950295315.1). Classification (NCBI taxonomy): domain Eukaryota; kingdom Metazoa; phylum Chordata; class Mammalia; order Eulipotyphla; family Erinaceidae; genus Erinaceus; species Erinaceus europaeus. Next base: position 47,331,352 of record NC_080162.1, read on the forward strand.
AGTGCGGGGGCTGGCGGCCGGACCCTCGGGTGGGTACCCTTCCCGGTCCCGTGCGCGGCTCTGACTCGCTAAAGTTTCTCCCGAGCCCGGTTATTTATAAGGCGGCCCATAGCAACGGCTGCGTCACGCCTGGCGGCCGCCCCGGCCCCTCCCGCCGCGGGGAGCCCGAGGCGCTGTAGTCGCCCCAAGACCCCCGTGGGGGGGACGGCGGAGGGACCCGAGCCTGGGCGCGTGCCCTCGGGGGTCCCCGGGGGGCGCTCTCACGCCCCTTGCCCACCCCCACCCTGCAGCGCCGGGATTGGGAGTGAGAAGGGGAGGCGCGACCCCGCCCCCGGGCCGGCCCGCCTCTGGACTGGAGACCGGACTGGGCGGAGGGGGGACTCGAGAGGGGACACCGCTGCGCCTCCCCCCCCCTCCCGCCACCCCCCTAAGGGCGGCGGCGGCCCGCCCTCTGCTGGGGGAGGCGGCGGCTTCGGTGTGGCGGCTCCTAGCCCCGACGGCCAGAGGCGGGATTCTGGAAGCCCCTGGCAGCTGCGGCTCCGGGGAGAGTGACCACCTCTACTCGCGCCCCCTTGCGCTCCATCCCGCCCTTAAGTTGCCCCGTAGCCAGCTCGTGGAAGGAAGGGGTTCCATGTGAGGGTGCGGGGGCTGGGGTGCAGGTAGCAGACGCACTCCACTGCGGCCTCACCTTCCGCGGTCGAGCCCCTCCTGCTACGCCTGCCCTTATGCAGCGCCCAGTCCCACCCACCACCCCGTCCTGGGCCACTGGGGGTGCAGGGGAGGGTGCTGTGCTCTGCCACACTAGGTGTAAGACCTTAGGTGAGTCACTTCGCTTCTCTGAACTTCAGTCCACCAAGGTGCTCTTATATCACTGCGCACCCCACAGACCCCCAAATACAAGACTTGAAGTTTTAAGGCCGCCCTGGTTCAGAAAACAAGGCCCATCCCCACCCTCAATCCTGCCCTAGAGGAAGCTTAACACACCCAAGGTCACATGCCTCTGGTCCCTAACTTGGCTCAAAAGAAAAGTCCTTGTCGGAGTGCCCTAAGAGCTATGTGCCAACCTCTAGGGGCCGAAAGCCAGCTTCTAGGGCTAATGAAGCCCCCAAGCAGACCCCACTGGCCTGTCATGGAGAAAGAGGCAGCTTCCCCTACATGTGCCCAGTCCTTTAAGGGTGCACTGAGGCTGGAACTGGCCCAGGTACCCCTTGTCACCCCCCAGGAGTATGTTCTGCTTCCCCTTCACAGGCAGAGACCCCCCAGAAGCCCATGTGGCTTTGAGTCTTGTGTGCGGTCTGAGGCTCACACACCCTCTAACCCCTGCAGCCCTGTTCCAGCAGCCCTGTCCCAGCCATTGGGGCACCTCTTCACCCCACCCCTTTGTCACCCTTGGCCCCAGGCCACCCAGGCAGAAGCTCCCGCCTGCCTGAGGCTGACCCCCGGCCCACTGACCCCAGCCCCAGCCCTGGCGGGCAGGAGGGCATTGCTCAACCCTCCTTGTTATCTGCTGAGCTGGGGTGACCTCCGCCCCGGAGAGCTGGAAAAATGACATCTCTGAGCGCCCTTGGGGGTGGGGGTAGGGAGGAACAAAACCAAACACTCGCTCAGCCTGCTGGTCTTCTGGGCCTTTCCAGAGGCCTCTGGATCAGGAAGAGACCCCAAGATCTAGCCATGTCTCTAGGGCCACTAGGCCAGGCCTTCCAAGCTGCAAAGGAGAACTCTATGGGCTACACCAGAGAGCCACCACCTCCCAGGTGCCCTCCAAGCCTGACCTCCAACTTTCCTCAACCCAGCTTTTCTGTACACCTCAGTCTCTTCCTCACCCCCACCCATACCCCACACAACCATTCTATGAGGATTGGCATCCCTGGCCAGGCATGCTGACTGCCCACTGAACGAACACATTTGCTGTTGCTCCAGCTCTGTCCATCATAGTTCCTTGGGGGTCAATCTAAAGGTTACCTCTTTCTCCAAGAAGCCCTCCCTGGCCTTCCCATCAAAGGATGTCCTTAGTCACTCTTTGCACGTTCCCCTGGTCCATTTCCTCTACCAGTCTCCTCACAAGTCAAATTATCTCATCTACCTCTCTTGCTTTCTGTCCCTGCTGCCTCATTCCCATCTATGGGTGGGGATATATGTACACATGCACATGGACATGCACATGCACATGGACATACACATGCACATGCACATAAACATGCACATGGACATACACATGCACATACACATGCACATGGACATGCACATGGACATACACATACACATAGTTGGCTGTCCTTGCCCCAACACTTAGAGCAGTGCCTGGCTTGCAGAAGTTGGTCTGTGAAGGAGGATAAGAAGAATGTGAGCTCACCCATTAGCTGAGCTGTGTGACCTCAGGCAAGAAGACACCTGCCCTCTGAGACTCTGCACCCCACATCCCCCTTGGGATTTTAGGCAGACACAGTGAGACTTGTGGGACCTGACACTAGGAGTTCCTGTATGTCCTTAAGCCATTCTTCCACCTTTTCTGACCCACATCACAACCTTTTGGCATTATTGCCTCATTTAATCTTCCCAGTAATCTGTAAAAAGCATGCCCTATTCTCTCCACTTCACAAATGAATAAAATGAGACCCAGCCAGGCGCAGTGGTACACCTGGTTGAGCTCACATGTTACCGTGCTCAAGAAGCCCCCACCTGCAGGGAGGAAAGCTTCACAAGAAGTGAAGCAGTGCTTGCTGCAAGTGTGTCTCTCCCTATTTCCCCTTTCTCTCTCAATTCCTCTCTGTCTCTATCCAATAAAGCTAAATAAAATATTTTAAAGACAAATCATAGCAGGTCTGGTGATATGAACCCCATTTTCTGAGGCCCAGGGAAAGGTGACCCAGAGTCACACAGTGAGTCAAAGGGCAAGCAGGTCTTGGAGGTCAGCCCCCAAGAAACCCACTCACCCCTGCAGGCCTCTCAGATGGAACTTCACCCACCAAACCACCGACACCTTGTTCCCCACCCAGGAGTCCTGGAGTTCTGGTCCCGAAGCAAATCTGAGGTGCCTCCCCACACCTAGTGTCACTGCAGCTGTCCTGCAGGAAGGCTGTATGCACCAGTGACGTCAGCCCTTGTTTTCACAAAGATTGTTGCTCAACAGGCCCTGCTGGCCTCCCCTGGGGAAGGGGCTGGTGGCAGCTAAGACATAGTGGCCCCGGGACACTCCCAAGTGACCTGCAGTGTGGGGCCCAGGAACTGGGTGCTGCCCACCACTCCCCTCAATGGCTTCTTCTAATGACAGGCCCCCAGGGCTGTGTGTCAGAACCAGGGGTGCAGGAGGGACTAAATGACCAGTCAACAGCCAAGTCTAATCCACACACATGTGGTCACTGTGACTTGAGGGGGATGCTTAATTTTATTTTATTTTGCTTTTTTAATGGATTGATTGAGATCATTCAGAGGTAGGGAAACTCAGCAAAACTCAAACTCCCAGCTTCTCTTTGCAACCCCAGAGCCATGGGCAGAGCCCAGTGACCCCATGGCAGTCAGGGACAGGTGGGAGCTACAGACGAAACACTTTCCTGCCAGGGACGTGCTCCCTCGCCCAAGCTGCTATGACAGTTCTCCCTGTATCTTCAGTTTTGTTTTTAATTCTTTCTATTATTTGATAGAACAGAGAGAAATTGAGATGGGAAAGACAGAGCATGAGAGAGAGAGACACCTGCAGCACTGCTTCACTGTTTGTGAATCTTCCAACTGCAGGTGGGGCCAGGCTCTTAAATCCGGGTACTTATGCATGGTAACAAGTGCACTCAGGGCGGAGGGTAGATAGCATAATGGTTATGCAAACAGAATTTCATGTCTGAGGCTCCAAAGTCCCAGGTTCAATCCCCCACATCACCATAAGCCAGAGATAAACAGGGCTCTGATATTAAATTTTTTTTAAAAAATTTTTTTTAAGTGCACTCAACCAGGTACACCATCACCCAGCCTTTGTAGGGTTTATTTTGTTTTTCTCCAGCCCTATTTTCAGGAGGGAAAAACTGAACCACTGGCCAAAAGGAATCCATTCCCTTTGACAAGGGTAAAAGTGTCTGCAGAGAGGTTTAGAAACCAGCCGTGCTCAAATGCTCAGCCTTGCAGTCTGATTTTTATGCCTGCTGGCTGGTTTCCAAGCCCGTCCTCTTGGAAACCTCAGTTTCTCCATCCGCACGTGGGGTGAAGATTAAAGCCCCAAAACTGCCAGTCTTGGCCTGTGGGATTCTGTACTATGTATGCTTAACCCAGTGCCACATCACCCAATCCCCAAGCCCGTGGGATTCTGAAGTTCCAGGAGACAGGAAAGTGGTTTGTGAAACTTGCCTGTGTATATGCTGCCACCATGTGGCACTGTGGAAGCGCAGGAGTGAGTTAAGCGAACCTTTTCACAACTGTGGGCCTTGCTTTAGTGTAGAGGTCAGCTCTGTGGCTACAATGGGAGCTCACAGGGCGGGCATGTGTCTCAAAGGACATAAATTATGGTGGGGCCATGTATGATACAGGAAATCCTAACAATGGGATTTTCAAAGTTAACCCAATTTCCAAATAATTTGATTATAGCAATAACTATCTCTTGACTTCTTAAACCCTAAGACAGCAGGAACCTCCCACTTCCTCTATAAAGCCCATATTTCTCCCAGTCCTGAGAGGGACTGGTGGGGGTGGGGCTCACTCTCCTACATGCGTCTCTCAATTCATACCAACTGATACTGCATCTGCTGATCCCAACCTATTCAGTGCAACCAGTACCACCTCGGCATGCTTCACTTTGGACTGTGTCCAGAGACATCAGGCATGGAATGTCAACCCTCTGGCTTCATTACTCTGGTGAGACTTTTCCTAGCTCATAGGAATCCTTAATTCCATTTCAGGTGGTTCACTTCCTAACAAAGCCCCAAAACCTAGATATAGACCAGGGCCCATGAGATAGGGCAGGTGTACACATGTATCCATAAATTAGGGCAAAATATACACCTGAAAGTAAAAGTGCAGAATAGTTTGCAGTGAGTCAATAAGTGCAGCAAAAAGACACCATAAAGCATCTAACCAAATAGTTTCTACTTAGACCTAGATACCCCCCTCACCTACTTCCTATTACACTTCCCTCAATCACTCCAAAGCTAACCTTGTCAAAGTAAGGACTACAAAAGCTATTGAATAAGCACAAGAGACTGGCATACTGTAACGATGACTCTTTAGTCACCACCAGGCCACCCCATCACCTGGGGTCCTAGTCAGGGAATCCTGGGATTCCCACACAGACATGATAGGCCTAGAACTCTAACAGATCCCTCTCTCCACTGTCACTGATCATCTCTATCAGGAACAACATAATGGACCCCTTTGTGGGCCCCCGTAGGACCTTGCCCTCAATGTGGATCAACAGTGGTAGAGAATAAAATGTTCCATTCCCCAAAGGGAAGTTGGATAACATACTCTACCTACCACCTGAGGAAGATGGGTCCTGAAATTGGTGCAACCTGGAACATTCCTACTTGTGATCACAGAATGTGAGCTCAGACATACAGGGATGCAGAGATTACATAGGCTCCTACGCTGAATATGGGCCCCAAATCAAATCAATGGGGTTTACAGTCAACAATATTTATATACTGTTCTCATATTTGAGAGCTACTCTCTTCCCTGATCCAGCTTTCTATCTCTTTTTTCAGCCATGACATCATCTCCTCAGACAATACCTTGGGTCCACCTGCATATCAGATGTCAGGCAAAAACGAGTAAAGTCATGGGCCCTTTGGGATATACCTAAAATAGACCTAGTAGTTATTTCCAAAACAGAGACCCCCAAATCTTCATTTGCAATATTCCAGCCTTTAGTTCCTCGAGGATGTCAAACTCGGATGCCTGAGTTGCACAGCAGATGTCATCAGCGTAGATGAACTTCCTTGAAGAAGTTTCTGGAAGGTCATTGATGCCTGAGTAACTCAGGCATCCAAGTTCAACATCCTCGAGGAAACACTCACGAAAGACATGTCTCTGATATCTGATTACTGTAAAAAATGGCGACTAATCCCTAGCACTGCAAAAATGGTATCATCTGTTTTTCCATCTACACCATGCCTCGGCCTCGCGTGAGCTTAATGTGCAGCTTGACGATACGAGAATCCGGCATGAAGCCCAGCCAGTCTATCTTGGCGTTACTCTCGATCGCACCCTGTCATTTCACAAACATCTCATAAAAACTGCAGCAAAGGTGGGCACGAGGAATAACATCATTGCAAGACTGGCCAGCTCCTCGTGGGGCGCGAGCGCTTCCACACTACGATCATCATCTCTGGCATTATGCTATTCCACTGCAGAATACTGTGCCCCAGTATGGTTCCGTAGCCCCTGTGTCCACTTGGTCGATTCCAAATTATATTCCTCCATGAGGATAATTTCTGGAACCATCCGTTCCACCCCGGTTCCATGGCTGCCAGTTCTTAGCAACATCGCCCCACCAGATATTCGTCGGGATGCGGCATCATCTAAGTTCATTTCCCACGTCTACGCTCGACCAGACCTGCCAATATACGCAAATATCTTCGCCCACCCTGTTCAACGCTTGACGTCTCGTCACCCAATCTGGTCCCTTACACCTACACTGAACTTCTCTGTTCCAGACTCTTGGAAACAGAGTTGGCAGTCAGCTGAGGTAAAGAACAAACATCTCATCACAGACCCCTGCAAGCGTCAACCCGGCTTTGACCTAGCACGTTATGATTGGGCCCTCCTCAATCGCTATCGAACAGGCCATGGCCGGTGCGCCGCTATGTTCCATCGCTGGGGAGCCAGAGACGACCCGAACTGCCCCTGTGGCTCCAGACAGACTATGACCCACATAGTCAACGACTGCCACCTCTCCAGATTCAAAGGAGGTCTCGAAACTTTACATCAGGCTCAACCTGACGCTGTTGACTGGCTACGGAAGAAGGGCAAACGCTAGAAGAAGAAGCCTTTAGTTCATGATTAGTCAACAATTTGTTCTGCTTTATATGTTAACTCTTTTTCAGGCACCAGGTTCCAGATGCTACCATGATGCCAACTAGACTTCCCTGGGCAGACAACCCCACCAATGTGTCCTGGAGCCCTGCTTCCCCAGAGACCTGCCCCACTGGGGAAAGAGACAGGCTGGGAGTATGGATTCACCTGCCAACACCCATGTTCAGTGGGGAAGCAATTACAGAAGCCAGACCTTCCACCTTCTGCACCCCACAATGATCCTGGGTCCATACTTCCAGAGGGATAAAGAATAGGAAAACTATCAAGGGAGAGGAGGGGGATACAGAGTTATAGTGGTGGGAATTGTGTGGAATTGTACCCCTTTTGTCCTATGGTCTTGTCAGTGTTTTCATTTTATAAATAAAAATTAGTTTTAAAAAAAAGTGAAAATGTCCAGCAAACAGGCCTTTGCTCACTTTCACTTAGTCATTCATCAGCTATTTAGGGCCACGGATGGAGGCTCAAGCCCTCGAGACACATTCATGAATAATACAGCAGAGACTCCTAATGTCATGGAGTCGACACTTCCCTGAGAAGGCAAACAATAAGCAAAATGAATGAGTAACGTGTGCATTGTGTTCAATTCTGGGAAGCACAATGGAGAAAAGCATGGCATAAGGGGGTGGGGTATGCTGGGGGGTGCTGGTTTTAACTTAAGATTGGCGTCATCAGGGAAGACTGTGGTAGGTGATGTTTAAACACAAATGCAAATGTGGTGAGGGAGTGGTCCATGCAGATACCTCTATGGGAAGGGCACCAGGCATGGGGGTAATTGCAAGTGCAAAGACCCCAAGGCAGGCATGTTTGACCCTTGTAGCTGCTGTGAGTGGGCCAGAGGGGAACATAACAGTGAATCATCTTACAAACAGTGGGGGCTATGAACCAGCAAATAGCTTGGCCAGTAAAGCACCTGCCTCGTGAAGCACAAGGCCCAGGTCCAAATCCCAGTACCACATGGGAGTTATCACTGCACTGGGGGAAACCCCTGTGTCATAGTGTCTCTATCTTTCAATGTCTATCCTGAATAAAAAGGAATCAAAAAAGTCATCCCAGGAATGGCAAAACCATACATGTTCAAGGGTGCAACAACATAAAATAAATTAGTAAGGGAGTCGGATGGTAGCACAGAGGGTTAAGCAGGTGGCTCGAAGTGCAAGGACCAGCGGAAGGATCCCGGTTCAAGTCCCCAACTCCCCCACCTACAGGGGAGTCGCTTCACAGGCGGGGAAGCAGGTCTGCAGGTGTCTATCTTTCTCTCCCTCTCTCTGTCTTCCCTGCCTCTCTCCGTTTCTGTCCTATCCATCAATAACAACAACAATAATAACTACAATAAGGCCAACAAAAGGGAATAAATAAATATTAAAATAATAATAAAAAGATAAAAAAAATTAATAAGTAAATAACCAGGGGACGGGATGGTGGTGTACCTGGTTAAGCGCACATAATACAAAGTACAAGGACCCGCACAGGATCTGGGTTCAAGCCTTTGGCTCCCCACCTGCGAGGAGGATGCTTCATGAGCAGTGAAGCAGGACTGCAAATGTCTGTCTTTCTCTCTTCCTCTCTAACTGCCCCCTCCTCTCTCAATTTCTCTCTGTCTATCCAATAAATTAATGAACAAAAAATGGCCACCCTCCAGGAGCAGTGGATTCTTAGTGCTGGCACTGAGCCCCAGCGATGACCCTGGAGCAAAATAAATAAACAAACAAACAAACAACCTAGTGGGGTTTATACCAGCTAGTGCTTTGAAGGCCTTCATAAAGACGTCAGCTTTGTTTCTGGATTATGGGGAGTCATGAAGCGTTCCAGGTGGTTGTGTGACAAGGTCTGACCAGTTTTAACAGTACTGCTCTGGCTTCTTATAGAGGATTCTGAACAGGGAGGTGAAGGTGGGAGCCAGGAGTCAGTGAGGAAAGAACTGCAGGCATGTGGACAGGAGGTGAGAAATGAAAAATGGTCACATTCTGAATCATTTTTTCCCCATTACCATCAATGTTATTGATGGGTGGCTGCATGACAAATCCACTGCTCCCACCCACTATTTTTCTTCACACCCCTGCTCCCTTGCTTTTTTTTTTTTTCTTTTTTGGTAAAGACAGAAACAGAGAGAGAGAGAGAGAAAGAGAGAGAGAGAGGGAAAAAGCTACCTCACTACTTCACCACTGTAGGTGGACACCAGAAGCTTAAACGCAGATCCTTGCACATAGTGGATAATGTATGCTCTGTACCAGAAGCACCACCACCCGGCCTTTCTGGATCAACTTTGAAAACAGGATCTTCAGGGGAGTCAGGCAATAGCGCAGCAGGTTAAACGCAGGTGGCACAAAGCAAGGACCAGCAGAAGGATCCCAGTTCGAGCCCCCGGCTCCCCACCTGCAGGGAAGTTGCTTCACAAGCGGTGAAGCAGGTCCACAGGTGTCTGTCTTTCTCTCCCCCTCCCTGTCTTCCCCTTTTCTCTCCATTTCTCTCTGTCCTATCCAACAACAACAACATCAAGTAATAACTACAACAATAAAACAACAGGGGCAACAAAAGGGAATAAATAATTTTTTTAAATTAAAAAAAAGAAAATAGGATCTTTGGGATTTGCAAATAGATCCAATTACAGAATTCTCACACAAGGGTAATTTCAAAGCCAGGGGCAAGATGTACGACACCAAGAACCCTGACAACAAAGAGAAAGAAAATGATAAATTGGATTAAATCAAAATTCAAAGCTCCCAAGCATCAGATACAACCAAAAGATAGAAAGGCAACCCACAGAATGGAAAGAAATATTTGAAGATTGTGTATCTGATTGGGGTCCATATTCACAATACATAAAGAAATTCTGCAATTCAACTATATATTAATAGGCAAAGGGGCAGGCATGTAGCTCAACAGCACAGCACATGTCTTGCCTGTGTTCAGTGCTGGGTTCTGTCCCTGGCATAAAATGATTGGCTGTACCCTGGTCACACACTATCTCTCTCCAAAAAGTAAAATAAAATTCTCTAATGGACAAAGAACTTGAATAAACACTTTTCCAAAGGAAATATATGACTGGCCAAAAAGTATTGGGAAATGCAAATGAAAATCACAATTAGATACACCTCACACCTAGTAGGATGTCTACTTTAAAGAAAGAAAAAAACGAAGGAAGAGAGGGAGGGAGGGAGGGAGGAAGGAAGGAAGGAAGGAAGGAAGGAAGGAAGGAAGGAAGGAAGGAAGGAAGAAGGAAGGAAGAGAAAGGGAGGAAGGAAGAGAAAGAAGGAAATGGAGAAAGGGAGAAAAAGTGTTGGTGAGGGCAGGGGAGACAGCATAATGCTTATGCAAAAGACTTTCATGCTTGAAGCTCTGAGGCTGCAGATTCAATCCCCAGCACCACCATAAACCAGTGCTCTGGCCCCAGGCATGTGTTCATTCTCTCTCTCTCTCTCTCTCTCTCTCTCTCTCTCTTCCTCTCTCTCTCCCTCTCTCTCATTAAGATTTATAATTTTTAAACCTGTTAAAATATATTTTATTGGGGGGCCAGGTGGTAGCACATCTGATTAAGTGCTTACAAGGATCCAGGTTCAAGCCTCTGGTCTCCACCTGCAGGAGGAAAGCTTCACAAGTGGTGAAACAGGGCTGCAGGTGTCTCTCTGTCTCTCTCCCTTTCTATTTTCCCCTCTCCTCTCAATTTCTCTCTGTCTCTATCCAACAATAAATTAAATATATTTTTTTTTCATTGTGGTCTTGAAGGTAGGTCAGTGGATAAAGCATTGGTTCTTAGTTCAATCCCTGGTTGCACATATACCAGAGTTATGTTTGGTTCTTTATCGCTCTATCTCCTCCTAGCTTTCTCATTAATAAATAAATAAAATCTTAATATGTATTTTTTAAAATTTTTTATTTAATAAAGGATTAACGAACAAAACCATAAGGTAGGAGGGGTACAACTCCACACAATTCCCACCACCCAATCTCCTTAACCCACCCCCTCCCATGATAGCTTTCCCATTCTCTAACACTCTGGGAGCATGGACCCAGGGTCATTGTGGGTTGCAGAAGGCAGAAGGTCTGGCTTCTGTAATTGCTTCCCCGCTGAACATGGGCATTGACTGGTCGGTCCATACTCCCAGTCTGCCTCTCTCTTTCCCTAGTAAGGTGTGTCTCTGGGGAAGCTGAGCTCCAGGACAGGTGGGGTCTTCAATCCAGGGAAGCCTGGCCAGCATCCTGGTGGCATCTGGAACCTGGTGATTGAAAAGAGAGTTAACATACGAAGCCAAACAAATTGTTGAGCAATCATGGATCCCAAGCTTGGAATAGTGGAGAGGAAGTGTTAGGGAGGTACTCACTGCAAACTCTAGTGTACTTCTGCTTTCAGGTATATGTTTTGCAGTACTTTATGGATACGTGTGAACATAAGCTCTCTCTCACAGAAACTGGTGTATATCTAGGTTATGGGACTTTGTTAGAAGGTGAACCACCTGAGATGAAATTAGAGTGTACTATAAAAGGAAAGGTCTCACCCGAGTAATGAAGCTGAAGGGTTGTCATTCCACACGTGAAGTCTCTGGACACAGTCTGAAGTGAAGCATGTTGAGGTGGCAATCGTTGCGTTGGTTAGGTTGTGATCGGTGGATGCAATATTATTTGGTATGGATTGGGAGATGCATAAGGGAAAGTGGGCCCTATCCAAGGGTTCCAGGACTGGGGGAAGTAGGGGCTCTATAGTGGAGATGTGAGGTTCCTGCTGTCTTAGGGTTCAAAAAGACAATCGATAGTTAATGTTATCATCACATTATTTGGTAATTGGGTTAACTTTGAAAAGTCCTTTTGTTATGGTTTGCTGTACAATATCCAGTATCTTGTATATAGCTGTGCTATTGGATGCTTCAATATGTATTTTTTTAATTTACTTTGGATAGAGACCTAAGTTGAGAGAGGAAAGTGAAATAGAGAAGGAGAGAGAGAAAGGGCGCTGCAACATAGCTTCACCACTTACGGTGGGGACTAGGGACTTGAACTCAGATTTTTTATTTATTTATGTACCCTTTTGTTGCCATTGTTGTAGTTATTATTGTTGTTGTCGTTGTTGGATAGGACAGAGAGAAATGGAGAAAGGAGGGGAAGACAGAGAGGGGAAGACAGAGAGGGGGAGAGAAAGATAGACACCTGCAGACCTGCTTCACCACTTGTGAAGTGACTCCCCAGCAGGTGGGGTGCCTGGGGCTCGAACCGGGATCCTTTATGCCGGTCCTTGTGCTTTGTGCCACGTGCACTTTACCCACTGCACTACTGCCTGACTCCGATGCCAGGTTTTTATATACTGTAATCTGTGCATTCAGCCAGGTGTGTGTGTGTGTGTGTGTGTGTGTGTGTGTGTGTGTGTGTGTGTGTGTGTGTGTATGTGTGTGTGTGTTCCCTTCTTATCAGAGTATTGCTCAGCTCTGGCTTATGGTGGTGTGGGGGACTGAACTTGGGACCTTGAAGCTTAAGACATGAAAGTCTTTTTGCATAACCACTATGATATCTCCCCTGTCCAATAAAACAAAGAAAAATGAAAAATGAAGGTGAGTGGCAGTGATGGCTGCACAACAAAAAATATGTGCTCAGCAAAGATCCCAGTTCGAGCCCCCGGCTCCCCACCTGCAGGGGAGTCACTTCACAGGCGGTGAAGCAGGTCTGCAGGTGTCTGTCTTTCTCTCCCCCTCTCTGTCTTCCCCTCCTCTCTCCACTTATCTCTGTCCTACCCAACAACAATGACATCAATAACAACAACAACAATAAAACGAGGGCAACAAAAAGGGAATAAATAAACATTTAAAAATATATATATGTGCTCAGTACCACTGGACTTCACACCTAGATCCAGGTAAGGTACTCAGTTTTATGTACATGTTACCAATGTTGATTTATTTTCTTTTTCGCTTTCGATCTCAGAGAGAGAACCACAAAGAGAAAGAACAGACTAGACAGAGAAAGGAGAGATAGCACAGTACCACCTCATAGCTTGGCAAACCTACCCCGTGTGTTGGTGCTAGGAGCTCAAACACAGGTCCTCAGGCTTGGTAAAGTGTGCACTCCACCAAATGAGCTATCTTTCAATTCCTCACAATCCATTTAGGTTTTTGTTTGTTTGGTTTTCATTTTTTTGTTTGTTTGTTTTTAACAGAGCACTGCTCAGCTCTGGCTTATGATGGTGTGGGAGTTGAACTTGGGACTTTGGAGTCTCAGGCATAAGAGTCTCTGCATAACCACTATGCTAACCTCCCCACCCTACCCCGAAAAAAAAATTTTGAAAGACAAAATAGATGTCTGTATGTATACATAGACATGAGGGAGCATGTCCTGGTTGCTATGTCTGCTTTGGAAACCTCTGTGGTTAATACACACACACACACACACACACACACACACACACACACTCCCCTAATGTGAGAGACAAGGAGATAATTCATCCAGTAGAGTGTATTCTTTACCAAGCCTAAGGCCCTGGTTTGAGCCTCAGCACTTCATAGGAACCTCATAGACAGCACCCAGGGAAGCTCCACAGAGGACAGAATGGTCTCTATCTCTCTCCTTTATCTCTTCTCTCTGTGTGTCTCCCGCTCTCTCTCCTTCTTCCTTCTTGATTTCTTACTGTCTCTAAGCAATAAAGATAATAAAATAAAGAATGCAAAGCTGGACCAGAGAGGCTGATGTTATTGTACATGTGTGAGGCCCTAGGTTCATTCCCCAACACCAAAGGGGGTTTAACACAAGTAGCAGTGTTGATGGAGGTATGGGAAGAAGGAGTCTCACGCACTTTCAGTGGCTGTGTAAAGCAGTTGAAATTTGGCTGACGCTATCAAAATAAGAAACAGCATCAGGAATTCTCCATACAAAGACATTCTCTGCTGTAGAGATGAACATGAGATAATAGGAGCAGCTATTATCCCCAGGAAAAACTACACAGCTGCTAAGAAAGAATCAAGCAGCTCAAGCCAAAGGAGACCGCACAATGGTTGTGCAAAAGGCTTTCATGCCTGAAGCTCTCAGCTCCCAGGTTCAATCCCGGGCACCACCATAAACCAGAGCTTATGGGGGAGTAGGGGGGTGTAAGTCTAGGGAAAAGGATCTAGATAAAGCACTGTCCCGTGTCATATCAAACTTTTTGAAACAGTGAAAATATTCTCCACCTGCACTGCGCTCCGTGGGCACCACCAGCCATGGGTGACATTGAGTGATTGAGATCACAGAACCGAATGTTCTATTATCCTGGATTTCAGTAAATGTTAACTGCTACCTGTGGCTAGCAATCACTATAATAGAAGATCACAGGTCCAGAGCCGTCTCCTGTTTCACTCAGGGAAAAAGACCAGAGGCCTGGGAAGTGGCACAATGGATGAAGCACTGGACCTTCAAGCATGAGGTCCCAAGTTCAATTCCTGGTAACAAATACGGCAGAGTGATGCTGTGATTCTCTCTCCCTCTTTTTTATTAATAAATTTTTTTTTAATAAAAAGGTTTTGAAAAAGGCCAAGTTCAGACCACCAATGTGGTGTGCCACCTCCATAGAAATGAGATAGGGGGGTGGGGAGACAGGTATTGCTTGAGTACTTGTTTGAGTCTAGAAAGTGCTATGTTGAGGGGGACTGGGGGGCTGGGTGGTGGCACACCTGGTTGAATGCACGTAACAATGCACAAGGACTCAAATCCCTGGTCCCCACCTGCAAAGGGAAAGCTTTGCTAGTGGTGAAGCAAGTGTCTGTCTCCCTCTCTCTCTCCCTCGTCCCTCTTGATTTCTGACTGTCTCTATGCAATAAAGATATTCAAAAAAATTTAAGTGCTACATTGCACAATTCTGCCTCCACACCCCTGTTCATGTTTCTGACACCGTTCCCTTCACTTCCTTTCACTTCCACCAGAGAAATGCCTATCTGGGTGCCCAAATCCAGTGTCCTCACTTCCTGCCTCTAGGATCTTACACCTCCCCCTTCTGGAGTGTGATCTTGTGTGACCTTCCTCGCCTGGAGCTCCTCAAGGCGCACACATACACAATCAATGTAGGTCCTGAGTAGGTGCTCAGAGATTTGGGGGGCGGGGCACCCCAGGAAAGCATTCATTCTCTCCCACCCAACTGGGCCCCCGTGCAGCATGGTGGGGAGCACTGCCTATATTCACCACCAGGGGACGTTAGATCCCAGCCTCCGACCTCAGCGGGAGGGTCCGATCCAGGAAAGGGCTTATAAATCTGAGCCTTAGAAACCAGGGCGTTGCTACAACCCAGCTCTAAAGAGAAATGTCTTAGCCGCCTGCCCATTCCCTTTCTCAGCAACTTCACAATCTCTAAACCACCCCCTCTTCTACTCTAGTAACTTGGGCTGAAGGCATGCCAACCACAGACAGAGGAAACAACCAGGACTGAACTCCCAAATTCTGCCCCCAGTGAAACAGACACTAGACACCAAAGGAAGCTCTCTGCATGCTGTGGTTTACAAGGCACCCCCGTCTGAAAGTCTGAAAACACTAGAGGGCGGGTTATTTGAGAGGCGTGGGCATGGGTGTGGAAACACTATTACCATCAATTTATATGTGACTGTTTGTTTTTTTAATACATTGTTTGCTTTATTTTTCTTGTATTTGATAGAACAGAGAGAAATTGAGCTCCAGTGGCGCAATCGGTTAGCGCGCGGTACTTATACAGAACAGAGAGAAATTGAGAGGGGAATGGGAGATAGAGAGGGAAAAAGAGAGAGAGAGATACCTGCAGACTTGTTTCAGCACTTGTGAAACTTTCCTCCTACAGGTGGGGTGGAGGCTTGAACTTGGATCCTTGGGCATTATAACATATGCACTCAACCAGGTGCACCACCACGAAGCCCCCCAAAACCTGCCTTCACCTCCTTAGCTATCAATGACTGCCAGTAGTCCTTGGCATTGTTTCACTCATAGCTGTATCACCCCAATGTCACCTCCATCTTCCTTAATTCTCTTCCCTCTGTGCTTCTGTGTTCAAATCTCCTTCCATTCTCTTTTTTTTTTTTTTTAGTTATTCCCTTTTTGTTGACCTTGTTGCTTTTATTGTTATTGTAGTTATTATTGTTGTTGTTGATGTCGTCGTTGTTGGATAGGACAGCGAGAAATAGAGAGAGGAGGGGGAGAGAAAGACACCTGCAGACCTGTTTCACCGCCCATGAAGCGACTCCGCTGTAGGTGGGGAGCCTGGGGCTCGAACTGTGATCCTTATACCAGTCCTTGCGCTTTGCGCCACATGCACTAACCCGCTGTGCTACCACCCGACCCCCTCCTTCCATTATCTTACAAAGACAATAGCCATTAGTGTGGGGAAGACAGCATAATGATTATGCAAACAGACTCTCTCATGCCTGAGGCCCCCAGATCCCAGGTTCAATCCCCTCCCCCACCCCATCCCCGCATCACCATAAGCCAGAGCTGAGCTCCTTAGCTTTGTTCTACCTACAAGACCCTATTTCCAAATAAGGCTTCATTTAGACATATCAGAGGTTAGGATTTTCACCAAGTTTTTGTTTTACAGAGAAGCAGAGCAGGCTGGACTCAAACCTGGGAAATGCACATGACAAAGCAGCACACTATCCAAGAGAGCTATTTCACCAATCATTACACCTGTGTTTTTTTCGTGGGGTATGACTCAATCCTGTGGTATTTTGTAAGTTTAAATAATGCAGGACATTGCAGTTTGGGCTAGCAAGTGTGTAACAGTAGCTTATGTACAGAGCAGCTCAGCCCTGATGGATCCCTATTTCCAAGATGGCCATTATGAGAAGCCCCAGTTCTCTACCACAGGGCTGCTTGAGTGTTCTCATGACAGGGAGGCTGTTTCCTCCAGAGAGAATGACACTATTCAGTGTGGGAAAAGCACAATGACCTAGTTTTCCAACACAGCATCACTTGTGCCATATTCCAACCAAATCGTTAAGTCTAGTTCCCACTCAGGGGAAAGTGAATTGGGTTCCACCTTTAAAAAAAAATAAATAATGCAACGGGGTAGTAGCGCAGCAGTTTAAGTGCACGTGGCACAGAGTGCAAGCACCTGCTTAAGGATTCCGGTTCGAGCCCCTGGCTCCCCACCTGGAAGGGAGTCGCACCATAAGCGGTGAAGCAGGTATGCAGGTATCTATCTTTCTCTCTCTCTCTCTATCCTCCCCTCCTCTCTCTATTTCTCTCTGTTCTATCCAATAACAACAACAGCAATAGCAACAATAACAACAGTGACGATAAACAACAAAGACAACAAAAAGGGGAAAAAAATAGCCTCCAGGAGCAGTGGATTTGTAGTGCAGGCACTGAGCCCCAGTGACAACCCTCAAGACAAAAAAAAAAAAAAAAAAGTCTGATGTGCTGTCTCCCCAGTCTTTCATTCATTTTTAAGGCTGAGTAATAGTCTATCATGTGTATATACTGTATTTTGTGTATTCATTTACCCATCATTCATTCAATATTTTGGTTATTTCCACCTTTTTATCTATTGTAAATTATGATGCTCCAAACATGCTTGTACATGAAGCTACTGGAGTCTCTATTTTCTTTCTTTTTTGTTTTTCTTGTATTTGTTTACTTTTATTTTTTATTAGTGATTTAATACTGATTTATAAAAGTGTAAGCTAACTGTTCCATACAGTCCCCACAACCAGAGTTCTGTGGTCCATCTTCTCCACTGGAAACTTGTGGTAGTTCTCCCAAGGCCACCAATACTGGCTGATTCTATACCCATCAATCTGTATCTATGTATATATATTTTCCTCCATTTTTCAGTGGTCCTGCCTTCAGTTCCTTTTTTTAAAAAGATCTATTTTATTTTATTTATTTCATATGGGATGAAGAGAGAGTTTTAGCTGAGAAGCCAATGCAACCCTCCAGTATAAAGGACACTAGAGAGCAAACCAAGAGCCTCAGGCATAGCAGTCCCATACCCTACTAGCTGAGCTGCCTAGTTTGGGGGTTGTGTTTTTGTTTGTTTGTTTATTTGTTTGTTTTTAAATGGATGGGTGAGTGAGTGAATTCATTGATGAGAGACAGACACAGAGAGAGAACACCAGAACATCACTCTGCCAGGGCTCGAAATCATACCTGAAAGTCCAGTGTTTTACCCACAGTTCCACCTCTTAGTTCTCTGTTTTCAATCCTCTTGGATATATATTTATCAGCACAATCATATGGCTAATTATTTTCTCTGTAAATCACAAATTAAATATATATATATATATATATATATATATATATATATATCTTAAGTCATAGATGCCTCTCTGAGTACACTGTCTGAGCACACATTAATCATCTCCTGCTTTATTTCCCTGTGGCCTCAACACCTGAAATCAGCCTGGTGCTCATGTTTATCTATTGTCTCCCATCATGATGGACTGGAAGCTGCATGGAGGCAGGAACTGGTGGCCTTCGTGTATCCTTCCTGCTTCAGAGATTCTCAATCCACCGTAACATCACTGGTGCTCAGTGCTGGTTCAGTAATCAAATGAATAGACTCTTTTCTCAAATTCTCACTGAACATCTACAGAGTCCTAGGATCCCTGTTACATAGCAGGAACTCAGAGAAGATCTCAAATCTACCCTAATTCAACAGCTTACAGTGAAGCTGGAACTCAAATCCAGTGCTGTGTGCTCTTCCTCCACACTGAGACCAAATTTCTGTCTTGGCCTTTTCTTCCAAACCTCTCCCTGCTTTGTTTGTGACTTCACCCCTTCTCCCCTCACCCCACTCCCCAACAACCCTTCCAGATACCCTTGAACCTCTTCCTGCAAATTCCTAAATTAGCTGAGAGGGGCTGCAGTATCATTTTGTGCCAGCAGGTATCACCAGAAACTTCCTTTCAGCCAGCGCTAACTGTCCAACCCCTGCAGCAGGTGTGCCAAGAGCTTTCAAAATTATCTAGATCTGAGCTGGGCTCCCAGCAACCAGAAATGACTCAGCAGAGATTCTGCCCTCAATTCCAATGGGGAAACATTCCAGGCCAGCCTCCTATCAATAAAAGCCAGGAGACATGTCAGTACTTAATCCCAATGCATCTATCCAGCATGAGTCACAGCAGGTATGCCCATGAGTCACAAAGTAGCAGCTGGGCCCATGATGACCTCTGGCATGTTCTAATCACATCTTCCCAGCCTCCTCTTATAGAGAGCAAAGGGAGGGAGGGAAGCAATTGAGCATGGTCCAACTTTATCTTATCTTCTTCTCCTAGAGACTGGACTTGCAGGCTGATTCTAGTTTGGAGGAATTGTAAACAGGCATGAGGATACCTTCTATGAGCTGGGCACTCTGAAGGAGGAGGGGGGCTGAGGAGAAAGAATCGCTGGGATGAACTGCAGATACACAAGCTACTCCAACTGACCTATGAGCATGAAGTCCCAAGATCAATCCCTAGCATCATATATGCCAGAATGGAAGTGTCTCTCCCCAATTTAATTACAGATCAGAGTTTCTCAAACTCAGTACTACAAATATTTTGAACTCAAATCAAGTGGCTTTTTTTAGATTTTTTAAAATATTTATTTATTCCCTTTTATTGCCCTTGTTTTGTTGTTGTAGTTATTATTGTTATTGATGTCATTCATCATTGTTGGATAGGACAGAGAGAAATGGAGAGAGGAGGGGAAGACAAAGAGGAGGAGAGAAAGATAGACACCTGCAGACCTGCTTCACTGCTTGTGAAGCGACTCCCCTTGCAGATGGAGAGCCGGGGGCTCCAAAAGGGATCCTTACACCGGTCCTGGCGCTTTGAGCCACATGTGCTTAACCCGCTGCGCAACCGCCCCACTCCCGAAAGATCACATTTTAATGGGTGGGATGGGGAAGGACATCAGGCCTATGTGGGGGTAAAGGGAGTCTCAAGACACTAACTGGGCCAGTGTTGAGAAATGTGACAAAATATCCAGTCCCCCATGCCAAAACATGTGGAATGCTACTCAAATATCTGCTTCTCTTTGCTTTTTTTTTCTGCTTCTCTTTTTATCTGAATAAAAATTCGGCTTGAAGCAGTGAAACTGTTCATGTGTTCTGCAAAAACAAAAACAAGTTAAATAACTAATAAAAAGCTGGACACACAATAATAACCACCTACAAACACCCGATCCTCATACCCTCTCCCCCACCACCTCGCAATACTACACTCTTCAAGCATAAAAAATATAAAACACAGGAGTTGATCAGTAGAGCAACACGTTAAATGCACATGGCGCAAAGCGCAAGGACTGGCTAAGGATCCCCATTCGAACCCCCCCCCCACTCCCCACCTGCAGGGGTGGGTCGCTTCACAAGCAGTGAAGCAGGTTTGCAGGTGTCTTTCTCTCCCCCTCTGTCTTCCCTTCCTCTCTCAATTTTTCTCTGTCTTATCAAACAACAATAACAACAGTAACAATAAACAAGGACAACAAAAGGAAAAAAATGGCCTCCAGGAGCAGTAGATTCGTAGTTCAGGCACAGAGCCCCAGCCATAACCCCGTAGATAAAAAAATTTTTTAAAAAGTATAAGACACACATACACACGCACAAGCACGCAGGAGCAGTAACACACCAGGTTAATTAAGCTCACATAGTAATAAGCAAAGACCCACACAATGATCGTGGTTCGAGTCCCTGGCTCCTAGCCTGGGGGGGGAGGGTCGCTTCACAAGTGGTGAAGCAGGTCTGCAGGTGTTTATCTTTCTCTCTTCCTCTCTATCTTCCCCTCCCTTCTCAATTTCTCTGTCCTACTCAATAAAAATGAAAAAGGGCTGCCAGGAACAGTGGATGTGTAGTGCCAGCAGAGCCCTAGTAATAAAATACACACACACACTAAAGACTAGCTACTTTTTCTACAGCTCTAAAGTTAAAAGGAAGATCACATTTGGGTAGAATTTGCTCTAGGGTTCTAATCTTAATTGTAATAATTAAAACATATTAAGTGCTTACAACATTCCAAACACTCTTGCAATCATTACATATATGAGCTGTTCATCTTAACAACAATCCTCTGAAATGGGCACACCCCATTTGCCACATAGGAAACAGATATCCCGAAAGAGTCAGTTGTTTGCCTAGAGTTACACAGCACACATGTGGTAAAACTGAGGCTTAAGGGCCGGTGAAATAGCTCATCTGGATAGTGTGCTGCCTTGCTACATGTGCAAACCAAGTCTGAGTCTGGCCCCCACTGCACTGAAAGAAGTTTCAGTGCTATGGTCTCTTTCTCTATCAGTCTGTCTATCTATCTCTCACTCTACCTCTTTCTGCCTTTAAAGAATTAAAATAAAATAATGGAAAATTAAAAGCAAAACTGAGACTTAGATGTAAGTCTATCTGACTGGAAAGGCTGGATCACCTTCAGGTAAAGCACTCAAAAATTCTCACCAAAGACTTCATTTCTCTTGCCCTCTTCTCTGCCTTCTCCAATTTGTGAACTCACCCTAAGATGAGACATTCATCTCTCTCTCTCTCTCTCTCTCTCTCTCTCTCTCTCTCTCTCCTTCCCTCCCAATCTCTCGATGGTTGTAATTTTTTTATTATCTTTATTCATTGTATAGAGACAGCCAGAAATTGAGAAGGAAGGGGGTGATAGAGAGGAAGAGAGATACCTGCAGCACTACTTCACCACTTGCAAAGCTTCCTCAGTTGAGATTTGCTTCCTCATTCAGATACAACTAGAAAAAGATATCCAAGTCCCAACTCCTGGTCAGAATCCTAAATCTCACTCTGATTGGATCATGTGAATTTACATCCCCAACTTGGAACCAATCACCATACCCTAAGTGTCTGGACAATGTTGCTTTTACTCCACCAAAGAGGTGGGGTTCAGAGGCCAGGTGGTTGTATACCCTGTAAAGTGCAGACATTATCATGTGTAAGGACCTAGGTTCAAGCCCCCGGTCACTACCTGCAGGGGGAAAGCTTCACAAGCGGTGAAGCAGTGCTGCTTGTGTCCCTCTATCTCAGGTGTCTCTCTTCCTTTATATCTTCTCCCTCTCAATTTCTCTGTCCTAGCAAATAAGAGAAGGGGAAAAAAACTTGGCCACCTGGAGCAGTGAGTTTGTTGTGAAGACAACAGGCCCCAGTGATAACCCTTGTGGCAATAAAATCAATTAATCAAAACTAAAAATATGGACTTCACCCCTTGCAAACCACAAACTTAAGATTTTAAGCAAGAGATGTTCCCAAAGATCAGGGTGTTTTTTCATGAAGGAGAGGGAATAAATGTGAGCCATCAATAATAGATGCCTAGAAGCCCACAAAGATCACAGTACCAAAGCTTCCTTCAGTGAGGTAGGGGCCAGGCTGGAATCTGGGTCATGTACATGACAAAGTAGTGCAGTATCTGAGTATGCCGTTGCATTGACCCTGCTCTGCCTTTCTCTGTGCTCACTAGGAACCGTGCAAGTCCCTTTCCATCTCCTGGAAAGAAACAGATCTCAGGAGTTACTGAGCCATCCTGGCCTTCTCTCTCCCTTCTAGGCTTTACCTCACCCAACAGCAAATCCTGGCCTCTCCACCTCCCAAAAGCACTGGAAGCCACTGCTCCTTACACCTTCTTGGTGACCTTCCTTCAGCAGGAGGTCACATTCCTAATAGGTCACCTTCCTACCTGGATCACTCACAGCGCCACCTCCCAGTCCCCTGCATCCATTCTCCACACGCAGCCAGAGGGAACCTGTGAAAATATAGTCAAAGTCACAGCCCGACTGGTTACAGAAACTGCCCGGTGGGACTTTGTGTGATGGTGGAAATGGCTCTGCCTAATGAATGAGCCAGCCACGAGCTGCATGTGATTCAAGCATCTGAAGTAGGTTCAGTCTAGCTAAACAACTACATTTTAAAGTTCACATAGTTTTATTCACTTTAATAGCCACCCTCTATGAGTCTGTGTGAGGCAGACCCTCTCCAATAGGAAAGCATAAATTAGCACATGATTCCAAGGGCAAGGCTGACCTAAGTACATCCTGATCTGGCTGTCTCTACCGAATTGACAAAGGTATTTACCAGGTGTCACAGCAGCCCCCTTCAATGGTGTGTCCTACTGACCTGCCATTTCATGTAAAAATGGCAATACACCCTCATTCCTGAGGTTCAATTCCCTGCACCACCTGCTAGAAAATATAAATTAGAGGGTAGGGCGGTACAGCAGGTTAAACACACACGGCATGAAGCACAAGGACTGTCACAAGAATCCCGCTTTGAGCCCCCGGCTCCCCACCTGTAGGGCATTCGCCTCGCAAGTGGTGAAGCAGGTCTGCAGGTGTCTATCTTTCTCTCCCCCCTCTGTCTTCCTGTCCTTTCTCGATTTCTCTCTGTCCCATACAATAGCAATAACAACAACTTCTTCTTCTAGCGTTTGCCCTTCTTTCGTAGCCAGTCAACAGCGTCAGGTTGAGCCTGATGTAAAGTTTCGAGACCTCCTTTGAATCTGGAGAGGTGGCAGTCGTTGACTATGTGGGTCATAGTCTGTCTGGAGCCACAGGGGCAGTTCGGGTCGTCTCTGGCTCCCCAGCGATGGAACATAGCGGCGCACCGGCCATGGCCTGTTCGATAGCGATTGAGGAGGGCCCAATCATAACGTGCTAGGTCAAAGCCGGGTTGACGCTTGCAGGGGTCTGTGATGAGGTGTTTGTTCTTTACCTCAGCTGACTGCCAACTCTGTTTCCAAGAGACTGGAACAGAGAAGTTCAGTGTAGGCGTAGGAGACCAGATTGGGTGACGAGACGTCAAGCGTTGGACAGGGTAGGCGAAGATATCCGCGTATATTGGCAGGTCCGGTCGAGCGTAGACGTGGGAAATGAACTTAGATGATGCCGCATCCCGACGAATATCTGGCGGGGCGATGTTGCTAAGAACTGGCAGCCGTGGAACTGGTGGTTCCAGAAATGATAAACAACAAGGGCAACAAAAAGAAAAAGATAGCCTCCAGGAGTCCTGGGTCATCTCTCTCACATCACCGAGTGAGTAGCAAGCAGCCCAGTGTCTTTCCTCTTCTCCTCTTTTCTCTCAGATAAGCATGGCTTCCTCTGGTATGTCCCAGATTCACTTCCCTTTCATTGATAGTATAAAAATGAGATTTCTTGTGGCAAACGATTCAGGTCCTAGTGAAACAGGGGTACAGAGCCCTCTGGTTTACTTCCCCTATTGCTTACCCCTCTGGGATTATGAACCAAAATTCTTTTGGGGGGGAGTCAGGCAGTAGCGCAGCTGGTTGAGCGCACATGGCACAAAGCGCAAGGACCGGCGTAAGGATCCCAGTTTGAGCCCCAGGCTCCCCACCTGCAGGGGAGTCCCTTCACAGGCGGTGACACAGGTCTGCAGGTGTCTCTCTCTCTCTCCCCTTCTCTGTCTTCCCTTCCCCTCTCCATTTCTCTCTGTCCTATCCAACGACGACAATAAGAATAACTACAACCATAAAAAAGGGCAACAAAAGGGAATAAATAAATAAATATTAAAAATTCTTTTGGGGTGCAGAAGGTGGGAGTTCTGACTTCTCTGCTAGACATGGGTGTTAGCAGGTCAATTCATACTCTCAGCCTACTTCTATCTTTTTTCTAGTGGGTTAGGGCTAAGGAAGCACTGGTGAGGTCATCTGCCCAAGGAAGTCAGGATGGAATCATATAGTAGCATCTGCAACTTGGTGGCTGAAATATAGGAAGATGAAAAGCAGAACAAAAGGAGACAGGTGGTGGCACACCTGGCTAAGTGCTCATAGTATGGTATGCAAGGACTCAGGTTCAAGCCCCTGGTCTCCACCTGCAGGAGGAAACTTCATGAGTGGTGAAACAGGACTGCAGGTGTCTCTCTCACTCTCTATCCCCCCTCTCAATTTCTCTCTGTCTCTACCCAATAAATAAATAAATAAATAAAAATATAAAAGCAGAACAAAATGTTTGATAAACAAGAACCATGAAGTAGAGTAGTTTTTCATCTGGAAGGACCTTAGATAACCCATTTTTAATGGGCAAAGGATTTGAATCAATATTGCTACAAAAATTGTTTATAGGGAGTCGGGCTGTAGTGCAGCGGGCTAAGCGCAGGTGGCACAAAGCACAAGGACCGGCATAAGGATCCCGGTTCGAACCCCGGCTCCCCACCTGCAGGGGAGTCACTTCACAGGTGGTGAAGCAGGTCTGCAGGTGTCTATCTTTCTCTCCTCCTCTCTGTCTTCCCCTCCCTCTCTCCATTTCTCTCTGTCCTATCCAACAACAACAACAATAATAATAACTACAACAATAAAACAACAAGGGCAACAAAAGGGTGTCATATGCTTTACATTGGTTTGTTCTAGCCCTCCCCCGCCAAGAGAATTGGATCAGTCCAGTTAATTTCGCGGGCCGCTTGGCCCCGCCCCAAGGAACCCCGAGAGAGGGTTCCTGAGTTCGAGAGTGCCAGAGTTGGAGGGTTCCTGAGTTCCGGAGTTCGAGAGTTTCAGAGTTACAGAGTAAGAGAGAGTTCCACAGTGGAAGAGTTTCAGAGGGTTCCCCAGTACGAGAGTTCCTGAGTTCCTGAGTTCGAGAGTTTCTGGGTTACAGAGTAAGAGAGAGTTCCAGTGTGCCAGAGTTTCAGAGGGTTCCCGAGTACGAGAGTTCCAGAGTAAGAGGGTGTTCCTGAGTTCAAGAGTAAGGGAGAGGGTTCCTGAGTTGGAGAGTTCCCGAGTTACAGAAAAGGAAAGAGTGCTTGCGCCACCGCAAAGAGACAGCAGAGTTCTGTTTGGTGATTAGTTTGGTTTAGTTTATGAATCGTTGTTCCTGAATAAAGAAATACAGCTTCCCTGCCCAGCCGTTGTCTCCGCGTCTCTGTTACCCGCCGTGAAGCAAGCCAGGCCGGCAAGAGCCTCCGAAAATTTTAACAACAAAAGGGAATAAATAAATAAAATAAATATAAAAAAAGATTTAAAAAAAAATGTTTATAACAGGGCCCAGGCGGTGGAGCACCAGACTAAACACAGAGTATGAAGCACAAGGACCCTGTGCAAGGATCCAGTTTTGAGCCCTCTGCTCGCCACCTGCAGAAGCGTAGCTTCACAGGTGGTGAAGCAAGTCTGCAGGTGTTTGTCTTTCTCTCACCCTCTTTATCTTCCCCTCCTCTCTCAATTTCTTTCTGTCTTACCCCATAAAAAATGGGAAAATGTCCTCCAAGAGCAGTCAATTTGTAGTGCTAGCACCGAGCCCCAGTAATAACCCTGGAGGCAAAAAAAAAAAAGTACAACTAAGACAAGGTGGTGGTGCACCCAGTTAAGCACACACGTCACCATGCATAAGAACCTCAGCCCCCACTCCCCACTTGCAGAAAGGAAACTTCACAAGTGGTGAAGCAGGTCTGCAGGCCTCTCTCTCTCTCTCTTTCTCTCTGTCTCAATTTCTATCTGTCCTATCAAATAAAAAAATTTAAATAAATTAATTTACAAAAGGAAAAATGAGGGAGTCGGGCAATAGCACAGCGGGTTAAGTGCAGGTGGCACAAAGCACAGGGACCAGCATAAGGATCCTGGTTCAAAACCCCAGCTCCTCACCTGCAGGGGCATCGCTTCAGAAGCACTGAATCAGATCTGCAGGTGTCTGTCTTTCTCTCCCCGTCTCTGTCTTCCTCTCCTCTCTTCATTTCTCTCTGTCCTATCCAACAATGGCAACAACAATAATAACTACAACAATAAAACAACAAGGGCATCAAAGAGGAGATAAATAAATACATATTTTTAAAAAAGAACTATCAAAAAAAGAAAAAAAAAAAAAAGGAAAACTGGCTGCCAGGAATGGTGGATTTGTCATGCCCGCACTAAATTCTAGTGATAACCCTGGTGTCAAAAAACTGTCTATGAAGCACATGAAAAGTTACACAAGGACCTGGGTTCAAGCCCCTAGTTCCCACCTGCAGGGGGGTAACTTTGAAAGTGGTGAGGCAGTGCTACAGATGTCTCTCTTTCTCCTTCTCCCTATCTCCCCTACCCTCTCAATTTCTGGCTGTCTCTATCTAATAAATAAAAATTTAAAAAAACTGGGGCCGGATGGTGATGCACCTGGTTGAGTGCACATGTTACAACATGCAAGGACCCAGGTTCGAGTCCCCGGTCCCCATCTGCAGGGGGAAAGCTTCACAAATAGTGAAACAGTGCTGCAAGTGTCTCTGTCTCTCTTTCTCTCTATCCCCCTTCCCTCTCAATTTCTGGCTGTCTCTATCCAATAAAAAAATAAATAATAGTAATAAAAAATATTTTAAAAACTTAAAAGATATTCAATATTATCTTGGATGGAGCCAGGAGGAATTACGTGAAGTGAGCTAAGTCAGAAAGACAAAGATGAGTATGGGATGATCTCACCCATAAACAGAAGTTGAGAAAGAAGAACAGAAAGGGAAACTCAAAGCAGGATTTGACTGAATTTGGACTATGGTGCCAAAGTAAAAACTGTGGGTTGAGGGTGAGGGTGGATGTTCAGCTTCATGGGGCAGTGGAGGGAGGGGATGGGATGGGACACAGTCTTTTGGTGGTGGGAGTGGTGTTTATGTATCAGGTCACCCCATCGGCTGGGGCCCTAATCAGGGAGTCCTGAGATTCCCAAACAAATATGATGGGCCTAGGCCTCACATAAATCCCTCTCTCCATTGTCACCAGTCATCTCTATCAGGAACACAAAACAGACCTCTTTGTGGGCCCCCATAGGACCTTGCCCTCAACTTGGATCAACAATGGTAGAGAATGTACCATCCTCTGAAGGGAGGCTGGACAGCATACTCTATCTTCCACCTGAGGAAGATGGGCTCTGAAATTGGGGCAGCTTACAATGTTCTTACTCATGACCACAGAATGTGAGATCAGATCTACAGGGATGCAGAGGTCACATAGGCTCCTAAGCTGAATATGGGCCCCAGATCACATCAAATTGATGGGGGTTACAGTCAACAATATGTATACAACTTTCCCATATTTGGGAGCTACTCTCTTCCCTGATCCAGCTCTCTGGTCCTTTTTCCAGCCATGACATCATCTCCCCAGACAATAACTTGGATCCACCTGCATATCAGATTTCAGGCTTAGGTTAAAAGAAAAAAGAAGAAAAAAAAATAGTATAGCTACACGCCCTTTGAAATATAACTAGAATATGCCTACTAGCTATCTACAAAACAGAGACCCCGGGCTGGGTGGTGGCACACCTGGTTGAGCACATACATTACAGTGAACAAGGGCCCAGGTTCAAGCCCCCAGTCCCCACCAACAAGGGGAAAGCTTCACAAGTGGTGAAGCAGTGTTGCAGGTGTCTGTCTCTCTCCCTCTCTATCCAATAAATATAATTTTAAAAATTTTTTTTAAAAAAACAGAGACCCCCCCCAACTCTTCATCTGCATTATTCCAGCCTTTAGGTTCATGATTAGTCAACAATTTGTTTGCCTTTATATGTTAACTCTCTTTTCAGCCACCAGATTCCAGATGCTAGAATGATGCCAAGCAGACTTCCCTGGATAGACAACCCCACCAATGTGTCCTGGAGTCCCACCCCACTAGGGAAAGAGAGAGACAGGCTGGGAGTATGGATCAATCTATCAATGCCTATGTTCATTGGTGAAGCAATTATAGAAGCCAGACCTTCCACCTTCTGTATCCCACAATGACCTTGGGTCCATACTCCCAGAGGGTTAAAGAATAAGAAAGCTATCAAGGGAGGGGATGGGATACGGAGTTCTGGTGGTGGGAATTGTGTGGAGTTGTACCCCTTTTATCCTATGGTTTTGTCAGTGTTTCCTTTCTATAAATAAAATTTAAAAAATTAAAAAAACCATAATGAGTGGCTGGGGAGGTGGCTCAGTGGTGGAACACAGATTTGCATGTATGAAGCCTAAGGTTTGGGCCCTTCTACACGTGTGCTGAAGCAGTGTTTTGCTGCTGTCTTGCTTTCTTGTTAAATGAATCTTTAAAGGAAAAACTCACAATGAGATAACAGTTCATAGTCATTAGGTTGGCTGTAGCCAAAAACATGAAAAATAAATGTTGGAGAGAGAGAGAGGAGATGGAGCAATTAAAACACTGATATATAGTTGGTGGGAATAGAAAAGAGGGCAGCTGGAGAGGGCAGTGGGTAAGTTTGGCAGCTCCTCAAAAAGGCAGAGAGTCACCAACTGAACCAGCAATTCCACATCTGGATACAAACATAAAAACTTGTTTTACAGTTCATGAGTGAAAATATTATACTGTGTAAGAACACAGGTCCACATCCCCAGTCTCCACCTGCAGTAGGGCAGCTTCATAAGTGGTAAGGCAGGGCTTCAAGTATCTTTCTCCCTCTTTACCTCTTCCCTCTCAATTTCTCTGTCCTATTAAAAACAAAAAAGGAAAGAACAAAAAGAGACAAAGAGAGCAAAGCCAGGTTTGAGTCCCTCCAAGAGGAAAGCAAATACTGCAGGTATCCCTCTCCCTCTCTCTCTCTATTCCCCCTCCCCTCTTTAAAAAAAAAAAATGGTGGGGGTGGTAACCAGGAATAGTGGATTCATTGTCTTGTAGGCACTAAGTCCCAGTGATAATCCCAATGGTGACCAAAAAAAAAAAAAAAAAAAATTTTTAATTAGGAAAAGAACTTTTTTACAAACATGTGTGAAAGGGTTACACATGAATATCCAAAACAACAGTATTTGTAACAATCAAAAAAAAGGATCAACTTCAATGATTGGATATGGAAATAAAAACACGGCATTTGCATACAGTGTAATGTTACTTGGTCACAAGAAAGAATGAAGTCCTACAGTATGTGCAAACCATGAAAATACGCTCAGTCAGGAGTCAGGCGGTAGCACAGTGGGTTAAGCACACATGGCACAAAGCTCAAGGACTGGCATAAGGATCCCAGTTCGAACCCCGGCTCCCCACCTGCAGGGGAGTCACTTCACAAGCTGTGAAGCAGGTCTGCAGCTGTCTCTCTTTCTCTCCCCTTCTCTGTCTTCCCCTCCTCTCTCCATTTCTCTCTCTCCTATCCAACAACGACAATAATAATTACAACAATCAAACAACAAAGGCAACAAAAGGGAATAAATAAATATTAAAAAAATGCTCAGTGAAAAAAGAAAAAGACAAAAAAGTCACGTATTACAGGAAATTACAAATGTATGTCAATTTCTATATGTTGGATTTAGAATTTTTAAATAGTTATTTATTTTCATTGAGGGGGAGTGCAGAGAGGTAGAGGGGCTAGAGTTCTGCTCAGCTCCAACATTGGGTGGTACTTGGGGATGGAACCTGGGACCTCTGGGGCCTCAGGAATACGACTCTGGTAGGCTGCCATGTTACTGACTCCCTAGCCCTGTTTTGTTTTGTGTCTGTCTGTTTGTTTGTTTGTTTGTTTGTTTGGGGACTTTTGTTTGATTTGTTTTGTTTTTACCAGAGCACTGCTCAGGGGTGTCTTATGGTGGTGCAAGGAATTGAACCTGGGACTTCAGAGCCCCACGTATGAGAGTCTTTGCATTACCATTATGCTATTTCAACTACCCCTGTGTTTTGTTTGGTTTTTGTTTTATTTTGATTTGTTTTTATATTTACTGACTGATTAATAGAAAGAGAGAGGAAAAAGAGAACCAGAGCATCACTCTGATATATGTGATGCTGAGGATTCACTCTGAGACCTCATACCTGAAAAGTATGAGTCCTGAAAATCCAGCTCTTTACCAGCTGTACCACTTCCCAGACCACTTAAATGACACTTTTTAAAAAAATTATCCTTATTTATTTATTTGGATAGAGATGGACAGAAATTGAGAGGAAGGGGGTGATAGAGAGGGAGGGAGACACCTGCAGCCCTGCTTCACCACTTGTGAAGCTTTCCCCTTGCAGGTGAAGGCCGGGGGCTCGAACCTGGGCCCTTGCACACTATAACCTATGTGCTCAACCAGGTGTTAAATGCCACTTTCTTGAAGTGACAGCCATGCCTGCCTCCCAGGAGACTGTGCCTGAATCAAGCTAGTGACTGATAAACGTGTTGTATGAATGACTGGGTGACCTCAGTCTGGGGCTCCAGCAGCCATTTTGTACCAGCCACGAGGGAGGGAGTCCCCCCAGAGTCTGCAGTAAAAGCCTCTCCCAACCCCCTTGGTTGTCTGGGACACAGGCATAGTTTTGAAGGGTGTTTCCCCAGAGAATCTAAGATCCAGTCTCAGCAAAGCAAACCACCTTAGACTCCTGGGTTTAAAAATCCAACTGTCTAGTTAATAAATGATGCCAGGCTAGCCAGTCTTTCCAGAACGCACCAAGTCTTGGGGTACATACAGCCTGTTCCTATTATGAAGACAAACTTAGGGGGCCATCTAGAAGAGAACAGGGAGGGAGCTTCTCCTTTATGACTGGGACTGCTCAGGGCAGGAGGGCTCAAGTCAAGGCTGGATGGAGAGAGAGAGAGAGAGAGAGAGAGAGAGAGAGAAAGGGCCAGGTGGTGGCGCACCTGGTTAAGTACACACATTACAATGCACAAGGACCAGAGTTCAAGCCCCTGTCCTCATCTTCAGGGGGAAAGTTTCATGAGTGGTGAAGCAGGGCTGCAAGTGTCTCTCTATCTCCCCCTCTACTCTCAATTTCTCTCTGTCTCTATCTAATCAATAAAATAAAATAAAATAAATAAAATAAAAATTTAAAAAGAGATAGAGAGCACAAATGTGTACGATGGAACCAGAGCATCATCTGGCATACATGATGCTGGGAATTGAACTCAGAACATCACACCTGAAGGTGCAATGCTATATCCATTGCACCACCAACCAGACATTGAGAGTATTTTTTTAAAAACAGTAGTTTACAAAATTAGAGATTTTAGAGGAATAATTTCACACACACTCATACACATACACAGTGTATATAAGTCACCACATCCTCTACCAAAGTCCTGTACTCTATGCCGATAAACACCAAATTTCTCACAGTCTAACTACCTTTTTTTAAAAGAAACCTTATATTTTATTTTTTCCCTTTTGTTGACCTTGTTGTTTATCATTGTTGTTATTGTTGTTATTGCTATAATTGTTGTTGAATAGGACAGAAAGAAATTGAGAGAGGAGGGGAAGACAGAGAGGGAAGAGAAAGACAGACACCTACAGACCTGCTTCACTGCCTGTGAAGCGACCCCCCTTCAGGTGGAGAGCCGGGGGTTAGAACTGGGATCCTTACGCAGGTCCTTGCACTTTGCGCCAAGAGCACTTAACCCACTGCACCACCGCCCAGCTCCCTATAACTACCTTTTTTTCAAGTTCATTTGTTTTAGTCATTTATATTCCAGATATGAGCAAAGCCACCCAATAGTTATCTGCCACATTTTACTTATTTCACTTTAGTATATTCACCTCCAGTTCCATCAGTTTTGTCCTAAACAATACAATCTCTGTCTTTAAATTGTAGGGTGATAGGCCATTGAATCTATTAATATAACCACAATTTTTATTTAATTTAAAATTTTTAAACTATATTTCTTTACTGGATAGAAATAGCCAAAAATCGAAAGGGAATGGGGAGATAGAGAAAAGAGACAGAGAGATACCTGCAGCACTGTTTTAACATTTGTAAAGCTTTCCCCCTGAAGGTGGGGGGGGGAGGCTGGGGGCTCAAACCTGGGTCTTTGAGCATTGTAACACATGCACTCAACCAGGTACACCACCACCCAGCTCCCTACTCACAGTTTCTTTATCCAGTCATCTGGTATATCAATGAGTATTTAGGTTGCTTCCATATTTTGACTATTGTGAAGACAGCTGTGAGTGTTAGGGTGCACATATCCCTTCTAATTAGTGTTTTCACATCTTTTGGATATATGCCTAGCAGTAGTATTGCTGAATATGTTATTCCCATTTTTAAGGACCATACAATTTTCCTTAGAGGTTGTACTAACTTGCATTCCCACCGACATTGTACCAGAATTCCTTCTTCTCCATACTTGTCAAGTCCTGTTTTGTTGATATGAGCCCATTTCACACGTGTAATGTTTGTGGTTTCAATTTTTTATGTCTCCAATGACATGGACTATTTATTTTTTATATGTCCGTAAGCCATCTGAATGTTTTCTTTAAGATTTTATTTATTTATTAATGAGAAAGATAGGAGAGAGAGAAAAAGAACCAGTCATCACTCTGGTACATGTGCTGCCGGGATTGAACTCAGGACCTCATGCTTGAGAGTCCAGTACCTTAGCCACTGCGTCACCTTCCGGACCACGAATGCTTTCTTTAAAGGACTATCTTCAGATCTTTCTCCCACTTTTTTACTGGGCTGCTCGTTTTCTTGTTGCTGTCGAGCCATATGATTTATTTATGTATTACCAGTAGTGTACTGTTCTGCTCTAGCTTATGGTGGCACTGGGGATTGAACTTGATGCCTCGAGCATGAAAGACTTTTTACGTACCATTATGCTGTCTCCCCTGCGTGAGCTATATGATTTCTATATAGATTTTCTAAATCAATCCCTTGTGGGATGTGCAAATATCTTCTTTCAATTGGTAGGCTGCCTTTTTCTTAGGAAATTTTGTTTAAAGCACTCAGCAAGTGCTGGGCCCCTGGGCCCCTCTTGGAGTCCTCCAACCGAATTGCTTGCACACAGTAGCGCACAATGTGGACTGAAGAAATGCCGGTGCTGTGCGCTCATAGCACTAGCTGACAACCGAACGGAGGAGGGTGGAGGCGCATCCCGAGCTTCCGTGGGGCAGGAACCCGGCTCCGCCCAGGGTGGAAAGGGGCGGGCTGGATGTTCCCAGCTGCACCCAGATGCAGCCCTGCCCTTGGCGTGCCGTGGTTGGCTGCGGCTCAGGGGCCTCTGATTGGCCACCGCAACCTGGCGCAGTCTCTGATTGGCTGTAAATCTGATGGGCGAGGTCTCCTGCGGGCACCGCCTCCGCGCCGGGTGCTGGGTGGTCATTGGGCGGCGTGATCTCCCCGCGGTTCCGCGGCCCGGTGCCGCTGCCGCCAGAGGAGCGCAGCCGGCGGGCAGAGCGAGTGGCCATGGCGGCTGCGGAGGACGGGTCAGGACAGCAGTCGGCGCTGGACGAAGACGAGGCGGCGTATTGCCGGCGCTGGGGCGCGCAGCATGCCGGGGCCCGCGAGTTGGCCTCGCTCTACTCTCCAGGTAAGACCTCTGGGCCTGCAATTGCCAGCCTGTTCTGCGGACGGAGACTTCGGTTCCCGTGATGGGAAACCCTGCCTCGGGCCCTGATGCAGAATTCCAGCCTTGGCTTCTCTCTTGCAAATAGCACTCGCAAATACGGGGGCCCCACCCTAGAGCCCTTTCCAAGCCCAAGCCAAAACCTCAACCCCGGGACTTTGTGCATGCAAAAACAGACCCCAGATCAAGGAACTTGCTGTATCAGCACCCTGACTACAGACAGAGCTTCCATCATACCTCCAGGTCCAGATCCCAGCACAGGCATCTGCGGCTGCAAAGAGCGACCCTAGACTTAGGCACCCCTACCACAGAACCTGTCCCAAGACAGAAGCAGCTTTTCATCTACTTGCAGTGCCCATACCAGGTTCTCCAGATGCTGAATTGACACTTTAGAGCCTCGTCTGCATCCCAGCTTGGGCCCTGGCAGCAGATAGCACCCTCAACCCCCTCCCCCCAAATCTGGTCAGTCAGCTCCATTGTTCTAGAGGCCTTAACTCAGTGCCACCCCTACCCCCAACCCAGCTCCAGACACCTCCGCCCCCCAAACCTCATCCTAGTTATAGCCTAGTTATCCTAGTTTATAGCCTCTGTGGCTATAAAACCACTACCCCTTCTTTTCCCACCACTCCTTACTATGGTACACTGCAGAGTGGGAAGCATAAACATTACCTTGTATTCTGAAGTCCCAGGTAGTGAAGGCACTGCAGTGCCCCCAGTTCAAGCTTCTCAAATACATAAATCCCAACTCCAGTACTTCTCCCTATTAGAACTTGAGGTTAGCGCATCTATAATTCCCAAATCACAGCCTTGAGATCTTTGCTCCTGCCCAGCACTCAAGCCCAGCTCCCTGCCCTCTTCCAGCTGTGCCTGTCAGTCATGTCCCAGCAAGCCCCAGCTTCTACCCCCTTCTATGAATTCCAGTGGAACTGCAGGACTTTCCTTGCCCCATCCCAAAGGGCTGAATACCCCTAGGGGTTATAGAACTGCCTTTGAGAACTCCAATGTCAAACATCCAGAGGCCTTCCTTTATGCCAGGGGGCAGCAACATCCAGAGGCCTTACTTTATGCCAGAGGGCAGCTAGCTACCCTGCACCACCTTTGCTCCGGCATGAGCTTCTTCCTGCCTGGGCATAACCTGCTGCTGCATGACTTTGAGCCATTTGCTTTTTCTTTGAGTCCTGTATCACCAGAGGCCTTTCATGTCATGTTCTGGGTGTGATTTGTTTTCCCAACCTGACTTAAGCACTTGACCCTGATTTCTTCGACCTGCTTCCCAAGCACCCAGTCTATAGATTTAAAATCTCTTGTGCCTGGGGCTGGGTAGATCTCATAATTGTTATGCAAAAAAAAAAAAAACTTGAGACACCAAAGATCATAGGCTCAATCCCTAGCACCACCATAAGCCAGAGCCAAGCAGTGCTCTGGTAAATAAATAAATCCCCCATTGTCTTAAGGGCAGACCAGCCTTGGCATACTGACTCTGCTACTTAGCCTTGTGACCTAGACTAAGCTAGTTTCCTCCCATCTAAAATGGGCACAGGATAAAGTGTATCTGCTCCTCAGCATAGTCGGGAAGAGGAAGTGAGGTCATCTCTGATGCAGTGCCTGTGTGTAGGGGCTCCCTATCCTTAACCTAGCCTGATCTTTCCTGTGTTTTTTGAAGCAAATTGCCTCACACACTTCTCTGGTACTAGCTGAGGCCTTTTTCTTTGATGCTCAGCTCTGCCCACTAAACTCTACTCTCTCTCAACCGAATCAACCCCTGGTATTCTGAGCCTTCAAAGGGCTCACAGGCCCCTTAGTATTCTATGACTGTACCTTTGTCTAGTTGTGACATCCCCAAGTACCTCTCCTTTTTGTTGCCAATGCTCAGTTCTGTCATATGGTGGTGCTGGGTAATGAACCTGAGATACCTTAGGCACTGAAGTCTTTGCATAACCATTATGCTATCTCCAGCAGCCCGCCTCTTGTTAATCACCAGCCACACAGGGAACAGACAAACATTCTGGTGCCCCAAATCTCCCGAAGACCATATCTCCTAACCTGCAGTCGGGTCCCCAGGGGAGAGAGTATGCACGTGTGTATGGGGTGGGGACTGGACTGACTGGTTTCTCCAAATTTCACAGACTTCCCTTTGTCTCCCTGTGTCCCCCTGCTGTGTGGTCTTGAGGAAATACCTTGACCTCTCTCTGCCCTATGAAGTGAGGGGCTAGGTGTGTATTGAACACTTTAGTCCCAATCTACTGTGGGGGGGGGAGGGGGGACGGTGGCCGATGTGATGAACAAGATAAGTAAACTGGAGCTGGTGTTTTCGTATCACACTAAATAAGGGTACTACCTCACTTACCTACTGGTGGCAAGAATTATGGAACAAATATATAGCAGGAAGTGGAATGTTGGGGGTAGTGACATTCTAGAAAGGAGACAGTTAACTGAACAGGAAGAAAAGACCTGAAGGGAGGGAGGCATGATGATATTTGAAGAACTGGGCTAGAGCCAAGGCAAGACAGGTGCAAAGGCCCTGAGGTGAATGTGTGCCTGGAATGCTTGTGGAATGCCGAGGAGGCCTATGGACTGGAACAGAGTGAGCAAAGAGGAAAAAAAAAAAAAGGGGAAATCAAATGTTTCTGGATCTTAGGACTGAATCCTTTTCTCTCACTTTTGCTCTTACCTTTCTCTCTATAGCTGCTTCTTTCTATTAAGATTTATTGGGGCCAGGTGGTGGCACACCTGGTTGAGCCCACATGTTACAATGCGCAAGGAAGGACCCAGGTTCAGGCCCCCAGTTACCACCTGCAGGGGGAGAGCTTCACAAGTGGTGAAACAGTGCTGCGGATGTCTCTCTGTCTCTCTCCCACTCTATCACTCCCTTCCCTCTCAATTTCTGACTCTTGCTATCTAACAAATAAATAAAGATTAAAATTAAAAGATTTATTTAGGGGGTCAGGTGGTAGCGTAGTGGGTTAGGCACACATGGAGCGAAGTGCAAGAACCTGCTTAAGTATCCTGGTTCGAGCCCTCGGCTCCCCACCTGCAGTGGGGTCGCTTCACAGGCGGTGAAGCAGGTCTGCAGGTGTCTATCATTCTCTCCCCCTCTCTGTCTTCCCCTCCTCTCTCCATTTCTCCCTGTCCTATCCAACAACAACAATACCAACAACAATAAGAACCACTACAATGATAAACAACAAGGGGGGGGAAAGCCTCCAGGAGCAGTGGATTTGTAGTGCAGGCAATGAGCCCCAGCAATAACCCTGGAGGCAACAAAAAAAGATTTATTTCTATGAGAGAAAAAACAGAACATAGCTTCAGGCATTAACTTTGAGCCTCACACATGGAAGTCCTGCATTTTATCCACTAAGTCACCTCTCTCCATCTACCAGGACCAAGTTCTTGAAATATCCCAGGACCAGAGGTGGTTTGTTGTCACCCCACCCCACCCCCAGGAGGCAGTGATGATAAGGCCGATTGTTTGGCACTTCCCTCAGATGCTCTCCTTCATGCTTTCTGTAGTTGACCAAGACCCACCTGATACCTGATATTAGCTCCAGGAAATTGACACCTCACCACAGGACTCCCTCATAGCCCCGCCCCACCCCCAAGTAGTGAGTTCAAGTTCTGTCTTACAGGTCTGGAGTTAGGTTCACATTTGTCCCCATCACATTTGTTGGCACTGTCAGGGCCTGGGTCTGTGCCTGGAACCCCTGAGCCCCCTGCCCATCCTCTAGACCTTCCCCCAGGTTCTGCAGAGAGCTGTGGTCATCATCACACAGCAACTAGTAGCAGGGCCAGAACCAGAACACTGGTGGGGGTGTTCTAAGTTCTGTGTTCTTAGTTTTCACCGTGGAAGTGAGCCAGCCTAGGGCAGGTATCTGGGAGGGTCCAGTGTTCCAGGCTAGTGGAGAAGCATGTGTCCAGGGCCAGTGGCTGAGACAGTGGGCCTTGTGTCTGCAGAGAGGTGTGAGTAATCAGGATGACGCAGTGGGCAGGGGGTAAGACAACCTCAGTCCCCACCCCATGGGCCGTGTCTGGCCAAAGAGCTGGGACCTGGGAGCCATAAGGGGTCACATACCCTTTACCACTTTAGATTCAGCCTTCCCAGTTCCAGGTGCCAGGGTTTGTGAAGGGCTTCCCCAGCCTCTAGACATGTCAGGAAGTTAGGCAGGGCCCTGGATTTCCAGCAGGCTCCAGTTAAAAGCTGACCTTGTGGGCACCCTTCATGGGTGCCTGAAATATCACTGAACCCAGCTGTTCAGCCACCTGCTCACTGGGGACATGGAATCTAGGCTGGGGTCAGGGGAAATGAGGAGGGTATCAAAAGGACTGGTCAGGGGTGGTTCCAGACCTGAGTCTTGGGTCAGTACTCCCTACTCTACCCTCAGTGGGCCTGACTGAAGCCAGAGGGTAGAGGCCTAGGACCCCTTCTTGGGCAGGTCCTAGTCCCTCTGTCTTCACTCCCTGAATCTTTTGTCTCTCCTGTCTGGATGGACATTCTTCCCCACCCCCCACCCACACCCTTTCTTTCTGCCTGTAATTTCTTCCTGTCTCAGCCTTACAACCCTCAGGTAACTTTGGATTAACCCTTTCATCTCTCCAGACAGCTTTTCTCCTCCTGGAGGTTGCCAAAGGGTCCACAGGGCATGGAGAGGGCTGCCTGAGACCTTCCCTGTGTACCCAGTGATGCTTTTAGTGAATCATAGCTGAGACACTTAGTCTATGGGAGGACCCAGAGGGCCAAGAGAAGTGAGGTTTAGGTTGTGATTATCGGTATTATTTGATCATTCTAGTGGTAAGCAGGCCAGCACTGAGGAATCGCATGTCTTTTGTCACCTTGTGTCCCCTTTTTCCCCACCAAACCCCCTGCCTGAAGCTTTCTGCTACTGGCCACAGGAACTAGAAACAGGAAGCCCCTGCTAAGCCAGACTATGATGGCCTCAGGTGGAGTCCACTTGTATTTCTTTAAAAAAAAAAAAAAATCTATTGCCATGAGGGTGATTACTAGGTCTCTGTGCCAGCACAAGGAATCCACCACTCCCAGCAGTTTTGTTTGTTTGTTTGTTTTGTTTTTGTTTTTAATACAGAGATCAGTTGAGAGAGAAGGGAGAAAGAGAGATACCTACAGCAATGCTCCACTATTTTTGCTGTTTACCCCCTGCAGGTGGGGACCAGGGCCTTGAGCCTAGATCCCTGAGGGGATGAACTCTTAGGTTGTTTCCAGTTTTCTGATGTGCCCCAAGCAGAGCTGCAGGAAGCTCGTGTGCCTATTAGCAGTGTGTGGCAACTTTTAAAAGATTTCACAGCCACATCCTGGTTTCTGGCTTCTCTCAGGCCTATCACAGCCCCACCCATTGCCCACTCCT
The DNA here is from genome assembly GCF_950295315.1 of Erinaceus europaeus. NCBI lineage: Eukaryota > Metazoa > Chordata > Mammalia > Eulipotyphla > Erinaceidae > Erinaceus > Erinaceus europaeus. The sequence goes on from NC_080162.1 coordinate 47,370,786, forward strand.
CTAGTAAGGGTATGTGCATGGTGGCACCCCGCTGCCCCTGTGAGTCTTGGGGAGCTTGGCATCCCTCATTTACACAGCCTTCTTTTCCCCGGGGCTGCCTCTCCAGTCAGGAACCAGCAAGTGCTGGGCAGGCTCCTGGTTTGTTCTCCCTTCTTTCTCTCTTCTCATTGTGGGGTCTGGAGTTCTACTTAATGCAGGCCGGGCGGGGTCTGAACCTCTGGAGTTAAAAACTATCACGTCCACCTCCAAATAATCACCAACAAAAGAGGGCAGGCAATTCAGATTTTAAAAAAGAAGCTCATTAAAGTTCTGACAGGTGTCTCCAGAGAGTGACCACAGGGCCCAGGGGACCAGAGTTCCAGTGCTAACAACCAAAGAGCTGGCATCTGAAAGACCAGCTTCCTGGCCTGGACTGTTGCCTATGCATAGGCCCTGATGGAGCCATCTCTAGGCCAGAGAAATAGCTCACATGGAGGCAGGTGGCTTGGCCATGGCACACCCAGTAGAGCACACATATTACAATGTGTAAGGATCAGAGTTCAAGCCTCCAGCCTTCATGGGAGAAGGCCTCATAGGTGGTGAAACAATACTGCAGATGTCTTTCCCGTCTCTGTCTCCCTTTCCCTTCTCAATTTTTCTCTGTCCTATCAAATGACGATAAAAGTTAAAAAAAAATAAAGGGGGGGTGGAGTCAGGTGGTAGCATAGCGGGTTAAGCGCACATGACGCAAAGTGCAAGGACCGGCATAAGGATCCTGGTTCAAAATCCCAGTTCAAGCCCCCAGCTCTTGACCTGCAGTGGAGTTACTTCACAAGCAGTGAAGCAGGTCTGCAGGTGTCTGTCTTTCTCTTCCCCTCTCTGTCTTCCCCTTCTCTCTCTCCATTCCTCTCTGTCCTACCCAGCACGACGACAACAACTATAACTACAACAATAAAGCAACAAGGGCAACAAAAGGAAATAAATAACTTACCTGGACAGTGTGATACATTGCCATGTGTTCTACCCAGGTTGAGCCAAGCCCCCACTGCATTGAGGGAAGCTCACTCTCTCTCTCCCTCTCTCTCTGCGCCTCTGTCTTAACAAATGGAATGGAGCCAGCCTGACTGTGTGCCCTGGACCACAGTGGCATCTGAGACGGGTCAATTGCCCTAGGCTTTTTCTTCCTGGCAGCCCAAAAGTTTAGCCCGTGGTTAGCACTACCAGCTCTGGAACACAGTTGAGGACCCTCGTGCTTGGTGCCCTGCCCAGCTGTGACCCCATCCCTCAAGCCTCCACTGGCTGGCCCGCTCTCATCTCTGTCTTCCTGTCCTCAGGCAAACGCTTCCAGGAGTGGTGCTGTGTGGTCCTGTGCTTCAGCCTCATTGCCCACAACCTGGTCCACCTCCTGCTGCTGGCCCGCTGGGAGCACACACCTTTGGTCATGCTGGGCGTTGGTGAGTACCCAGCATCTGTACCTCTCTGACATCAGTGCACATGCATGTGCTTGTGTGAGTGTGTTTGTGTGTGTGCACTTATGCACATAAAGTAGCCAGCCATGTGCCATGGGAGTCTTCCATCCTTTCATTCACCCCTGTCCTTCCTGTCACAGAGGCCAGAAACCTGGACATCCCTCTCAGTTCCCCCTCTTCCTCTTGGTATTTGCATCTTAGACTCAGCCAGTGCTCTCAACTCTACTTTGAAGATGCACCTATAATCCAACTATCACCCTCTACCTCCACTGCCCTGCCCCACCCTAGGCCTGCCACCATCTTCACCACTGGGCAGAATCCTCAGTGTGGCCCTGTGCCTCTGTCCTGGCAGACACACTCCCACCTCAGGCCTCTACAAATGCTGATCCCTATGCCCAGAACACTCTTCCCAAAGACACTTACTTGATTTACTCTCTTCCCAGGTGTCTGGCAGGTCACCTCCTGAAGGGGGCTCTCCTTTGTTACCCCTCAGAAAATAGCAACCTTGGGCTGGAAAGATAAGTTGATGGTTATGCAAAAAGACTTGCATGCCTGAGATACCAAATGTTTCAGGTTCAATCCCCAGCACCACATAAGCCAGAGCCAAACAGTGTTCTGGTAAAAATGAAAACATACTTGTAATATGTGACCCCCCTTGACCCTACTTATATGTAATTTATAATATGTATAATTTTAACTATTTTGGAATGAAACAGAAATTGAGAAGGAGGGGAGAAATTGAGAAGAAATTGAGGAGAGAGAGAGGGACATGGAACATTGCTTCAACACATGTGAAGCTTCCCCTCTGTAAGTGGGGACCAGGGGACTTGAACCTTCATTCTTATGCCTGATAATATGTAGACTCAACTGGGTGAGCCACCATCCTACCCCTAATATAGTTAATAGTGTATTCTTTGTCACACACACACACACATAAACATACTCAAATGTCAGCTCCCTGAGTAGAGATTTTTTTAAATATTTATTTATTTATTCCCTTTTGTTACCCTTGTTTTATTGTTGTAGTAATTACTGTTGTTGTTATTAATGTCATTGTTGTTGGATAGGACAGAGAGAAATGGAGAGAGGAGGAGAAGACAGAGGGGGAGAGAAAGATAGACACCTGCAGACCTGCTTCACCGCCTGTGAAGTGACTCCTCTGCAGGTGGGGAGCCGGGGACTCGAACCGGGATCCTTACACCTGTCTTTGTGCTTTGCACCGCCTGCACTTAACTCACTGTGCTACCGCCCGTCTCCCGCGCCATCTCCCGAGAGTAGAGATTTTTATATGCTCAGTGCTGTGCTCATAGCCTCAAGCACAAGGCCTGGCACTCAGTAGGTGCTTAATAAGTATTGAGTCAATGGGTGAGTGAATGAATGAACATGCTGTGTTTGTTAGTGCCTGCTGAGCATTTCCGGTTAAGGTGGGAACTGTCTCATCCATACACAACCTGGGATGTGGATGCTACTTTTGTCCTCATGCTCCAGATTAGGAAACTGAGGCTTAGAGAAGGGACCAACCTAGAGTCGCTCCTCAAGCCAGAAGCATGGTATGATTCTTAAAGAACTGTTTTCATTCCCAGGCTTTGGGTGACTCACTTTCCCCTACTTTTGGCCACCCTCAGGCTGCCAGGCTGAGGGGCAGCTGTGCCTACCATTGGTCCACCTGGCCATCCCTAAGTGTGTAGCTTCCACAATCTGACAGTCCTATACATTCTGACTGCCTAAGCCAGTAGTCCCAAGGCTAGCTAATTGAGCATCTGGCTGGAGGGGATAGGGGTGCTGGGCACGTGCTGGGGGGCTGGAATAGCTAGAGGGCAAGGAGATTAACCCACCTGTTGCTGGGGAGCCTGGGTGCTGTCCAGAAGAGTCAGACATGGGGGTCGGGCGGTGGCGCAGTGGGTTAAGCGCATGTGGCGCAAAGCGCAGGGACCGGCATAAAGATCCCGGTTCGAGCCCCCGGCTCCCCACCTGCAGGGGAGTCGCTTCACAGGCGGTGAAGCAGGTCTGCAGGTGTCTATCTTTCTCTCCCCTTCTCTGTCTTCCCCTCCTCTCTCCATTTCTCTCTGTCCTATCCAACAACGAATTGTGTCAACAAGGGCAATAATAATAACCACAATGAAGCTACAACAAGGGCAACAAAAGGGGGGAAAAAATGGCCTCCAGGAGCGGTGGATTCATGGTGCAGGCACCGAGCCCAGCAATAACCCTGGAGGAGGAAAAAAAAAAAAAGAAGAGTCAGACATGCACCCCAGGCACAGGGTGGCTGCACCTCCTGCCTCTCCACGTGGGAGCCCCATGCTTAAGGGTAGGAATATAGGCAGCCCTGAAGTCCCATTGGGAGCAGTTATGAGTCAGCCCCTGTAGACCCAGATTCAAGCCCAACACCACTGTTTGTTGATTTGGGAAAATGTCATTATATCTGTAGACTTCATTCTCCACATCTGTAAAGTGACACTACTCACGGGACCACTTCCAAGGGTGTGCATGACTGCTGAGGGGGTTAGTGCTGAGGAGATTGGAGGGCGGGGTGTGAGGGAGGGAGGGACGCTGCCTGGCTTGGCTCTCACCAGGACCTACCACTTCAATGATTATTTTTAATATTTTATTTAATTTTTTTTATTGGAATAGAGACCGAGAGAAATCAAAAGGGAAACAGACACATGTAGACCTGCTTCCCCTCTGCACAAGTCCCTTAAGTGTGATAACGTGTAACCCAGTGCACCACTGCCTGGCCTTTCAGTGATTAATTTAACCACGTTACTTCTCAAGCACTTGCTGTTCCCCAAACCCCCTGTTGGGCACCCTAAATGCCCAGTGGCTGCCTCGTGCATAGGCTCTGCTCTTCATGCTCAGAACCTTGCCTGCTGCGCTCACCCAGGCAGCAACAGAATCCAGAGTGGGCATTTCAGGCAGGCCTTCACTTCCTGTCCATAGTGAAGAGCAGAACTTTCAACAACACCGAGCCCAGGAGCTCGCTGGCTATCCAGACAGCACGTATGATGCCAGCTTCCTGTCCCACTCGTTTGTCTGTAGACTGATAACAGCAAACAGTCCCTGATAAGGCTGTTTGCTCAGTTCCTAATCGATTAAAGTAGCTGCACTGATTAAAGTAGCTGCACTGATTTGTGAACATGTAGGAGGTAAGGCACAGTGCCAGCCTGCAAAGCCAGCCCCCAACCTACCACTGTGTCCCAGGACTCCAGTAGACCCTAGAAACCAAGGGAAGCAGAAGCAGAAAGAAGCACCCAATTAGTCAGCACAGTTGAGTGATGCAATGCTGGAAAGCAAAATCATTGCAAGGGAAAAGGCAGGAAGAGAGAAGTTAGAGAGAGACCTGAAGGAGGTGAGGGAATGGTATAGGTGCTTAGGTCCTGAGGCCAATGTTTGTCACTTGTGGGATAAAGACAGCCTGTGAGGCAGGACAGAATTGCTCAACAGAGAAATAAATGTGTGGGAAGCAAGTGGCTTAATTGGTAGAACCCATATTTTGCCATGCAAAAGGCCCAGGTTCTAGTCCTCAACACCACAAGAGCAAGGGGAAACTTCACAAATAGTGGAGCAGTGCACTGGTGTTTTCCCTCTCTGTCTGTTTCTCCTCTACCTAAAATAGAGAGAGAGAGTCTGCTGTGAATGGTGGTGGAATTGTGCAGGTACAGAACCAGTGATAGTGCTGGTGGGAAAGAAAATAAAAAAGAAAATGAGGGAGTCGGGCAGTAGTGCAGCGGGTTAATCGCACTTGGCTCGAAGCACAAGGACCGGCGTAAGGATCCCGGTTCAAGCCCCCGGCTCCCCATCTCTGTCTTCCTCTCCTCTCTCCATTTCTCTCTGTCCTATCCAGCAACAATGACATCAATAACTACAACAATAAAAACAACAAGGGCAACAAAAGGGAATAAATAAATAAATACTAAAAAAAAAAAAAAAGAAAGAAAAGAAAATCATTTTAAAAAAATGAAAATGAAAGGAAGGGAAGAGAAGGGGCCAGGTGGTAGTGCACCTAGGTGAATGCAAACATTTCTATTACTATACTCAAGGACCCAGGTTCAAGCCCCTGGTCCCCACCTGCAGTGGGAAAGCTTCATAAATGGTGAAGCAGTGTTGCAGATGTCTCTCTTCCTCTCTCCCTCTCTATCTCCCCTCCCCTCTCAATTTCTCTCGGTCTCTGTCAAAAATAAATAAATGATTTTTAAACAAATATTAGAAATAAAAAGGAAAGCTAAGTGGAAGTGGTTCCATCAGACATGGGGACAGATCATATAGGCCTTGAAGAGTGTGGACTGGACCTGGAGTTCATTCTATAAGCCATAAGATTCCCTTGGTGACATCTCCTGAAGCACGGGGGGGTGGGGGGGGTGGGGGGGGGGGGTAGCAGGGCCCAGAGAGGAAGTGCAGGTGGTTCCAGGTAACCTGTCTGGAGGCATTGGCAGGTGAGTGGGAGGGCTCTGTGTCCAGTGGCAGTCTTTGGTCTGATCAAAGGAAAGCTGAAGCTGCCACCACCAGCAGGTGGGGGGTGGGGCTAGAGGGGAGGTGCTAGACCGAGAAGAGGTGTGAAGCAGAACAGTGAAAATTTGGGAGCTGAGTCTGGAGTCAGCCGGAAGCTAGATATAGAGGTGCTGTTTGAAGTACTGATAATATGAGAAGGCCGCCAGGGGCTGTTAAGTGGCCAAGAACAGAGGCCCAAGGTACTGAGAGGTATGAGAGAACCAGACACAGGAATAGGTGGGTACAGAGACCAGAAGGAGAATGGCTTAGAATGACTTAGGGGTCCGCTGGGAACAACCACCATACAGACCAATGAAGGGGGTGGGGGGAGCAGTCAGATCTGGTCACAGGAAGGTTATTAACAATCTAGATGGGAACTGTGTTGTCACGGATGAATGAATTAACAAAGGAATCGCCTGGGAGCCCTGAGCAGTTTGCCATACTCAGGAAAAGTATTAGTTGGACCTTGAAGATGAGAGTAGGAATTTTTCTAGAAAAAAAACAGAAGGGTGGAGTGGGGGTAGATAGCATAATGGTTATGCAAACAGACTCATGCCTGAGGCTCCGAAGTCCCAGGTTCAATTCCTACACCACCATAAACCAGAGCTGAGCAGTGATCTGGTGGGAAAAAAAAAAAAAAAACTTATAGAAACAGATGGGTGAGTAAGAAGGGTCAGAGGTCACCCAGCCTCAGATCACAGCCAGTCAGGTCCAACCAGGTCCAGATGGGCTGGTCAGATGGTATAAGTGTTGCTGTGATTTGGACCAAAGTTGGTAATGATAAGATCTGGCCCCTGCACCTCAGTTGGGGACAGCAGTGGTCACTTCTGTGCCAGCCGTTCTCTCTCCACACTGCACGGTGATCACGGGGCAGAGCAGTTCTGGCTGGAGTAACCAAGGGAACCAGATTGTCCTAGGAACCTATAGTGACCTAGGAAGTGGCACAGGAGGCAGGACTTGGAAACCAGAAACCCAAGAACAATCTCAAGGTCACCCAGTGAGTCAGGGTAGGCTTCAGTGAGCCACCCAGGTCCTGTCCCCAATCCTGTCCCTGTTTCTTCTACAGACAGGGAGGGTGGTAGCCAGGGTGAGGCCGCCACCAGCTTCTGGTGCTAGGACAAACAAAGAAGCTTCTGTTTGCCTGCCTCTGCCATCCCTGCCCCCACTGGAGTGGCCTCAAGCAGCAGTCCTGAAGTCAGCTCGGAAACTGCCCCCCCCCCCCCCCTCCACTGCAGTGCTGGGGAACACAGAGCCACTTCCTCCCTGAGGGATGGGCAGGGCTCCTTCTCACAGAAATGGATTTTTTTTTTTCTTTTTTGTTGCTAGAACTCCATGGCTCTGAGCTGACTTAATTCAAACACAGAGAGGGAAGAAAACCACAATACTGAAACTTCCTTGTTGCAGTGGGGGGGCAGATTCCCACTTGGGTGGGTCATGCACTTGACAAAGCAGATATACTCTCCAGGTGAACTATCTTACTAGCCTGGAAAGAGCAGTCTTGACACCTGTCCAAAGCACACATCGATACCTGCTCAGCAGCCTGGAAAAAACACGTGGCAGCTGATAAGACTGAGGCTTAGAGGGAGGAGTGGTGTTGAAGCTGCTAAATGTAGCATTTGGGGAAGGGGGCTGTCCTAGGAACCTTACTGAGCACTGCCTGCAGCAGCCCATTTTGGAACCTGACTGTAGTTAGGTAAAAGAAGTACTGTCACTCTCTGGACTTGGCTGTGAAGGTCCCCCTCAGTGTCACAAGAAAGGTCCTCAGGCCCGTTGCTCACAGCCCTCACTGTGCAGCCTGGGCACCCTTCCCTGAGTCTCAGTTCCTCCTAGAGAAGTCACAGTATGATGGGACTCATCACTATGGTCATAAAATCAGATCACACACTTTAAAAACAGGCTTTCTGGGGGGTCAGGCAGTAGCGCACCTGCAGACCTGCTTTACCACTTGTAAAGTGGCCCTCTTGCAGGCGGGGAACCCAGGAACTCAAACCGGGATCCTCACAACTGTCCTTGAGCTTGGTGCCACGTGCTTTTAACCTGCTCTATGTGTGTGTGTATGTGTTGGGGGTGGTACAGAGACGGTGAGGATATGAGGACTGTTTCCCCAGGCAGCCAGCAATAGGTGCCATGTGCTCTTAACCTGGTGTGTGTGTGTGTGTGTGTGTGTGTGTTAGGGGTGGTACAGAGATGGTGAGGATGCCTGAGGATGCTCAGTGCCTGCACCATGAATCCACTGCTCCTGGAGGCCATTTTTTCCCCTTTTGTTGCCCTTGTTATTGTAGCCTTGTTGTGGTTATTATTGTTGTTGTTGATGCCATTCATTATTGGATAGGACAGAGAAATGGAGGGGGAGAGAAAGATAAACACCTGCAGACCTGCTTCACTGCCTGTGAAGCGACTCCCTTGCAGGTGGGGAGCCAGGGGCTCAAACCGGGATCCTTAAATTTTTAAAAATATTTATTCCTCTTTGTTGCCCTTGTTTTATTGTTGAAGTTATTATTGTTGTTGTTGTTGTTGGATAGGACAGAGAGAAATGGAGAGAGGAAGGGAAGACAGAGAGGGGGAGAGAAAGATAGACACCTGCAGACCTGCTTCACCGCCTGTGAAGCGACTCCCCTGCAGGTGGGGAGCCGGGGGATGGAACCCGGATCCTTACGCCAGTCCTTGCGCTTCGCGCCACGTGCGCTTAACCCACTGCGCTACCGCCTGACTGCCATCTATTATTTTTATGATCATTCTAGTCATCCGTTAGGATTAAATGCTTAGGACGATTAAGGAGATAAGATTTGCTGCCAGTTTAGGATTGGCCTTGCTATATAGTGCAGGGATTAAGAGAGATAAAACATTTAAGGTGCTGGCGCAGGGCCCAGCACACCTACAAGTGCTTCATAAATGTCACATCAAACAAATAACAGCCGACACCATCACCCAAAGGACTCGAGGGCAGATGTCTCCACACAGGCTTTTGGAGGACTATTCACAGCAGCTTTGAGTCATCACAGCCCCAATCTGGAAGCAGCTGGACAGCCAGCAGCACACCATGTCCACCCAGACACGGAATGCAAGTTGGCAGGGAAAAGGCACTTGACTGACTAGAAGCACCACGCTAGGGAAGGAGGCTGACCTCGGAAGAGCATGTGGCCCGGGCATCCATCTAGGGGTCAGTCATGGACCTTGGTTTGTTTTTACCTGTTTATGTGTAGGTGGTGGCTAGGCAAGACCAGCCTGTATTGACAGGAAGCAGATCAGATCAGTGTTTGCCTGGAGTATGAGTCAGGAGGCTAAAAGCAGTGCCCAAGGTTACTAGCTTGGAGGAGGTGACGTTTAGAGATGTTAGAGCTGTTAGATCAAGACTTCAGGCAGCACTTACTGACCACTCACTACACAAAGATGCTGAGGCCCAGAGAGGGCAAGAGGCTGGCCCAGGGTCACACAGCAATATATTTAAAAAGAGATGAGTCCAGCTTCACATTAGCTCTAATCCACATGAGCTCTTAGCTTTTACAGAGATACATCTTGTAGTCTAGTCTGCATAAAAGTGCCCCTGGGTGGCCTGGAAGGTGGTGTCATCATTGAACTTTGGACTTGGAATCATGAGATCACAGATTCAATGCCCAGCACGGAGTATTGTTCTGGCATATGCACTCCTGCCTGCCTCTCTCTCTCTCTCTCTCTCTCTTCCTCTCTCTCTCTCCCCTGCATCCCCCTTCTCTCTGTTTCTGCCTCTAATGGAATAAATAAAACAAATCTCTTTTTTTTCCAAAGGGGTTTTCCCCTATGTTTTGCTTTGCTTATTTTAAATTACTTTTATTATCTTTATTTATTTATTGGATAGAGGCAGCTGGAAATCAAGAGGGAAGGGGGAGATAGAGAGGGAGAGAGACTGAGAGACACCTGCAGCCCTGCTTCACCACTTGCAGAGCTTTCCCCCTACAGGTGGGGACCAGGGGCTCGAACCTGGGTCCCTGCACATTGTAAAATGTGCACTCAACCAGGTACACGACCACCCAGCCCCAATAAAACAGAGTGGAGGCTGGGCAGTGACATTAAACTTTATTTTTATTTCTAGATAGAGCCAGAAATCAAGAGGGAAAGGGGAGACAGAGAGGGAGAGAGAAATAGAGACATCTAGAGCCCTGCCTCCCAGCTCATGAAGTTTCCACACTACAGGTAGAGACCAGCGAGGTCCACCCAGCCCCCCCGCCCCCTTTTTTTCTTTTTAGATTCTATTTAGATTCACTTTATCAGATAGAAAGAATGAGGCTAGAGGTCAGGGCAGCACTGTGGCATATGTGGTTCTAGGAATTGAACTCTAGACCTCATGCTTACAAGTTAAGAATTCTACCACTAATCCACCTGCTAGGTCACTGTGCTGGTCTTGACATAAATAAACAAAAATCCCCTCAGGGTTCCATTCAGCATCCCCTGAACCCACTGTAAAAGTTTGAACATCTGGAATTATATCTCTGTCATCTTGTAAATCAGTATTAAATCGCTAATGAAAAAAAAATTTTTTTATTTATTTTCCCCTTTGTTGCCCTTGTTTTTTATTGTTGTTGTAGTTATTATTGTTGCTGTTATTGATGTTGTCGTTGTTAGATAGGACAGAGAGAAATGGAGAGAGGAAGGGAAGACAGAGAGGGTGAAACAGACCTGCTTCACTGCTTGTGAAGCGACTCTCCTGCAGGTGGGGAGCCAGGGGCTCTAACCAGAATCCTTACACCGATCCTTGCACTTCACGTCACATGTGCTTAACCTGCTGTGCTGCTTCCCAACCCCCGAAAAGCAATTTTTTTAAATGTTGGAACATGGGGAAACTTGGGGTGTGCACTCCCTACCCCCTTGTGTACATGGCTCTAAAGTGTGTATTTTCCTTTTTTTAATTTTACTTTACTTATTTATGTGGAGGGTAGATAGCATAATGGTTATGCAAAGAGACTGTCATGCCTGAGGCTCCAGAGTCCCAGGTTCAATCCCTCGCACCACCATAAGCCAGAGCTGAGCAGTGCTCTGGTGGTTAAAAAATATATATATATTATTTATTTATTATTGGATGGTGAGAAATTGAGAGGGGAGGGAGAGAGACAGAGCAACACCTGCAGCAGCTCTCCTTCACCACTCGTTGATTAAAGAATGTTTCAGGAGAAGAGCAGCAGATGCAAAAGCCCAGAGGTGAGCAAAGGACAGGGAATAAATAAGCCGTAGGGTTGGATGAGCTATGCTGGGTTATTCATTTGGGCAGGTCACTGGTCACTCTGCCTCAGTTTCCCCTTGGGTACAGTGGTGATTCTTCATCTTGCAATGTTCAAGGCAGATTAAGAGCCCAGTTCTGCCACTTGTCACATGTCACATGTCACATGTATGATCTTGGCCTGATTGCTTCTACCCTCCGAACTTTAATTTCCACTTCTGTAAAGACAGGGTCAAAATAGTACCTACATCAGCGCCAGGAGAGAGCTTGTCCATTAGAGCACATACTTTACCATGTTCAGGGACCCAGAGTCAGGCCCTCAGCACCAGGCATAGAAGCAGCACAGTCTAGAGTGGCAGGGGGGAGGGGAGGGGGAGACACCACAGCACTGCTTTACACTCATAAAGCTTCCCCTGCTGCAGGTGCTCGCTTGTGGCCTAGGGCTCAAACCCAGGTCCTCACACATGGTAACATGTGCACTCTGCTAGCTGCCCACCTTTGCATTTTTTTTTTTTTTTTTTTGCCTCCAGGGTTATCTCTGGGACTTGGTGCCTGCACTACAAATCCACTGTTCCTAGAGGCTTTTTTTTTAATTTTTTCCCTTTTGTTGCCCTTGTTGTTTATCCTTATTACAGTTGTTGTTATTGCTGTCATTGATATTGGAGAGGACAGAGAGAAATTGAAAGAGGAGGGGAAGACAGAGAGGGGAGAGAAAGATAGACACCTGCAGATCTGCTTCACCATCTGTGAAGCGAACCTCCTGCAGGTGGGGAGCCAGGGGCTCAAACCGGGATCCTTCCGCCGGTCCTTGCACTTTGCGCCATGTGCCTTAGCCTGCTGCGCTATCGCCCAGCTTTTTTTTTTTCCCCTTTTGTTGCCCTTGTTTATCATTGTTGTCGTTCCACCATTGCATTTTTTAACCGTTGTCATTCCCATCTGTGGAAGGGAGACTGGAACACAGAAAAGTCGTGTAACATGCCAGGTGTCACACAGTTACTGAGCAGCAGTTGGAATCTGAGCCTAAATCTAGCAGCTCTTAACCTCTCTCACACTAACCCCTCATGTGAGTCAGTGGGCTAGTTCTGAACAAATTCAGAACAAAGACAAAAGAAAGCTGGAGGCAAGGTGATTTCATTTATTATTATTTCATTTATTATTGATTTTATTTATTATTGGGTAGGCACATATCTTCTCTCTGCACCCAAGATACTTCCTGATGTCCTGCCCCAAAAGGACATTTCCATGTTACTGGCAGCACTGGAACTGAGTGGGCTTTCCTTATGTGTGGTGACTAGGAAGTCAGGGGAGAGGTGTTGAGAAAGAGCTCACTTGGTAGAGCGTACACTTTACCGTGTGCAAGAGCCTGGGCTCAAAACCCCCAGCCACCACTTGGGAGCATCATGCAAAGGGGAGACTTCTCAAGCTTTGCAACAGTGTAACGGTGCTTTTTCTCTCTTTCTCCCTCACTTTCTTACCTTCTAACCTAATTAAATCCACTTGGGAGAAGTGGAATCATATAGTCACAAAGTCCCAGTGAGAAAACCCTGGAAGCAAAGAAAGAAAGAGAAAGAGAAGTCAGTTTCCTAGCCTGGGAGGTTTGGGCTAATCTGAGCATGTCCCCTTTATTCTTTCTTGACTCACCAGCACATGAGTCCTTGCTTCCTCTCCCTCCACCCCATTCCAGAGCAGAGGGGACAGCAAATGCCTAAACTGTGCTCCTTGGGGCTCTGTTCACAGAGAAAGAAGCACCCTAATTAGAGACAGGACACCCTCCCCTCTAATGAGTGAGTGAATGTGTGAATCCTGGTCTGTGGTGGGTGGGCAGTATGACCCACTGTCCTTGCAGCCCTGACTCCCCTCCTTTTGTCCACAGTTGCAGGAGCTCTCATTGCTGACTTCCTGTCTGGCCTGGTGCACTGGGGAGCCGACACTTGGGGCTCTGTGGAGCTGCCCATTGTCGGGAAGGTGTGTATATCAACCCAGCCCACTACCTCAAAGTTAGATTCTCTGACCTTAAGTGAGTTTCTTTTCCTCTGAAGCTGCTGTCAGGACAGTGATTTGTATGTAGCCTGATCCCTCCTTCTCCTCCAAGCCTCAAGCAGAGATTCCCCCAGGGACTGGTGGGAGTAAAAGTAGCAGGCGTGGGACAGAAGAGAGCTTTGATGTGTGTTCACATCACCAGGAAACCCTCCAACTCAGGGGCCACATCTTGTCCCTCGTTGCCTGCCCTGATGTACCTCACTATTAAATGGTTTTAACCAAACTTGATCTTGTTATCAGTCAGACTCTTCTTTTTTTCTGCTTGTGAGTGACAGAAAAACTGAATATAAGTTAGCATAACCAAACAAAGGTACTGATGACTGATGCCTATAACTGAACATTTCAGTAGACCTAAAATGGCATGGCCGGTCCAGTATGACCGAGCTCCTCAGACTTAGTCTCTGCACATATCTGTCTCTGCTTCCTCTCTGTGGCCTTACTATAAAAACTAAAAATAACAATTTAACATTTGTTTATTTATTAGAGAAAACCCGAGCATCACTCTAGCTTGTATTACTGGGGCTCAAACTCAGGAATCTCATGCTTTTAGATCCAGTGATTTAGCCATTATGCCATCTCTTGGGCAGCTTTGGCTCACTTTTTATTTGTTTGTTTGTTTGTTTTGTGTTTTTAGATAGGGGCAGGGAGAGTGCAAGAGATCACAGCCCCACCTGGTGCAGTGGAGGCCAGACTCTAACTTGGTCACACGCATGTTAAAGGAACACACTATCCAAGTGAGCTCTTTCACCAACCCTGTCGCTCGCTCTTTCCTTGAGGAGGAACCCAAGATGGTTCCCAGCTGCCTGTATTTCTTTCTTTCAGCTCAGCCTCCAGTGGGAAAAGGGCCCTTCTTTCCCATGGTCATAGCCAAACTCCCATGGCTCACTCCCATTGGTCCCACTTGGGTCACTGTGACCAAAGGACTCAAATGATTTGATTGGCCCTGCCAGGTCACATGTTCACACTTTAATGGAAGTGGGGAGGCTATAACCAGAGGGCGAGGGCGGGAAGAAGTTGACTTTTCCAACTGTCTGGAGGTATGAAGGAGGGTGGAGAATGTCTCCAGATCTCTGTAGCTCTGATGGGGTAACTTGAGGTCCAAAGGTCCCTGCTGAGTTATTTCAATCCATTTTTGCTTAGACCTGGATCTTGAAAGCTAAGTAGGTTCTGTGTCTGTGGGATGTTCTAGCATCTCCATTCAGGGAGGAACTGCAGAGAGAGCTCACTGGGTGGGGTCCCTGACTTGCCATGCACAAGACCCTAGATGAAGACCCAGCACCACATAGGCGCTGTAGCTCCAGAGGAAGTCGTGGTGCTGTGGCGCCTCTCCTTTTTTCACTCTATCTGAATGAAAAAGTGTTCTGAAGCAGTGGAACTGCACACATGTGAGGCCACAGCTCCACACCCATGGGGAATAAAATAGGGCAGGAGGTGGGTTTGCAGGAAGTTTTAGAGAACATCCACCCACCTTGGACTGACCACTGGGTGTACCCCTATTCTACTCCACCCTCACCCTAGGCTTTTATCCGGCCGTTTCGAGAGCATCACATAGACCCAACAGCCATTACTCGGCATGACTTCATTGAGACCAATGGGGACAACTGCCTGGTGACATTGCTGCCACTGCTGAACATGGCCTACAAGTTCCGCACCCAGACCACCGGTGAGCATGCCAGCTGTTGGGTTGGAGGGAGGCTGCTGGAACAGACAGATGGCTATGAGCCTCCCCTAGCTTGTGTGTGTTTGGTCCCTGACAGCATTCTACATGTATTTTTAGTTAACTGTCTTCGTGTAAAGGTGACACATTTGACATAAAGATTTGTGTTTCCAAGGGGCCAGACAGTAGCTCACTGGGTTAAGCACACATAGTACAAAGTGCACGGACCCACTCAAGGATTCCAGTTTGAATCCCTGGCTCCCCACCTGCAGGGGAGATGCTTTACAAGTGGTGAAGCAGGTCTGCAGGTGTCTATTTTTCTTTATCCCTCTCTTTTAGCTCCCCTCCCCCCTCAATTTCTCTCTATCCTATCCAGTACAAAGTGGGGGAAAATGGCCACCAGGAGCAGTGGATTCATTGTGCAGGCATTGAGCCCCATCAATAACCCTGGTGGAAAAAAAAAAAAGATTTGTGTTTCTAGCATCTCATCAATAATCAGATCTGGCCACCATTGGGCCTTTTTCCCACATGGTGACACCGGGCCACAGCTGAGCTGTAGCCACCCCTCCTAGATAGGCCTCTTGTTCTCTGGTTTACAGCCTCCACTATTCCCTGCAATCCTTGCTCTGGACACACACACAGCCCACCCACACTTCAGTTTTGCTACATCAGCGTAGTGGAAAATACAGGCTATGAATGTAGCTCTGAGTCCAGATCTCTGGCCTGTTTGGGGGAAAGAAACTGTTCCCAAAGCAAATGCTTCTACCTTGCTGAACCTCACTTACTTGTCTGCCAGGTGGGGGATACTGAATTCCTCCCCTGTGCCAGGTCTTGTACTACCAACTGGATACTTTAGAGCATCTTGTCCTGCTGTGATGAATATCTGGGGCGGTAGTGTCCTGGTACACTCCCAACCCTCCCCAAGGGCTCCCTTCGACTGTGAGTAGTGGCTGCTGCCCCTTTTAGAACTGTCAAGGCAGGTCCCCCCTTCACCTCTGGAGCCATTAATGCTCTAGAGGACTCCCCAGAGCAGTCCCCGACAAGGCTCTTTGCACCTTATCTCCATTTCACCATGTTCTGTTTCCCCACTCCCTCGGATGTTTTTCTAGAACAGACAGCCCCCTCAATAAATCACCTATGAATCCTGGCCTCATTCTGCTTCTCAGGAAACTGGTCAAGTTTATACTGCCACCTTACTCATGAGGAGGTTGAGGCTCACAGAGGCACAGTCCCTCACCCAGGCTCATTCAGCCCAGAGAAGTCACAGCAGGGAGCTGAACCCTACTCTGCCTGACTCCAAAGCCCACATTCTTAATAATTCCTCTACTTCGTTCCCTGCTCACAGAATAGAACAGAAGGCAGTGAGGCCGGGACCATGTGGGAGGCTGGAAGGAGGCCTGGGAACTGCCTCAAGGCACAAGGTGAGGGGTACCCACTCCCCTGTGTGACATTGGTGTGGGCATTCTTTCTCCACCTGCAGAGGCTCTGGAGCAGCTGTACCCCTGGGAGTGCTTTGTCTTCTGCCTGATCATCTTTGGCACTTTCACCAACCAGATCCACAAGTGGTCACACACGTACTTCGGGCTGCCATGCTGGGTCACCCTCCTGCAGGACTGGCACGTCATCCTGCCTCGTAAACACCATCGAATCCACCATGTCTCACCCCACGAGACCTACTTCTGCATCACTACAGGTGTGGCCCCAGGAGAGCCTGGAACGGACAGGGCTGTGGCTCCATCCTTGGGGCCAGGAGGACAGGCGTCACAGTGGGAGGTCATGCCATTCTTGCCCTTGTAGAACCTTCTCTCAGAAAACACTTTTTTTAAGTGCCATATATATATATATATATATTTTAAATATTTATTTTATTTATTTATTCCCTTTTGTTGCCCTTGTTGTTTTATTGTTGTAGTTATTATTGTTGTTGTCGTTGTTGGATAGGACAGAGAGAAATGGAGAGAGGAGGGGAAGACAGAGAGGAGGAGAGAAAGATAGACACCTGCAGACCTGCTTCACCACCTGTGAAGCGACTCCCCTGCAGGTGGGGAGCCGGGGTTCGAGCCGGGGTTCGAACCGGGATCCTTACGCCGGTCCTTGTGCTTTGCGCCACCTGCACTTAACCCGCTGCGCTACAGCCCGACTCCCTATTTTTTTTTTTAAGATTTTATTTATTTATTAATGAGAAAGATAGGAGGAGAGAGAGAAAGAACCAGACATCACTCTGGTACATGTGCTGCCGGGGACTGAACTCAGGAACTCATGCTTGAGAGTCCGATGCTTTATCCACTGTGCCACCTCCCAGACCACTTATTTTTATTTATTTATTTTTAAATATTTATTTATTCCCTTTTGTGTCTTTGTTTTATTGTTGTAGTTATTATTGATGTTGTTGTAGGATAGGACAGATAGAAATGGAGAGAGGAGGGAAAGACGGGGAGAGAAAGACAGACACCTGCAGACCTGCTTCACCGCCTCTGAAGTGACTCCCCTGCAGGTGGAGAGCCAGGGGCTCAAACCAGGATCCTTACACTGGTCCTTGCACTTTGTGCCACCTGCACTGAACCTGCTGCAATACCGTCCGACTCTCTTATTTATATATTTTTAATGAAAGAGAAATACAGAGAGAGTTGGAGAGACAGCATAATAGTTACTCAAAAGACTTTCATATACCTGAGGCTCCAAAGTCCCAGGTTCAGTCCCCAACACCACCATAAACCAGAGCTGAGCAGTGCTCAGTTAGTTCTTTCTCTATATCTCTCTTTTTTTTTTTAAATTTTTTTTTTTATTATCTTTATTTTTTTGAATAGAAACAGCCAGAAATTGAGAAGAAAGGGGGAGATAGAAAGGTAGAGAGACACCTGCAGCCCTGCTTCACCACTTGTGAAGCTTTCCCTCTGCAGGCGGGGACCAGGGGCTTGAACCCAAGTCCTTGCACACTGTAACATGTGCGCTTAACCAGGTGCACCACCACCCAACCCCTGAATCTCTCTCTTTCATAATTTAAAATAATATTAAAAGAGAGAAATAAAGATAATCAGAGCACTGCTCAGGACTTAGTATATAGCACTGAACAAGACTGCAAAAATACCTACCCTTGTAGCCTTTACATGTTAGGGGGGGGGGGGGGAATGGATGCTACATTTGATGGTGCTAACTGCTGTGGAGGAAAAGAAAGCAGGAAGGAGAAGAAATGGGGGAGTCTGTGCCTTTTCAATCAGGTGGTCAAGGAAAGCCTCACTAAGAAGGTGCCATCTGAACTGAGGGAGAGAGTCACACAGATCCCAGAAGGAACTTCACTGTAGTTAGCAGGAATGCTGAGTGCAGAGGTCCTGAGGAAGGAACATGCATGACGTGTTTGTTTGAGGATTGGCAAGGATGCCTCCTGTGTGGCTGGAGGGTGGAGGGGACGGAGTGATAGGAGAGGTGACAGTGCTTAGTGTGCAAAGTGCACATGCAGGAAAACAAAGCAGGCTGAAGAGTAGGGTGGGGAAGGGAAGCAGCAGTTTATGCACAGAGGCTAGAAACCTAACAACCCTATAAATCAACATCTCAGAGAAAAAGTGGCATTGGAGTTGGGGGTGGGAGGGAGATCTGGCAAAAGATGCAAAGGGCCCTGCAGGTAAACAGAGATAAATCAATTCAGGCAAAGGAAAGCCTTGACCAAGGAATAGTGATTACTGGAGACCAAGTGCCATTGACAGTTCATGAGACAATGTCAAAGAAGCGAGGTGACCAGTGAAACATCTATCAGAGTTTAATTACGTTATAGGTGCTGTCACATCAGACCAACTGAAGTCCAATTGTCATCGACCTCATGCCTTTAGGATACATACCGCCTTGGGTATCACTTTCTCCTCCACAGTATAAAGCTGCCTGGAAGGGGGTCGGGCGGTAGCATAGCGGGTAAAGCATACATGGCACGAAGTGCAAGGACTGGCGTAAGGATCCCGGTTCAAGCCCCCAGATCCCTACCTGCAGGGGCGTTGCTTCACAAGCAGTGAAGCAGATCTGCAGATGTCTATCTTGCTCTCTCCCTCTCTGTCTTCCCTCCTCTCTCCTTTTCTCTTTGTCCTATCTTGTTGGGGGCTGGACCCATTGCCTGGGAAAGTCCAGGCCGTAGTTTCCATGAGGTCTGAGCAGACCTGACTCTAAAGTTTTCAAATACCTTGCACTATCTATCAACAATGACATCAATGACAATAATAACAGCAACAAGCGCAACAAAAATGGGGGGGGAAATGGCCTCCAGGAGCAGTGGATTCACAGTACCAGCACCGAGCCCCAGCAATAACCCTGGAGACAAAAAAATATAAAAAAATAGAATAAAATAAAAAATAATTATTTTTTTTAAAAAGCTGCCTAGAAGACTTCCTGGAGGAGTTGGCCTTTGAGCTATAATATCCTTCACGTTCCCATCTATGGTAGGGGTAGAAAGACAGTAGATACAAAGCACTTGGCATAGAGTAGGGGTTCCACAAACTACAGCTACTGGTTTTGGTTTTTTTAAAAAAAAAATTTTTTTTTAATTTATTTTACCAGAGCACTACTCAGCACTGACTTATGGTGGTACAGGGGTTTGAACTTTGGTGCCTCAGGTATGAGAGTCTTTTTGCATAACCATTATGCTATCTACCCCTACCCTGAAATGTTTGTAAGATTTATTATTATTAAGTCACGAGAGTTCCAGCTCAATCCTCAGTGCCTCATGTGCTGGAATGGCGCTCTGGATTCTGTCTATCTCATGTGGAATGCTCTTATAACTTAAGTAATAATAATAAGTCTTACAAGCAGTGAAGCAGGTCTGCAGGTGTCTGTCTTTCTCTCCCTCTGTCTTCCCTTCCTCTCTCAATTTCTCTCTGTCCTATCCAACAACAACCACAGCAGTAATACTAACAATGATAAACAACAAGGGCAACAGAAGGGAAAAAAATACCCTCCAGGAGCAGTGGATTCTTCCGAGTCCCATTGATAACCCTGGAGGCAAAAAAAAAAAAAAAAATATATATATATATATATATATATATACACACACACACACATATATATATGTACTTATTTATGAGAGAGAAGGAGAGAACCAATGCATCACTGTAGTCCTAAGGATCAAACTCAGGACCTCATGTTTGACAGCCCAACACACTATCCACTGTGCCACTTCCCAGACCACAGATTGATTGATGGGGGGAGGGAGAAGCATGTGAGTGAGCACAGAGACAACCAGACCATCACTCAAGCACATACGATGCCAGTTGTCAAACCCAGAGTCCAATTCCTTCTACTATACCACCTCCCATATCACCTGTTTGTGGTTTTTAAGTCTTTGTGGAGGCAGCTCTGAGAACCGCAAATAATTGTTTTGTCTGTCCGAAAGTCGTGCTTTTTGAGGAAGGTGGCAACTGGTTACTTAAGAAATCAGCAGACTGTTGAGCCAAGCTTGGGTCCATCCTGGTTAGGCTACCTGCTAACTGGGGACTCCTCCAAGCCTCAGCTTTTGTATGTAGGAAGCAAATAAGACTAATACTGTAGTCAGTGTAAATATATTTATTATAGTTAAATATTATCTACTTCACGGCATGGGTGGGAGGCTAGTACATATTAAATAAGCTTGTGAACAATATTTATTGAGCACCCACTGTGTGCAAGGACACAGAGTCCTGTTCAGAGCTGCCGTTTTAGTTGTGTGTTGAGAACCAGCACAACAAAGGAAAGTCAATAAGTGTGGTTACTGGTTATTATAAAGGCAATAAAGAGATAAAAAGATGATTGCAGCAAGTACAGAGTGCTGCTTTGTGATCAAGGAAAGCTTCCTGGAAGAGTTGCATTTGAGCTGAGTGATAAGAAATGCTGCCCCTTGTTTGACATAGAATAAGCACTCAGGGGAGTTGGCGGTAGCGCAGTGGATTAAGCGCATGTGGCGCGAAGCGCAGGGACCGCCATAAGGATCTTGGTTGGAGCCACCAGCGCCCCACCTGCAGGGGAGTCACTTCACAGGCAGTGAAGCAGGTCTGCAGGTATCTATCTTTCTCTCCCCCTCTGTCTTCCCCTCTCTCCATTTCTCTCTGTCCTGTCTAACAACGACCACAACAATAACTACAACAACAATTTTAAAAAGGGCAACAAAAGGGAAAATAAATAAAAATTAAATTTAAAAAAATAATAAGCACTCAGAGAGAACGAGTGAGAGATGAAGGCTTGTCAGAGTGGTTCCTAAGCCCTCAGCACCAGGTTCCTTGGGCAGCCTGTGCCCCCTAGGTCTCCCCCAGCCAGGCCCAGCTGCTCCCTGTGTCCCTCAATGGCTGATCTCCGATCACTCCCTGCATGTCCTGTTTTCCCTGCAGGCTGGCTCAACTACCCTCTTGAGAAGATGGGCTTCTGGCGACGCCTGGAGGACCTCATCCAGGGCCTGACGGGTGAGAAGCCTCGAGCGGATGACATGAAATGGGCCCAGAAGATCAAATAATTCTTCCGAGCCGGCCACCTCGTTGCTAACCTTCCCTAGCACCCCCAAACCGAAGCCATCTGCCAAATTCTAGCCTCCTCCAGGTGGAGAGGATGCCTCCTGGGCTGGGCCCAGGCACCCCCATCCTATCCCTTGTGACACAGAATACTTGAGCCACTGATTTTACGTCTTCTCACCCCCCCCCAACTTTCCCCTCTGCCCCCCCTTTTTTTCCCTTCGTTTCCTCTCCCTGGCCCCTTCCCAGCCACCTGAGCTGCTCTTATCTACCAAGCCTGACTGCAGAAAAAGGAGCCCCTCCTGCCAGCTGCCCCAGGGAGAGGAGATGCTCACCCATCCCCATCCTCACTCCTACCACCTACCACCACCCCCACCTACTGGGCAGCCTGTCGGCATAGCTGGTATTAGGGCCACTGAGGCATCTTCTCTGTCCCCCTTGACTGGCCCTGGATTGTGTAGATGTCCCCGAGCAAGCACACCTAAGTGTCATGGGAACACTGTATTGCCACAGCCCTGCAGACTCACCCCAAAGGCCTGAGTGAGTAGACAACCAGCCACCATCCTCAGCTTGGCCTATCCACTCATGAATGACAGAAGGACAGCAAGAGCCTGGGAACAGCTGGCCGGAAGAAGCCAGAACGCCTGCCCACGTCTGTTCTCCCCTGGCGTCCCCACCTGCCCACATGATTCCATCTGGAGCTGATGTTTCTAACCATTGGACATCTTTGCAGGGCCTGGTCCCTGCCAAAGGTCATGGTCACTTGGAAGGAGACATAATTGTTCCCTCTGACCAGGTCTGTGTCAGAGAAGAAAGGAAGAAAGAGTGGGGCTTTTTTATTTTTTTTGGTTTGTTTTGGTTGTATTTTTTTTTAAAGGTGCTTTTGCTTGTTTAATGTAAATAATAGAAAGCCTTAATATCTTTTCTGTAACACGGAGTAATATTTTAATGTCATGTTTTGAATGTACATAATATATTTATAACAAAGCAGCAAGAATCTACTTAACCTTGGCTGCCTGGTGTCTAATAGTTGGATGAGGGAGAGGGGAGGAGCTTGGTGGGTGAGGCCCCACTCCCACCCCATTCCCAGCTCTCCCCGTTACCAACCCTGGGTTTTAGACTGAGGTTACCTGAGACAGTGAATAGAAATTGACAGACATTCCATGCCCTTTTGGAAGGGACCCACAGCTTGGTGAGACATACTATCCATACAGATCACTGGTGGAGTAAAAACGGCCAGTCCCTATTCATGAATTCCCTCAGCAGATGTTTATTAGCACCTGGTATGTGCCAGACTCTGGCCTGGACACTAGGGCCCAGCACTGAGAAAGCAAGGACTTCCCCTGGTGGTACTGACCTGCTGGGAGTCAATAAACCTAAATAAATACACATGGATGTGCAGGTGGTGCTTTGTTAAGAAAGTCAAATGGGAAAGTCAGGTGGTGGCGCAGTGGGTTAAGCGCACATGGCGCAAAGCACAAGGACCGGCTTAAGGACCCTGGTTCGAGCCCCCGGCTCCCCACCTGCAAGGTAGTCGCTTAAAAGGCGGTGAAGCAGGTCTGCAGGTGTCTGTCTTTCTCTCCCCGTCTCTGTCTTCCCCTCCTTTCTTCATTTCTCTCTGTCCTATCCAACAACGACAACAATAACCATAACAATAAAAAAACAAGGACAACAAAAGGGAATAAATAAGTATTTTTTAAAAAGAAAGAAAAAGGGAGTCAGGCTGTAGCACAGTGGGTTAAGCACAGGTGGTGCAAAGCACAAGGACCAGTGTAAAGATCCTGGTTCGAGCCCTGGCTCCCCACCTACAGGGGAGTCACTTCACAAGAGGTGAAGCAGGTCTGCAGGTGTGTCTATCTTTCTCTCCCCCTCTCTATCTTCCCCCTCCCCTCTCCATTTCTCTCTGTCCTATTCAACAACAACAATAATAACTACAACAATAAATCAACAATGGCAACAAAAGGGAATAAATAAAATATTTTTAAAAAAGAAAGAAAGAAAAAAAGCTAAATGGGATGGAGCCATATCTGCAAAGAAAGGTGGCCCTATTTGACAAGGTGGTCAGAAGGCCTCTTTGAGGAGGTGACATGATCTGAGACCTGAAGAAGGAGAGGAAGCCAGCTGTGGGGAAGAACTGGAAGAAAAGGTCTTACAGGTTGGCAAGAGCAAAGGCCCTGAAGCAGGAACAATTTAACAGTTTTTAAGAGATGGGCAGCCAGTGTAGCTAGACTAAATTAAGAAGCAAAAAATGAAGTTAAAATAAGGACTTAAGAGATTGGGCAGACGGGGGTAGATAGCATAATGGTTATACACAGATTCTCATGCTTCAGGCTCTGAAGTCCGAAGTGCAATCCCCCGCACCACCATAAGCCAGAGCTGATCAGTGCTATGGTAAAATAAGTAAAATAAAAATATTTAAAAAGAGAGATTGGGCAACAAACACATGCAGCTGGGCTCACCTGTTACCATGCTCAGGGTTCAAGCCCCCAGCTCCCACCTGCAGATGGAAAGCATCACAAGTAATGAAGCAGTACTGCAGGTGTCTCTAGCTCCTCCCCTCTCAAATTTTCTGTCTCTATCCAATAAATAAACAATATTTTTAAAATAATGACTTAAACTGGGTATTTAGACAAATGAGTAGCTTGTTTATTCATTGTACAAAATAGTATGAGGGGGCGAGGGTAGGAAGCATAATGGATAGACAAAGAGACTCATGCCTGGGGATCAAAGTCCTGGGTAAACTCCCACACCACCATAAGCCAGAGCTGATCATTGCACTGGTAGAAATAAAAAAACAATGGGGGAGTTGGGCAGTAGCGCAGCGGGTTAAGCACATGTGGCGCAAAGCACAAGGACCACCAGTTCAAGCTCCCGGCTCCCCCCCTGCAGGGGAGTCGCTTCACAATCGGTGAATCAGGTCTGCAGATGTCTTTCTCTCCCCCTTCTGTCTTCCCCTCCTCTCTCCATATCTCTCTGTCCTATCTAACAATGACGACATCAATAACAATAACTACAACAACAATGAAAAGGGCAACAAAAGAAAATAAATATTTTAAAAATTGTTTAATAAAAGACACCAAAAAGTAAAAGGTATGTCCTGTACCCTAAGCATTGCGGGTGAGTAGTAGTCATTAATGATATAACCACTGTCTATCCGGGGCTCTAGATACAGTATGTTGGAGACAGGAATGACAGACCTTTTAGAGCAGCCACAGATAGCTTCCCCCATCCCGGAGATAGATCCTAGCACGTGGTATTTCACCACCCACAGGCTGACATTCATGCAGTTAAGAGAGAAGGTGAGACACCACAGAGCCAGACCTTTCCAAAGCACCATAGTGCTTCTATGTGGTGCTAGAGCTTGAGCCTGGACCATGTGCATGGCAAGGCACTTGCCCTGCCCAATAAGTTCTTTTCTCTGACCCCAAATATTTTTCTTTAAAAATGTGCCCCACAGGGCCGGGTGGTGGCTCACCTGGTTGAGCGCACACATCACAATGTGCAAGGACCCAGGTTCAACTTCCCCTGCAAGGGGAAAGCTTCACAAGTGGTGAAGTGCTACTGCAGGTGTCTCTCTGTCTCTCCCTCTCTAACTCCCCCTTCCCTCTCAATTTCTGGCTGTCTCTATCCAATAAAGATAATAAAATAAATTTTTTAAAAATGTGCCCCACAGGCGGAGGGTAAATGGCATAGTGGTATGCAGACAGACTTTCATACCTGAGGCTCCAAAGTCCCAGGGTCAAACCCCTGTACCACCATAAGCCAGAGCAGAAAAGTGCTCTGATTAAAAAAAAAAAAAAAAAGTGTCCTACATGGCCTGGGAGATGATGCAGTGGATTAAAACACCGGGCTTTCAGGCATGAAGTACTGTGTTTGAGCTTTGGCATTGTATGTAACAAGGTGTTGCTCTGGTTCTCTTATTAATTTTTAGATTTTTTAGGGTTCATTTATTTATTATTGAATAGAGACAGAAATTGAGAGTGAAGGGGGAGATAGACACCTGCAGCTTTATTTTACTCGTGAAGCTTTCCCCCTGCAGGTGGGGAGTAGGGGCGTGAACGCGGGTCCCTGTGCACTGGACTGTGTAAGCTTAATCAGGTGTGCCACCACCTGCATCTCACAACAAATTTTAGTGTGATCCATAGGGCTGGGGAAACAGCATAATGGTTATACAAAAGAAAACAAGGGGGGGGGTGGGTAGATTGCATAATGCAAAGAGACTCTGGTGACTGAGGCTCCAAAACCCCAGATTCATCCTCACCCCCCCACCACCACCACCATAAGCCAGGGCTAAGTATCCTGATAAAAAAATTAATTAAATTAAAAAAAAAACAACCTCTCATGCCTGAAACTCCAATATGCCAGACCTGAGCCCTATTCTTTTTTTTTTTTTTTTTACTGAAGAGGTTAATGCTTTACAGTGTAACCACTGACACAGCATACAATTTCATCATGTAACAGGCCCCCAAAGTTTTCTTCCTACCCTCCCTCCTCCTCCTTCCCCAGAGTCCTTTGCTTTGATGCTATACATCATGTCCAGTCCATATTTCACTTTGTGCTCTCCCTGGCTGAGCAGTATTCTTGTTGGGGTGGGGGGGGAGAAATGTGACCCATAACTTTATAACTTTATACTCCTTAAAGTTGGGCCCCCACTAGACTTTTGATTTGTGAGAGGAACACAAAAAGAAGGGCATTCAAATTTATTAACTCGTAAGTAGAAAAAGAATTATGACACAAATAAGAATTAATATCTAAGGGGCCGGATGGTGGCGCACCTGGTTGAGCGCACATGTTACATTGTACAAGGACCTGGGTTTGAGCCCCTGGTCCTCACCTGCAGGGGGAAAGCTTCATGAGGTAAAGCAGAGTTGTAGGTGGCAGTCTCTGTCTCTCTATTACCCTCTTCCCTCCTGATTTCTGACTGTCTCTATCCAATAAATAAATAAATAAATAAATAAATTCTAAAGACATAATAGCTAAAATAATTTTATTAGCTTACATGACTGAAAAGCTTATATGTAGTTCTGACTTAAAGTTTCTCAGGAGTTGTCATTCATCAGACATTGTTCTTTCTGTCTAGCTGTTTTTGAGTTGAGACTTAACTTGGCGTCAGCATAGCAATTTCAGTGGAGAGTCTTCCAAGAGGTGCAGCAAAAGCTCCAAGGCTGTCATTGACCTGGAAAATCACGGGTCCATCCAGGTCCATCACGGGTTGCATTGAGGAGGGGTGGGAGTGGAGTACAGCAGGAGCTCTGGTTGGCCAGGGCTAAAACAGGCACCTTGAGTTGCAGGGGAGGGATCAACTACCTTTCCAAAGCCGCAAGATGAGAAAAGGGAGGGGTAATTCCCCAAAGGAAAGATGAAGGTGTTATCAGAAGAAGCAGAGTGGTTTGGACAGGCACCTAACCTCTAGGAATAGCAGTTCAGACCTGCCAGATATGGTTTTTCATTCCCAGGCCCTGCTGGTAGGGTTTTCCATGGACTACCCACCTGTGTTCCCCTAGAGTCAGTAAAATAAAATAAAATAAAATAAAATAAAATAAAATAAAATAAAACTGATGAAATAGCTCATGTGGATAGTGTGCTGCTCTGTGAAGTGTGCAACCCAGTTTCAAGCTTCAGTATTGTGGTCTCTCTGTGCTTCTCTCTCTCTCTTTGCCTCCAGGGTTATCACTGGGGAATGGTGCATGCACTAGGAATCCACTGCTCCTGAAGGCCATTTTTTTCCATTTTATAGGATAGGATAGAGAGAATGAGAGAGGTAGGGAAGATAGAGGGGGAAGAGAAAGATAGACACCTGTAGATCTGCTTCACCACTTGTGAAGCGACTCCCCTGCAAGTAGAGATCCAGGGGCTTGAACCAGTAACCTTGTGTGGGGTCCTTGTGCTTCATACTATGTGAGTTTAGCCCTGTGTGTTACCACCCAGCCCCCTGTCTCTGCCTCTCTATCTGAAAAAGTCATCCCGGAGTAGTGAAGCCTCAATGATGGCCAATTAATTAATTAATGGGAGTGGGGTGGTAGCACAGCGGGTTAAGCACACCTGGCACAAAGCACAGGGACTGGTGTAAGGATCCCAGTTCGAGCCCCTGGCTCCCCACCTGCAGAAGAGTTGCTTCACAGGCGGTAAAGCAGGTCTGCAGGTGTCTATCTTCCTCTCCCCACCTCTGTCTTCCCTTCCTCTCTCCATTTCTCTGTCCTAACGACAACATTACTAACAACAACAATAACTACAACAACAATTAAAAACAAGGGCAACAAAAGGGAAAATAAATAAATATTAAAATGTTTTAAATTAATTTATCAATCAAGAACTGAAAAAACAGCATAATAGTTATGCAAAAAGCCTTTTATCCCTGAGGCTCTGAGGTCCCAGGTTCAATCCTCAGCAACACCATCAGCCAGAGCTAAGCAGTGCTCTGGTAAAATAAATCAGTTAATTAAATAAGTAAACAGAAGCCAGGTGATGGCACACCCAGTTGAGTACATAAATTACGGTGGATGAGGACCCAGGTGTGATCCCCTGTTCCTCACTTGCAGGGGGGAAGCTTCATGAGTAGTGAAGTGGGTCTTAGGTATCTATCTTTCTCCCTCTCTCTTCTCAATTGCTCTCTGTCCTGTCCAATAGGTAGGAAGGAAGAGGGGGAGAGAGAGAGAGAGAAAGACAAATGATCACCAGAAGTGAAGGCACCAAGGCATCATGTAGGCACCAAGACCCAGCAGTAATGCTGGTAATAATATAAATAAATAAATAAGTGGCCTGAGTTGAACCTTGGTGGTTGGTGCAGTGTAGACCTATACCCTGCAGGGAGTGATAGCACAGCTGGTTAAGCCTACGTGGTACAAAGCACAAGGACCAGCATAAGGATCCCAGTTCGAGCCCCCGGCTCCCCACCTGCAGGGGAGTCGCTTCACAGGCGGTGAAGCAGGTCTACAGGTATCTATCTATCTTTCTCTCCCCCTGTCTTCCCCTCCTCTCTCCATTTCTCTGTCCTATCCAACAATGACATCAGCAACAACAATAATAACTACAACAATAAAACAAGGGCAACAAAAAGGAATAAATAAATATTTTTAAAAATTTTTAAAAAGAAGAACTATATCCTGCAATTTTAAAGCCCTGTAACCCACTATTAATCATAAAAAAGGAATATATATATATATATATATATATATATAAATTAAACAAACAAATAGCTGAGTCTAGAAAGGTGAAATAACTCACCCAAGATCCCACTAATAAAGCACAACAGACCTCACAGATTGTTACTGCTCCTGCGTGGAGAAATACTTTTTTTTTTTTTTTTATGGCCAGAGCACTGTTCAGCTCTGGCTGATGTTGGTGCAGGGTACTAAACCTGGAACTTTGGAGCCTCAAGCATGATAGTCTCTTTGAATAACCATGATGCTATCTACCCCCACTCAAGAAATACTTTTCAAAACCACGAGGGGATGAGCAGATAGCTCAGTCTGTTAGAGCACAGAATTTATACGCCTGAGGCCCCAGAGGCCACAGGCTCAATCCCTAGCACCACTATATGTATTTGAGAACTGAGTAGTGCTCCGGTGTCTCTCTTTTCTCACAATATTTTTTTTTCCTATGTAGAGACAGAGAGATAATGAAAGAAACCACAACCCTGAAGCTTCCTCCTATGGAGTAGGGGCTAGACTTGAGCCTGACTCATGAACATGTCAGAGCAGCACACTATCTAAGCAAGCTATTTTGCTGGTCTATAATACATGCGTCTTTAAAAGGATATTGGGGGCCCAAGAGTGGTGCACCTGGTAAAGAACACACATTACAGTGCACAAGGACATGGACTCAAGCCCCCATCCCCACCTGCAGGTGGGAAGCTCCACAAGTGATGACACAGTGCTGCAAGTGTCTATCTCCCTCTTCCCTCTCATTCTCTCTCGGTCTCAGTCTTAAAGAAATAAATTCATAATATTTTGTATTAAAATACCCATCTGCAGGGGAGGCAGCTTCATAAGTGGTGAAGCAGGTCTGCAGGTATCTCTCCATCTATCAACCCTCCCCTCTGAATTTTTCTGTCTCTATCCTAATAAATAAATAAATAAATATAAATTTTTTTTAAAAAAATTGTGGTCTGGGAGATGGCACAATGATAAAGCTTTGGACTCTCAAGCATGAGGTCCCAAGTTCAATCCCTGGCAGTACATGTTCCAGAGTGATGTCTGGTTCTTTCTCCTCGGACCTTTCTCATAAATAAATAAAATTTAAATTTTTTTTGCCTTCAGGGTTATTGCTGGGTCTCGGTGCCTGCTCTAAGAATCCACTGCTCCTGGAGGCTATTCCCCCCCCTTTTTTTTTGCCCTTGTTGTTTGTTATTATTATTGTTGCTATTGCTGTCATTGTTGTTGGATGGGATAGAGGGAAATTGAGAGGAGGGAAAGACGGGGGTAGGAAGATAGACACCTGCAGACCTGCTTCACCGCTTGTGAAGAGACCCTCCTGCAGGTGGGGAGCCGGGGGCTCGAACCGGGATCCTTATGCCATTCCTTGCGCTTTGCACCATGTGCACTTAACCCGCTATGCTACCACCTGCCCCCCCAAAAAATTTTTTAATTAAAATAAATAAAAATATAATGTTGGGGTCAGGCAGTGGTATATATGGTTGAGCGCTTGTGTTACAGTGGCAAGGACCTGGGTTCAAGGCCCTGGTCCCCACCTGCAGGGGCCTAAGTTTCACAAAAGGTTAAGCAGTGCAGCAAGTGTCTCTCTTTCTCCCTTCCCTCTTGATTTCTCTCTGTCTTTATCCAAATAAAAAAAATAAATATAACATAAAAATAAAGATAATATTTAGAGCTAGTAAGATAGCTGGCCTGGTGGTCCAGGAGACTGTGTCATGGATAAGACCTTGAACACTCTCACTTTCTCTCTCCTTCTCTCATTAAACATGAATTCCTGAGTTCTTTCCCAGCTTTAAATGCTAGAGGGATAAGTAAATTCATAAATAAGTAAATAAATCTTACCCAGGTGGGGGGGCAGGCAGTGGTGTACAGACTGACCCCTGCCGGAAGCTTCGGTACCGGCGCAGGGATTCCAGTCAGGTTTTAGGTGGATTTGTGCTGCTATCTGGTGGTGGAGTGAGGCAGGTAACAGTGCAGGACATGCAAATTGCTTCCAGCCCTACTGGGAATGTCATGCACCCTCCCCTGTGCTCGCTTCTCCTTTATGGGGTCTGGGCATGGCCCCTGCCCCAACTTAAATCCCACTCCTCTTGATAAACCAAAAAGAATTCCATCTCCCCCCTCCTTTTTTTTTTTTTTTTACCTCCCTCCAGGGTTATCACTGGGGCTCGATGCCTGCACTACAAATCCACTGCTCCAGGAGTCCATTTTTTTCCCATTTTTGTTAACCTTGTTATTGTTTTTATAGCTGTTGTTGTTGGATAAGACAGAGGGAAATCTCGAGAGAGGAGGGGAAGACAGAGAGAGGGAGAGAAAGACAGACAGCTGCAGACCTGCTTTACCAATGGTGAAGCGACCCCCTTACAGGTGGGGAGCCTGGGGCTCAAACTGGGATTCTTACGCGGGTCTCTGTGCTTGGCACCATGTGCACCATGTCCACTGCGCTACAGCTCAACTCTTTTAAACACTGATTTGCAATGCATAATACGCTTTGTTAACGCCTGCATAAAGAGTATGAATCCATAATACCGAAGGGCCCGAAGTGGGGCTCAGCTGAGAGCAGACCAAACTTCTAACACACACTTATCATTGAGAGGGTTTTATAGCATGTTCAGCTGCAGACCTCTTAACAGTGATTAACTGGTCTTTCCTAGAGGCTTTTTATTTTTTGGTTGTTCCTCTATTGTTCCTAAGATTGCTTTACAAGTGGTCAGGAGACTCATGTTATGTTTACCCAGGGATTGTCATCCTCCAGCCCCTTCTGCACACAATCCAGATGAAAGGCAAATTCAAAGCACCTCTGCTTAACAAGATGGGCTGAGCCAATCAAGTGCCACTAACTGAAGCCCTAACATTCCTAACCTCTCTCCTCACTCCTTTTTCACATCCTGTGAAAACATTGCTAAGCAGGTGTCCCAGTGAAAGACTTTAAGGCCTCTCTGCTTATCAAGTTGAGCCAAACCAATTAAATGGTGCAAAGATGAAGTTCACACATACCTAACCTCTCCTCAGTCCTTTCTCTCTTGCTATAAAAACTGAAGCGGTGGCCTGGGAGGTGGTGCAGTTGTGGAGCTTTGGGTATGCAAAGTGAGGTCCCCAGTTAGTTCACCAGTACTGTATATGCTCCCTTTTGCACAGGAAATATATTAATTTTTTTTTAAAAATCTTTCAGAGAGGAACAGGGAGGCAAGATAGGGAAACTGTCTTGGGTGGTAGTCTGATACCAAAGCTGCTCTTACTCTTCCCAAAAGCCCATTTAAAAAAAATTAACTACGGGAGTCGGGCTAAGCACACGTGGCACAAAGCACAGGACCAGCACAAGGATCCTGGTCCAAGCCCCCGGCTCCCCACCTGCAGGGGAGTAGCTTCACAATCAGTGAAGCAGGTCTGCAGGTGTCTATCTTTCTCTCCCCCTCTGTCTTCCCCTCCTCTCTCCATTTCTCTCTGTCCTAGCCAACAACGATGACATCAATAACAACAATAATAACTACAACAATAAAACTACAAGGGCAACAAAAGGGAATAAATAAATAAATAAACTATAATAATAATTATCATTATTGCTACTATTATTATTGTTTTCCAGAGCACTGCTCAGCTCTGGCTTAGGGTGGTACAGAGGATTAAGCCAGGGACCTTGGAACATCAGGCACGAGAGTCTCTTTGCATAACCATTATGCTGTCTACCACCACCCCCAAAATTGTTTCTTCATGCATTGGATAGCCCAGACTTTTGTCTGATAACACAGATAGCAGCCAAATTTTGTCCACTTGCTATTTTATGATCCCATAAGTATTTGTTTGTTTGTTTTTAAACTTTTACTTACAAGTTTATTTAGTTTATTTATTTATTTATTATAATTAAAAAAAATTTTTTTAACCAGGGCACTGTTCAGCTCTGGCTTATGGTGGTGCTGGGGATTGAACCTGGGACTTTGGAGGCTTAGGCATAAGAGTCTGTTTGGATACCATTATGCTATCTACCCTCTGCCCTCAAGTTTATTTTTTATATTTATTCCCTTTTGTTGACCTTGTTGTTTTATTGTTGTAGTTACTATTGATGTCGTCGATGTTGGATAGAACAGAGAGAAATGGAGAGAGGAGGGGAAGACAGAGAGGGGTAGAGAAAGACACCTGCAGACCTGCTTCACCGCCTGGGAAGCGACTGCCCTGCAGGTGGGGAGCCCGGGGCTCAGATCCGGATCCTTGTGCCAGTCCTTGCGCTTTGCGCCACGTGCACTTAAGCCGCTGTGCTACCGCTGGACTCCCCCAAGTTTATTTATTTAATGATCAAGAAATCAGAGCACTAATCTGCCCTGGCATGTGCCAAAGACTGAGCCCAAAGCATCAGACATGCAAATCCTCTCTGTTAGTTTAGAACCAATTTTAGCAGAGCTAGTCCTTCATGCATGTATGATTTCACTGTTCTTGGGGGGAGTTGGGCGGTAACGCAGCCGGTTAAGCGCACGTGGAGCAAAGCGCAAGAACCTGAGGAAGGATCCGGGTTCCAGCCGCCGGCTCCCCACCTGCAGGAGAGCCGCTTCACAAGCGGTGAAGTAGGTTTGCAGGTGTCTATCGTTCTCTTCCCCTCTCTGTCTTCCCCTCCTCTCTCTAGATCTCTCTGTCCTATCTAACAATGACAACATCAACAACGATAATAACTACAACAATAAAACAACAAGGGTAACAAAAAGGAATAAATAAATATTTTTAAAAATATATTCATTGTTCTGAGTAACTTTTTCATTTGGATTCAGATAGATTTGTAGGTAGATGATAGATAGATAGATAGATAGATAGATAGGAAGAAAGAAAGAAAGCCAGGTGGTAGTGCAGTGGGTTAAGTGTACATGGTTCGAAGCACAAGGACAGGCTTAAGGATCCTGGTTCAGGCCCTGGCTCCCCACCTGCATGGGAGTCGCTTCAAGGGCGGTGAAGCAGGTCTGCAGGTGTCTATCTTTGTCTTTCCCTCTCTGTCTTCCCCTCCTCTCTCAATTTCTCTCTGTCCTATCCAACGACAATAACAACAACAACAAGGGCAAGAAAAATGGGGAAAATGGCCTCCAAGGAGCAGTGGATTTGAAGTGCAGGTACCAAGCCCCAGCGACAACCCTGGAAGCAAAAAAAAAAGATACATAGATAGATAGGAGACAAACCACAGCAGCAGAGCTTCATCTAGTGCTATAGAACCTTCCATGTGGGGAGTCCGCCGTAACACAGTGGGTTAAGCACACGTGGTACCAAGTGCAAGGACCCGCATAAGAATCCCGGTTCAAGCCCTCGGCTCCCCACCTGTGAAGCAGGTCTACAGGTGTCTATCTTTCTCTCCCCCTCTCTGTCTTCCCTCCTCTCTCCATTTCTCTCTGTCCTATCTAACAACGACAACATCAATAACAACAACAATAAAACAACCAGGGCAACAAAAGGAAAAAGAAAAGAAAAGAAAAGAAAAGAACCTTCCATGTGGTGTCAGGGCTTAAACCTGGGGCTCTTGAATGGCTCAGCATGTACCCTACCTGGTCCAGCACTCTATTTTCAATAACTGGGAGGGGGGAAATAATATTTCCTACAGCCTGGGAAGTGGCACAGTGGATAAAGCATTAGACTTTCATTCATGAAGTCCCAAACTTGACCCCCAGCATTCCATGTGCCAGAGCAATGTTCTAGTTCTCCCCCCCAAAACAAACCTTTAAATTAAAAAAAAAAAAAAACTTATCAGGGGCTGGGCTGATACAGCTGATTAAGCACATGCATTACAATGTGGACCCAAGCTCAAGTCCCCAGTCTCCACCTGCATGGGCAAGCTTCATAAACATATAGGTGTTTCTTTGTCTCTTCCCCTCTCAGTTTCTCTCTGAAGGAGGAAAGAAGGAAGGGAGGAAGGAAGGAAGGAGGGAAGGAAAATTAAAAAAGAGTATTTCCTAATACATGAATTCAAAATTCAGTGTCTGTCATAAAGTTCTGGCACATAGCCACACCCTTAATTTGCAAGTAAGCTATGGTTCCTTTTTCAGTACAGGAATAGAGTTGAAAGATCAAATGACCCTTAACACCTAAAATATTTACTGCCTGGTCCTTTACAGAAAATATTAACCAACTCTTGGCCTACAGTGAAAGGTGCCCCTCAATTATGTTCCCCAAAGCTCACAGTTCAGCTCAAGCTCCCAGAGACAATCATCTTGACAGGGCCCTTAAAAGTCCCTTACATCCACAGGAGTAATATAAGCTTCCCTCTGTTCACACAACAGATACTATTTAACAGATAGTGGTGATCTGGGAGATGGCTCAGTGGATAAAGCACTGAACTCTCATGCATGAGGTCCTGAGTTCAAGCCCCAGCAGCACATGTACCTGTACCAGGGTGATATCTGGTTCTTTCCCTCTTCCATCTTTCTCATTAATAAACAAAAATTTTGGGCAGGGGTAGATAGCATAATGGTTTTGCAAACAGACTCTCATGCCTGAGGTTTCAAAGTCCCAGGTTCAATACCCTGCACCACCATAAACCAGAACCGATCAGTGCTCTGGTAAAAAAAAAAGTGGTTCTTTAAAAATAAACAAAATTTTTTAAAAGATTTTATTTATTTTTTAATAAGGAACACAGGAGGAGAAAGAACCAGACATCCATCACTCCAGTACATGTGCTGCTGGGGATTGAACTCAGGACCTCATGCTTGAGAATCTGATGCTTTATCCACTGTGCCACCTTCCAGACCACAATAAACAAAATCTTTTAATATATATATATTTAACAGAAGTCCTACAGTTTACCTTTTTTTCATGTGTATGGAGACATTGTTATAATATTAAGGCTCAGAATGCTTATTCTTTTTTTAATATTTTATTTATTTCTTCCTTTTTGTTGCCCTTGTTTTATTGTTGTAGTTATTATTGTTCTTATTGATGCCATCATCACTGGATAGGACAGAGAGAAATGGAGAGAGGAGGGGAAGACAGAGAGGGGGAGAGAAAGATAAACACCTGCAGACCTGCTTCACCGCTTGTGAAGTGACTCCCCCGCAGGTGGGGAGCCGGGGGGCTCAAACCAGTATCCTTGCGCCAGTCTTTGCACTTTTCACTTAACCCGCTGGGCTACCACCCAACTCCCTCCTTAATACTTTTCTTTAAAAAAAATGTTATAGGGGGCCAGGCAGTAGCACAGTGGGTTAAGCACACATGGTGAGAAGTACAAGGACTAGAGTAAAGATCCCGATTAGAGCTCCTGGCTCCCCACCTGCAGAGGGGTCACTTCACAGGAGGTGAAGCAGGTTTACAGGTGTCTATGTTTCTCTCCCCCTCTCTGTCTTCCTCTCCTCACTCCATTTCTCTATGTCCTAGCCAACAACAATGACAGCAATAACAATAACAACAACAATGATAAACAAGGGCAACAAAGGGGAAAAAAAATGGCCTCCCGAAGCAGTGGATTCCTAGTGCAGGCACCGAGCCCCAGCCATAACCCTGGAGGCAAAAAAAAAAAAAAAAAGTTATTTACTTAATTTTTTATATATTTATTCCCTTTTGTTGCCCTTGTTTTTTATTGTTGTTGTAGTTATTATTGATGTCATTGTTAGATAGGACAGAGAGAAATGGAGAGAGGAGGGGAAGACAGAGAGGGGGAGAGAAAGATAGACACCTGCAGACCTGCTTCACCGCCTGTGAAGCGACCCCCTGCAGGTGGGGAGCCAGAGGCTCGAAATGGGATCCTCACACTGGTCCTTGTGCTTTGTGCCACCTGCGCTATTTACTTTATTTTAATGAGAGATACAGAGAAAGACAGATACAGAGACCAGAACACTGCTCAGCTCAGGCTTATGGTGGTATTGGGAATTGAATCTGAGACCTCAGAGCCTCAGGTATGAGAAGAGTCTTTTCCAGAACCATTATGCTATCTCCCTAATCCCCCCCCTTTTTTTT
Source organism: Erinaceus europaeus (assembly GCF_950295315.1). Lineage (NCBI taxonomy): Eukaryota > Metazoa > Chordata > Mammalia > Eulipotyphla > Erinaceidae > Erinaceus > Erinaceus europaeus. The sequence goes on from NC_080162.1 coordinate 47,407,130, forward strand.
TTCCTGACTTTGTTGCCCTTGTTGCTCTTTTTTTTGTTTTGTTTTGTTTTTTAACCAGAGCACTGTTCAGCACTACCTATGGTGGTAGTGGTGGGGGATTTAACTTGGGACTTTAGAGCCTCAGGCATGAGAGTCTCTTTGCATAACCATTATGCTGTCTCTCTCTCCTGCCAGCCCCTTATTCTTTTCTTACAACTAGCTGCAATTTCAGTGTAGACCTTTTTTTTTTTTTTTTTTTATGGCCTCTAAGGTTATCACTGGAGCTTGATACCTACATAATGAATCCACTTTTCCCAGTGGCCATTTTTTTCCCTTTCTTTCTTCCCTTTTCTTAAAAATAAATAAATGGGGAGTTGGGTGGTAGCGCAGCAGGTTAAGCACACAGGGTGCAAAGCACAAGGTGTAAGATTTCCGGTTCGAGCCCCCAGCTGCCCACCTGCAGGGTGGGTTGCTTCACAAGTGGTGAAGCAGGTCTGCAGGTGTCTATCTTTTTCTCCTCCTCTCTGTCTTCCCCTCCTCTCTCCATTTCTCTCTGTCCTACCCAACAACAACATCAATAATAACAATAACTACAACAATAAAACAACAAGGGCAACAAAAGGGGAAAATAAATAAATAAGTGTAGGCTGAGGAGATAGACTTTCATGCCTGAGGCTCAAGAGTCCCAGATTCAAGCACCAGCATCACCATAAGTCAGAGCTGAAATTTAGAGGGAAGAGGAGATACGAGAGGGAGAGATACTCACAACACTGCTTCACTGACTGTGAAGCTTCCCCCACTGTAGGTAGGGACCAGGGACATGAACCTGGGTCCTTTCACATAGTAACAAGTGCACTCACCCTCACCCGTGTGCCACAGGTCTGTCCCCCTCCTTTTTTTTTTTTTTTAACTTTCTCTCATTGAATGCTGAAGCTGTAGTTACTCATGTGTAATACAAGCTGCTGTGAGGTGTACACTAGGGAGGTAGTCTTTGCTCACAGAGGCAACTAGTGTGAGGGGCTCAAGTCCCAGGAGTGGAATTGCTGGGGTAGAAGTGGTTTGTGGTGAGACAAATGTCAATAGGTCATGACAAACTGCCTTCTAAAAGGCTGTGCCCATTTAAACTCTCATAGCTTTTGTGTCTGTTTCCCCAAACCCCTGCCAATAGAGTGAGTTATCAAGTGTATTGTACTTTGCCAATCTGATAGGTGGTATTACTTTGCATTTGTCTTGTTGTATTTCATTGAATCTAAGATGCCATTGAGTGTAAGATGCAGCCTGATTTCAGAGATATTTGAAGGTAAAATGTGCAATTTGGGAGCTGGGCAGTAGCGCAGTGGATTAAGCGCATATGGTGCAAAGTGCAAGGGCCAATGTAAGGATCCTGGTTAGAGCCCCCAGCTTCCCACCTGCAAGGGGTCACTTCGCAAGCTGTGAAGCAGGTCTGCAGGTGTCTATCTTTCTCTCCTCCTCTCTGTCTTCTCCATCTCTCTCGATTTCTCTCTGTCCTATACAACAACAGCTATGACAACAACAATAGCAACTACAACAAGTGCAACAACAAGGGCAGTAAAATGGGAAAAATGGCCTTGAGGAGCAGTGGATTCATAGTGCAGGCACTGAGCCCAGTGATAACCCTGGAAGCAAAAAAAAAAAAAAAAAAAGTGCAATATATAATCATTAAAATACAAGTTGAGTAAAATTACTAATGTTATCCCACTTCCTCACTCTCTATATGCCCTTTTCTCTTTCTTCCTCTCCGTGTTCCTCCCCACCCCTTTCTTTTTTATCAGAGCAGTGCTCAGCTCTGGCTTATGGTGGTGGTGGTAGGAGAGGGGAGTTTGAACCTGGGACCTGGAAGCCTTAGGCATCAGAGTCTGTTTGCATAGCAGAAATGCTATTCCCCCTCTGCTGGGCTAGCATCACCAGAGAGAAAGATGAAGAACTCATGGCGGCGTGGTAATACTCTGGAGCCTCAGAGTCGGGTCTGAGCACAGTGGGTTAAGCCACGTGGCGCCAAACCACAATGGACGCCTCCTGCTCTGCACACCAGCCCTTCTCCAGGTCGGGACGCAGGAGAGAAAAGAGGGCAAAACTAGGAACAGAAGTGGGTTTTATGGGATAAAAACTGGAAGTGGCAAGTTGGAAATGGCTAGGAAAGGGGGTGGAGAGAGGCAAAAGGCATGCTGGGAAGGTGAAAACATCCTTAACAACTGTTGTTTTAACTGGCGGGAATTAGCAATAACCCGAGGGGATAATGTGGTGGGGATCTTTCAGGCAAAACAATGATTATGCAAATAGACCATGGCGTCAGCAATGGAGGATGGAGCAGGGGGGCTGCCCAACATCCCTTCCTTTTCCTATTTTTTCTTTAAAGCAGAAGAAATACTTTATGTATTTATTTTTATTTGACAAGACAGACAGAAATTGAGAGATGGGGGATCTAGGGCTTGAACCCAGATCCTCCTGCATGGTGATATATGTGCTTAGCTGAGTGGATACCATCAAATGTCATTAGCAAATGTACCACACCCAACCAGTCACAGACCCCTTCCCACGAGTCTGCTGCCTTTTGGATGCTCATCACCCTACATCGCAACAGTTCCACCATTGTACTTTTATAGTTTGCTTATGGAAACTATAGCATAAACACAAGGTGAGACTTAGATTAGCAGTGGTCTATTGTAGCAGACACAAGGGCTCTCAAGTGGGGAGGTAGCAGGGGTTGGGAGAGCTCAGGACTCAAAGCATCATGGCGGTGGGTGTGGTGTGCAGATACCTATCATGAGGAGATAAGAAATTATACTCATGGGACAACTGTCTTATAAATCACTATCCCCCCCCCCCAACACCATAAAGTGATTTGGAAAAAAAAAAAGAGCATGACATTAGGCTATTTTAAAGCCATTTTTACATTTCTGACTAATAGTGGTTTACAAGATTATAAGATTACAGGGTATAGTTCCACACTGTACTTACCACCAAAGTTCTATGTCCCTCCCCAACAAGAAGCTGAGGTATCTTCTTAGCTATGAACTGGAAATAGAGTGGTTCAGGAGATTGCACAGTGGATAAGACACTGGACTCTCAATCATGAGTTCTCAAGTATAGTTCCCGGAAACACATGTACCAGAGTGATGTCTGGTTCTTTCTCTCTCTCCTATCTTTCTCATTCATAAACAAATAAAATCTTTAAAAATAAATAAATTGGAAATAGAAACATAAAACTATACAATATTATCTACAATCCTGCTATGCAAGTGTGATCTGCAGGCTGACACTAGCATCTCCTAGGAGCTTTCAGAGGCTGGGAGATAGTTCATCTGGTACTCCATGCCTTGCTGTGCCTCAGGTCCTGAGTTTGAAACTCAGTGCCACCCACATAGAAACACCATGGGTGGTAGAGTGGACCTGTGGTATTTCTCCTCTCATTCTGTCTCCCCCTCAAAACTCGGAAACCAGGACATATCTCATCCAGTAGAGTGCACAATACACTATATGCAAGGGCCCGTTTGAGCCCCCATACCACATGGTGGCATCATGCACTTGGGGAAGCTTCATGAGTGGTGCAGTAGGGCTGCGGTTCCTCTCCCTCCCTATGTCTCTCACTCTGTTTCTCTTTGGGATCAAAAGGGAGTGGTAGATCAACTAGAAGTGGTAGAATCACAAAGGCATCATGTCCAGCAAAGTCTCAGGAGTAAAAAAAACAAACAACAACAACAAAAAAAAACTGAGGAAGCCTCTTATTTCCCACAGAATATATATATATAGATAGCTTTGGAGTCAGGTGGTGGTGCACCTGGTAGACTGCACATGTTACAATGTGCAAGGACCTGGGTTCAAGCCCCTCCCCCATCCGCACGTGCAGAGGGAACTTTCACAAATGGTGAAGCAGTGCTGCATGTGTCTTTTTCTCTCCCTCTCTCCAGACTTCTGTCTCTATCCAATAAATGAATAAATACTGATTCTCAACACCCCCTCCATGAAATTAAATCTGTATTTTAGCAAGATTTATGAGCACACTAGAGTATGAGTATTGTTCTACAAAACTGCACTACAACTTGCATAAGGCATATTGTAGTTTTTTGGGTTTTTTTTACATTTTGAATATGCCTTTTCAAATCCCAGAGATTCCAAAAAATAGTCAGGATGTTCTCCTGTGTGACTGAGAACTGAGGTGTTTTTTTCTTTCTTTGTTTCTGTTATTAATGGTATGTTACAAGTTTGCAAGTTCGCTATGCATAGTTCCACACCACAGCCACCACGGAAGTTCTATAACCCCACCCTCCCAAAGATAACCACCATAGGAAAACTGAGGTTTTTTTGTTTTTGTTTTTGTTTCAGCCTTGAAGACCTTTATTCCACGGTGGGGGGGGGGGGGGGGGGAGCAACCAGCTCCTTTGCCCCGGCCTTCTGGAGGATTCTGAAAGGTTCTAGACATCATGAAATGTGCAGGCGAAGGCGCTCTTAATCTCATCTGTCCCACCCTGAGGTTCTGGAAAAGTACACGTGTGAAGTGGGCTTTTGCACAAGTGTGCTCAGCCTCAGAGTTCGAGGGCCTGTGTTGGCAAGCACGATTCCAGTTCCCTGTTGCAAAAGGGGTCACGACGGGTCCTGAGGCCAAGTAGTCCATCTGCCTGCTTTCAGATCCTAAGGTGGATGCTGAGGTTAGGGGAGGGGACTCCTCAGTGGCTCAACGTTTTCTGGCCCTTGAACATCCGGTGCAGGACGACCCACACCCCAGCCGTCTTTGCGCTTCCACTTGATGTTGTGGGGCTGGTAGCTGCAAACCCCCACCCCCAGCACGCCCCAGGTCTCGGGGATCCCTAGCCGGTGATACACTGCGGAGACCCCCAGAGAGGCCCCAGAGACCCAAGCAAGGAAGCCATGTTTCTTCCCCAGAATCGAGTTTTTGAATAAACAGTGTGGAAGAGTCCCCACCTCTATCTCTCTAGAATGAAGCACTGTACAACCTTGCCATATGTATTAGTTTTGCTCTTTTTTTTTTCAAGACCACACTCTTTATTTTGACAATGAAGTTCAAGGCTGTGCCCAGTTCCTGCTCCCCCCAGAGGGTTACCCTGCTTAATCAGGCTGGAGTTGTTTTTTGTGTGTGTGTGTGTTTTTTTTTGTTTTTTTTTTTTGCCTCCAAGGTTATTGCTGGGGCTCAGTGCCTGCACCATGAATCCCCTGCTCCTGGAGGCCATTTCCCCTTTTGTTGCCCTTGTTGTAGCCTTGTGGTTATTATTGTTGTTGATGTCGTTCGTTGTTGGATAGGGCAGAGAGAAATGGAGAGAGGAGGGGAAGGCAGAGAGGGGGAGAGAAAGGTAGACCTGCAGACCTGCTTTACGGCCCGTGAAGCGACCCCCCCCCCCCCCGCAGGTGGGGAGCCAGGGGCTCGAAGCGGGGTCCTTACATTGGTCCTTGCGCCACGTGGGCTTAACCTGCAGCGCTACCGCCCGACCCCCTCCTTCTGCTCTTGATTACAGATAGCAAAGCCTACCTTCAGTAGCAAATTAAACAATAAAGATTATTGTTTCATGCCTTAAGTTTGTGGGGTGAGGGGAGATAGCATAATGGTTACGCAGAGGTCCCAAAGTCTCAGGTTCAATCCCCACTACCACCATAAACCAGAGTTGAGCAGTGCTCTGGTTAAAAAAAAAAAAAAAAAAAAAAAAAGACAAGGAAACATTCCAGACACACCTCTTTCTCAACTCATTGACCAGAAAGAACTAGGTCACAAGCACACCAGTGGACCAATCACTGGCAAAAGGAAATGACACTGTCAGTGACTGATTCTGACTCACACCTAGAACTGGCCCTTCTGTCTCCGAAACAAATACAGACTTCCATGAGCACAGAAAAACACTATGACTGGCCCTACAGTCAACCGTGTTTACCACACCTCCTTTCTGGATTCCCTCTGTGCCAGATTCAATCTCCTCCAAGCAGTCAGGTTGCACTTTGTTAAAATCATAAACCAGTCCACATTTTGCTTGAAATCTCCAAGCTACAGGCCTGAGAGGCTACACAGTGGTTATAGCAAGCCTAAGAACCTGAGTTTGATCCCAGGTGTCATACATCAAAGAGATGCTTCTTCAGTTCTCTCTTTACTAAATAAGTAAACAAATCTAAAATAATAAATAAATAAATAAACCATCAGGGCTCCACCTCTCTCACCTCAAAGGAAACCACTGGTGCCCAAGGGTTAAGACAAATGGATCAGTGAGGTGGCAGAGGAGCACCTTGTAAAGCACACATGCTACCATGCTCAAGTACTCAAGGAACCTGGGTCCTGCACACTGTAGTGCGTGAGCTTAACCAGGTGCACCACCTTAAGATAGCTATTGTGCAAGGGTCATTGGTCACTGGATAGTAATAGCAGCTGATACTTATATAGCTTTCACTCTAAGACTTTTTAAAAATCTTTTTTCTTTTATATTCATTTTCCCTTTTGCTGCCCTTTATTGTTGTTGTAGTCATTATTGATGTCATCGTTGTTACATAGGACAGAAAGAAATGGAGAGAGGAGGGGAAGACAGGGCAGAGAGAAAGATAGACACACGCAGACCTACTTCACCACCTGTGAAGCGACTTCCCTGCAGATGGGGAGCCGGGGGCTCGAACCGGGATTCTTACGCAGGTCCTTGTGCTTCCTGCCAGGAGCGCTTAACCCGCTGCAAGCGCTGCACTACCGCCCGACTCCCCTCTAAGACTTTAAAAATCGTTTAGTTTCATTAACCATTTAAATCTTTCCAATAAGAGAAGCAATATCCCCCTGAGTTGATGTTATTATTTTGAGAGGACAGCAAGTAGAGTTCTCCAGGATGACTGGCTACAATAACCCCAAAGAGGGCGGAGGAAAAAACAAAACGAAACAAAACACCAAGTGGGAACTACAAGTCCCAGCATGCCCAGCAACGCTGACAGACTACAACAACCAGCATGCCCTGGGCATTTGGTTAACTCTTCAGGGATGTGCTCTGCATAGGAATTTGCTTTTTCAATTTTGCTGGCTGAAGTTCCCTACAAGTACCAACAGGTTTACATGAGTAAACATGAGCATAGTATATAAGAGACTTTTATTTTAGTGTGATCAGGCCAGCAAAAATATTTGCAAGCATGAACCTCGGGGTCAAATCTACATAACATACTGAAGCCATGTCTGACCTATGTCTCTCTCATCAAATATCTAAAACACACACACACACACGGAGAGAGAGAGAAATGGCTCAGGAGATAGTACAGTAGCTAAAGCTTTGGATTTAAAAGCAGTAAGTTACTGGCATTGCACGTGTCAGAGTGGTGCTCTGGTTCACCCTTGCTCTCTCATATTAATAAATAAATCTAAAATAAATAAAGCTAGTGTGGTTGTAGAGGTACAACAAATCTGAGCTGCAGGTGTCTGTGGGGGGATAGCGAGGGTAGTGAAACAGCTAGGGTACACATTTTAGGAAAACATGAGCAACCCACTGGTCTGGGCTGAGTAAGTGGATAGCCAGGACCAAGAATAGAAGCCTCCTTATCTGTTGCACCAGATAGCTCATCCTAGTCCTGGACTTAGTAGGCAGAGTGGCCATTTATCCCGGTTTTTCCTGGTCTCTGCTTGTTGTCCCAGCAATTCTACTGGGCTCCTTTTCAACCTGATGCTTGTCCTTGTTGGATGATCATTCTACAGCCATTCACACAATAAGGCCTATATTTTATCCCACAGGAACTAGAAGTCACTGAAAGTTTTAGCTGAGGGATGTTTTGAGTAACAAGCTGTCATATGGGGAATGAATCACTGGGGCCAGAAATGGAGGCTGGGTTAGTGGTGGTGTATCTAAGTGACAGAGGAAGGCAGCCTGCCATGAGTGGGAGAAATAGATGATGAGAGATGCTTAGGAGGCACTGCTGTTAGAATGATGTGATGAATTGCCTGTGCTGGATGAGGGCTTCCAGCTTCCCTGTTCCTCTGCACTGAAGGTCTAGGCCCTTCACCAGCCACTGTTCGGCAGTGTGACCTTGGTTCAGTCCTTTTATCTCTCAGTCTTCAGTATCCACACCCATGCAAGGGCTTCGCAGACCATTTATGATAAAAGAGAAGTTATTATTATTTACTAGAGCACTGCTCAGCTCTAGTTTACAGCAGTGCAGGAGATTGAACCTCGGACTTAAAAACCTCAGGCATGAGTCTCTTTGCATAACCATTATGCTATCTACCATTATGCTTCTTAGATTCAACATTTACTTGCAAATGGGGCCCCAGTGGTTTTGCATATACTGTTCCCTCTACCACTTTCTCTGCTATTTAGGTCTCCATCTAAATGTGACCACCTTAAGATGCATCTATCCTGTTTGGTAACTCTCTCTCTCAGTTGAACACGTATGGACTTGCTTCTTCAGTGGTGTATATTCTGTCCCCAGCACCTACCACAGGTCCTGGAACATAGTAAGTGTCCTGGGATGGTCCAAGAGGTGGCACAGTGGATAAAACATTGGACTTTCAAGCATTAACTCCCGAGTTCAATCCCTGGCAGCAAATGTACCAGAATGATGTCTGGCTCTCTTTCTCCTATCTTTCTCATGAATAAATAAATAAAATCTTAGGGGGAAAAATTGTCCTGGGCAGGGGAAGATAGCATAATGGCTGTGCAAAGAGACTCATGCCTGAGGCTCCAATGTCCCAGGTTCAATTACCTGCACCACCATAAGGGATACCTGTGCAGTGCTCTGGCAAAATATATAAACATCTGCCCGGGATGTGTAAGCGGGCTGATGAGTGAAATGAACGACTAATGTTTTCCCTGTTACCTTAGCTGTCCCCACCGCCCCCCCCCCCCAATTTGATATTTGATTATTCTACAAACTTCCCTGGGCAGAGCATCGACCTACCCTAAAAACAAGACATCTGGCTTAGGTGCAGCTTCTGACTCAGCTACTCACCAGCTGAGTTTACATAAATCACTCAACCCATCTGGGCTTGTTTTTTCACATAAATCCAGAACCACCAAACCAGAGGGGTAAAATCCCCCAAGAGAAACTGGAATTTTGTTGTTGGTGGTGCCATCTGGTTTCAGCGCTCCAGGCCCACTTCTGCCCGACAGGGCGAGACGGGCAGACAGGGAGACACCGCAGCTGCCTCCGGTGCCGCCGTCCTCCCGGCAGGGCAGCCGCGCTCGACCCGGGGACGCGCGCAAGGCAGGACCGGCACCCTCCCAAGTGAGCTATTCTCGACAGCCCGTGCTTTTGGTTTTTAAGCTTTCTATTTTTTTTTCCCCTTCTTCTTCTCCTTTACAGTCGCCCCAGGTCTAGTCACTCTTGTTCTTCTCACCACGCACTTCGGCACCTGCCTCGCACCAGCGCAGAGGAAGCCTTGCAAACTGCTAGGTCTTAGCGCCTGCAACCAACCTCTCAAAAGCAAGGTGCAAACCCCTTCCGGGCAACCGGTCACCCCGGGGCGCCGAGCGGGCGTCAGCGGCGACGTCTGCGCGTGCGCACACGCCTGCGTAGACCCGCCCCGGGACGGGTGGGGGGGTGAAGAAGGGGCCGGCCTTCGAGCGACAGCGACGCAAGATGGCAGCCACCACGGGCTCGGGTGAGCGGGGGCGCCGGGCCCGGCCGGCCGAAGGGGGCGCGAGCTCGAGCCGGGGGCCGGGAACCCTCAGAGCTCCTTGCAGAGAAACAAGGGCTTCTGCGCTGCCTCTGTCCACTGGGCCCCGCGGCGGCGACTCGGGCGGCCTGATGGAGGAGGAGCAGGCGGTGGCCGGAAGCGCGGGCGGGGGCCGGAGGGGCCTGTGGGCGGTGCGGCGGGGCTCCGAGGCTCGCTTGGGCGGCGTGCGGGGCCCGCTGGGAGCAAGGCGCCGGTGTGGAGCGGCGAGGGGCGACCCCGGGGACGCTCGAGGAGACCGGGGCTGGTGGCTTTTGGGAGAGAGAGAGAGCGAGCGAGGAGGCTTCCCAAAGCGGATGAAGTCCTTCTCGGGGTGCGGGGGGTCCGGGTGGAGAGGGGACCTTGGGGTGCCCCTCGGGAGGGGAGGAAATGGGGCCCCTTTGGATAAGAGGACGGCTCCGGCTTCAGTGGGAAGGAAGTCTGTCCGCGGGCGAGGAGAAGGGGAGCTGGGGGAGGCTCCTCGGGGAGCGGCGGGCAGGGCCATGTCCGCGGGTGGGTGAGAAAGGGAAGAGGAGCTCAGATGCCGGTGGTCTGCTCGCTGGTGGCGTTGAGTCCAGCATCACCACTCTCAGCAGACATGCATTTTGTCCAGTTAGGTCTCGGAAGCAAGCTGCGAGTGGGGCAGTTGGTGGAAACCTTTCCCTGTTGGGTGGAAGAGCAGCCGAATTGGAAACTTCGGGGTTGGGGCGGGGAGCGGGGGTCTCCCGAGGGAAGTTCCACGCATGGACTATAGTGGGGGAAAGGCCAGGTTTCAAATATATCTTCAGAAGAAAAGAAGGGGGAAAAAAGACCCCTTTCCCTATGTTTGATGAGCGACTCATGCCCAAGAAGTGTCTATTTTTATCAAGACTGTCACTCCCTTTCACTCCTCGGTTGACTAGATAAGTGGGCTTAGCTCAGAAGTTAGCAGTGGCTGGAGAGGCGCTGGGAGAGAAACAAATGAAATGGGAACTCTTGGAAGACTGAGAGCAAGAGGGACATGAGTTACACTTTGGGGTGGGGGACTTTTTCTCAGTCTCCGTCAGATTAAGGAATGTAATACTTAATTCTTTTTTTTACCAGAGCACTACTCAGCTCTAGTTTATGGTGGTGCAAGGGGTACTGAACCTGGGATTTTGGAGCCTCAGGAATGAGAATCTCTTTGCATCACCATTATGCTATCTATAACCCCCTGCCCTGCAACACTTTATTTTTAGGTTGGGTTTTCTGACCTGCAGTCCTAAGATGGACCAAAGGAGTAAATCCTGAAAAGATCTGTTTTAGAACCGAGCATCAGCAAGTAGACTCAGATAGCATTCTCAAAAAAGCTAGTGGAGATTGGCTGAGGAAGACCCCTGTCCCCAAGAGCGATTCGGGAAGCACAGGCAGTTGTGTTCTGGAGGTAAGGGGTTTGAGCAAGACTGGGTATCCCACTTTGGGTGAGGGTACTCTGAGTTACCTGGCAGTGAAGTTGGCAGAGGAGGTCCTCTTCGACCAGGTGGCCAGTTTACCTCTGATGAGGGAAGCTAACAAGGCCACCAGTTGGGTACTGAACATCTCCAGCTGTTTAGAGTCACAGCAATAGGACTATTGGGAGAGGACCAGTGACCTAAAGTAAACGCCATGGGGGAGTCCATCTCTCCAGGGTGCTGTCCTCTAGCATCCTTGTCTGACTGCAAGATGCACAGGGAAGGAGCCGGCAATATGGGATCTAACAGAAGTGTCCTCCTAATACAGGCTGCCCTCAACACTGAAAGCAGTGGGGCCTTCCTGCAAAATAGAGACCACACATACTTCTCCTAAATTTTGTTTCATCAGGAATAATGCTGAATCCATTCACTTATGAAGATACTGCCATTGATCAGACTGCTGTGGGAAACTTCTCACCAGAATAATAGCCCTGCCAAGTTGCTATGAACTAGGGGGTACTACAATACACTCATGGCAGCCAACATCATGGTAGTATTACAAGTCAGCTCTGTTTGCAGTCATTTGAGATTGGCCACCTACAATCCGGTTTAACAGCTCCTTAATTCTAACTTCTTGATATCCTGCCAATTGAAGAGTGCTTCATAAATGCTGTGGTGGTCAGATAAAACATGTCAGCTGCTTTCTGTTGTCAAGAGCTTTTGGCATAGTTGAGGTAATACAGAACAGACTTGGAGGTAATCTAAAGCGAGCTTCTTAAAATTCCTATGTCTGTTTATTCAGCAGATATTACTGAGAGCCTGTTACGTCCCATTGTGGATAAAGAGTAAAGTTCCTCTGTCCCTGAGGAGCTTCCATTCTAGATGGAGAGAGAGCCATTAAAGGAGTACATAATTAAGACAATTTCAGGTTGCAGTAAGCGCTAGGAGCATGCCTGATATGATGGAGAGTATCTGGAGAGGTGATTAATGGGAGCTTCTCTGAGGAGGTGGCATTTGAACTGAACTCAACACATGATGTAAGGGGCCAAGCCTGTAGTGTGTATCATAAGCTGGGAAGAGCCAGTTGAGTGTCCCTATGACAGAAGCGAGCTGGGCATATTGAAACAACAGAATAAAGACCTTAGTGTGCAGGGAAGGTCTGTTAAGGAGATGAATTGGACAGATATGACTGGGTTTTATTTAGTGTGAAGGGAATCCATGGAACTAGTGCACGGTATGTAGGCATTCGGTATATATTTATTGAATGAATGAATGAATGAATGAGTCTCAGAAAGAGAATAGCAAGATCTGATTTGTACCCCTAGACAGTTAAATGCAAAATTTGAAAAATGGAAACAGAAAGACCTGACGTGTTCAACTAAATGAATGTATAGGTCTCTGAGTTCCTACCCTTAGAAGTCATTCAGGTATGGTCAGGAGCTCTGTGAGATCTCCCTTAGTTAAAGATAAAACAAAAACTCTTGATTAAACTGTGCCAAGAAACAGCTGTGAGGTTCTGTAAGGGCTGAACTCAAGGTATATTTATTTATTTAGGCTAGAGACAAAAATTGTGAGGGAGGGGGAGGTAGGGAGAAAGAGAATACCTGCAGAAGGGGCTGAGCAGCAGCACGCCTGGTTAGGTGCACATGTCACCATGTCCCGGTCCCCACCTGTAGGGAGGAAAGCTTACAAGTGGTGAAGCAGAACTGCAGGGCTCTCTGTTTCTTCCGTCCCCTTTGCCTCTCAGTTTCTCTCCTGTCAAATTAAATAAAATAAATAAAGCTGAAAAATATTTAAAAGAGAGAGGTACCTACAGCACTGTTTTACTGCTTGTGAAGCTTCCCCCTGCAGGTGGGGACTGGGGCGCTTTGTACAGGTCTTTGTACATTGCAGCACCAGGTCCCCTGAACTTAAGTTTTTTATTAAGTGGATAGGAAAGGAAGGAGATATAGAGAAGGGGAGAGACAGAAAGATAGCTCTAGCGCTGCCTCACCACTCCTGAAACTTCCCCTTTACAGGTAGAAATTGGTGACTTGAACCTGAGTCCTTGAGCAGGATAGTGTATGTGCTCAACCCGACGCCCTACCGCCTGCCCTCCCTGAACTTAATTTTTTTTTGGTTACTGCTTTTAGCACTTGGCTGACACATTCCCACCTTCTTTGGTTCTGCAGTATGTGATTTCTGTCTATATCCTAGTAGGTGGAATTGTGTGTGGGGGACACACACACACACACATATTAGAATCCCTCTGGACACTCAGGCTGTGATAGGTGATTTCATTGTTCCTTGGCCAAGATTGTAGCTTCCCATGAGCTCCTCTGACAGGTTAACCAAAAACCGAGTGCCAGGAGTGTTAACCTTGACTAGACGTGAATTTAAATTTGCATTCACTGGAGTGACCTCATACACATGTTCAAATTATGAAAATTGAACCATGTGGGCAATGGAGGATAAGTAATCTTCCATTCATGGGTATTCCTCAAAGAGTTAGATGCTGAGATGAGAACCTGGTCTCTTAGTTTTCATTTTTATGTGTCTCACTGTGTCAGTATCTTTTTGTTTTAATTATAGATAGCCAAGTCCCTTTGTATAGTTTGGGCCCTGTACTCAAGAGAGCTGCTTCATACAGTGCTCAGCAGAGGAAACAGCTCCAGTTGGTGAATCTGCTCCGGTGATGAGAGGGAAATGCTTTGTTGGGCTAGTCACCTGTTGTTCTCCTTAGGAATTGCCAAGGTCAATTTTGTTGCTCATGATTTTTCCTCTTCACAGTAACTTTAAAACGACCCTCTTCCCTCTACTACACTCTTTCTCTTCTCTCTCCTGAATTGTAGCTCTACAGTAATTTGATAAAAGTGGAATACAAAATGTGAAGTAAGGACTCCTCTGTTGAATTCTGAAAGTCCCCAATGAAGTACAAAACAGCACATTGAGGAAGTAAATATTTTAATACTGTTTTATATTGTATGTAATGCTTTAGAGTTTTCCAAGTACCTTGACTTACCTGTTATGTCATCTGATCCACCTCTCCACAACCCACAGTAAGCTAACCATGGGACATGTTAACCCCCATAGTATGTAGAACTACGGAGTAGCGACAGACTAGAGCCCAGGGGTTTTCACTCCAGTGCCTCCCAACCTCTCCTAACCTTTGGAAGGAAATACAATGGAATGACATGGATTTTGACATATGTGCTTCTTAATATTGGAGTATTTAATCTTGGTAAGAGAAAGGCTTTGATGAGAATCATCTGCCATATGTAGTAGGAACATTTTTTTACATATTTTTTTTATATTTCCTTTTTGTTGCCCTTTTTTTATTGTTGTAGTTATTATTGTTGATGTTGTTGTTTGGTAGGACAGAGAGAAATGGAGAGAGGAGGGGAAGACGGGGGGGGGGGGGGGGAGAAAGATAGACACCTGCAGACCACCTGTGAAGTGGCTCCCTTCCAGGTGGGGAGCTGGGGGCTTGAACCGGGATCCTTATGCCGGTCCTTGCGGTTTGCGCCACATGCGCTTAACCCGTTGCGCTACCGCCCGACTCCCAGTAAGAACATTTTTATAGCATCTCTGGACATTGCAATTTGAGGTAACATACTATCCAAAAGTAAAATTCCGTTTTAAAAAAAGAGTGAAAATTGAAAAAGATTATTTTTGTGATGCAAGAGGTGCCTCAGCGGCTAAAGTGTTGGACTCTCAAGTTTAAGATCCGGAGTTGGAGGGAGTCGGGTGGTAGCGCAGCAGGTTAAGGGCACATGGTGCAAAGCGCAAGGCTCAGCATAAGGATCCTGGTTCGATCCCCCGGCTCCCCACCTGCAGGAGAGTCGCTTTACAGGCGGTGAAGCAGGTCTGCAGGTCTTTCTCTCCCCCTCTCTGTCTTCCCCTCCTCTCTCCATTTCTCTCTGTCCTATCCAACAACGATGACATCAATAGCAACAATAATAACTACAACAATAAAAAGGAAAAAAAGAATAAAACCACCTCTTCCATGACCCTTTGTATTCTTGACCTTGCTCACACTCACCTCATATGGTGTAAAGTACGCCTGCTTTTGTTCTTCCCCCTTCAGGAATGCTTTGCCTCCAGACCTACATGACTGCTTGATCTTTAGATCTCAACTCTTCTGGAAGCAAGACCACCCCATTCAGTAGCTTTCTCAGTCATTGTATCTGTCCTCATCTTAACTGTTTAGCCTATCTATCTAAAGCTGCTGCTACTGCTCCTCCCCGCCTCCTTCTCTTTCTGTCTTATTTATTTATTGTGTTTTAATGAGAGAGAAATACCAGATCACTACACAGCTGGCTTATATGATGTTGGGTATTGAAACTGGAACCTCTGAGCCTTAAGTAGGAAAATTTTTTTTGCATACTGTCCCCCCAGCCCTTCTAAAGCTTTCTTGCATGTTGTCCTTTCCTTTGCATTAGGGCAGGATTCTGTCTTGGTCCCTGACATGCAGTAGGCACTCAGTAAATATTTGTTGTATGTTACAGTGCAGATTAATCCAGGGCCTCACTTCGGTGAGACCAAATTATTTGGAGAAACTATCATAGGGTAGAATCAAAAGGGGGCTGTTTACCCTTTCAAACCTCTTATCCTGATTAGTTGCTATTTATAATCTGATTTTTACCATAGAATTAATTTTGTCTTCTCCTTCCCTAACCATCCTAACTCATATTTTGTTCTTTGTTTCCAACCACATCAGAAAAAAATGTCATATTTGGCATTGATCATTTTGTTGTTGTTGTAGTTACTATTGTTGTCTGTCTTCATTGTTGGATAAGACAGAGAGAAATGGAGAGAGGAGGGCAAGACAGAGGGGGAGAGGAAGACAGACACCTGCAGACCTGCTTCACTTGTGAAGCGACTCCCCTTCAGGTGGGGAGCCGGGGGCTCGAACTGGGATCCTTATGCTGGTCCTTGCGCTTTGCGCCACATGCACTTTACCGGCTGTGCTACTGCCCTACTCCCAGCATCTTAAATTTTAAGATTTATGTAACGAGATGTCAGAGCAACCCTCTGGCCATGTGTGTTGCTGGCTTTTGAACCCTGGCCATAGGTTTGCAAAGCATGCTGAGCCACCTGCTGAATGACCTCCCCAGCCTTGGATCTTGTACATTATCAAACCAGCTATTAGAAGTCACATTGTCTGGGCTATAAAGAGTGACAGATTTTTCTGGGTAGTCTGGGAGGTGTATGCATGAAGTTAAGAGTTAGATCCCTGGAGTCACACATGCTGGAGTGATGGTTTGGTCCTTTCCCCTCTGGTTCTTTTTTGCACATACTTGATTTCTCCAATTGCAGGAGGCTGGGTGTCTTTTTTTTTTTTTGGTTTGTTTTTTCTTTCCTTGTTGGAATAGATAAAAAAGAGGTCTGGCCAGTGAAAATAGCTCACTTGAATAGTATACTGCTTTGCTATGTGTGAGACCCAGGTTTCGAGCTTAGCCCCAACGCTGAAGCTTCAGTGTTGTGATATCTGTCTCTCTGTGTCTTATTAAAAAACACTAACAAGGGAGTCGGGCGGTAGCGCAGCGGGTTAAGCGCAGGTGGCGCTAAGCGGAAGGATCCCGGTTCGAGCCCCCGGCTCCCCACCTGCAGGGGAGTCGCTTCACAGGCGGTGAAGCAGGTCTGCAGGTGTCTTTCTTTCTCTCCCCCCTCTCTGTCTTCCCCTCCTCTCTCCATTTCTCTCTGTCCTGTCCAACAACAATGACAGCAATAATAACTACAACAACAACAACAAAACAAGGGCAACAAAAAGAATAAATAAATAAATAAAAAAAATTAAAAAAAAAAAAAACACACTAACAAGGCAGCCGGGTGTTAGTGTAAGCGGGTTAAGCACACAAGGCGTGAAGTGCAAGGCCAGCATAAGGACCCCAGTTCGAGCCCCCAGCTCCCCACCTGCAAGGGGGTCGCTTCACAAGTGGTGAAGCAGGTCTGCAGGTGTCTATCTTTCTCTCCCCCTCTGCCTTTCCCTCCTCTCTCCATTTCTCTCTGTCCTATCCAACATCGGCAATAACAAGGGCAACAAAAATGGGAAAAATGGCCTCCAGGAGCAGTGAATTCATAGTGCAGGCTCCGATCCCCAGCTATAACTCTGGAGGCAATAAAAATAAATAAATAAATAAATAAGCATAGCACCAAAGCTGGCCCCAGTGTGATTGATGGCACACCCATGTGGTGTTGACACAAACCTGAACCATGCATGGCATGAGCTGCCACATAAGCAAAACATTAGACAAACAAAGACAATGATAGATTTCTACTATCTCTTCCCCTGGATCGGTAGTTCCCAGGTTAGTGTATATCAAAATTGCCTGGATATTTTCATTGATGGCACACAGCGAGGTGAGCTACCACCTGGCTCCCTCCTTTGCTCCTTCCTTCCCTTTCTTCCCTCCCCACCCCTCCCCTCCCCTCTCCTCCGCTTCCCTTCCTCTTTTTATGAGGGTTGGGTTAATTGTATATGGTAAATACAGTTACTAACACATGGATAAAATCTCTCATCTCACCGTGATAAATGTGCAGAACACTCACCTCCAGCCTGAGTTCCCCTCCATCATGCACCAGACCTGAAAGTGCACCCCTCCCCCACCAAGTCCTTTGTCTTGGGTGCAATGTGCCAAACTCAGTCCAATTTCTACTTTGTATTTCAACTTTCTCCTCTTATTTCTCAAGTTCTGCCCAAGAGTGAGATCATCCCATATTCTTCTTTCTCTTTCTGGCTTATCTCACTTAATATGATTTCCTTCAAGCCCCATCCAGGATGAAGAAGGTGAATTCATCATTCTTAATAGTTGAGTAGTATTCCATTGTGTGTATATACTACAGCTTTCTCAACCACTCATAGTTGTTGGACACCTAGGTTGCTCCCCAAGTTTGGGCTATTTTGAATTGTGTTGCTGTGACCATAGGTATACACAGATCCCTTTGGACCTTGAGAGCTTGTTTGGAGGTTCTAGCAGGGGAGCACAGCTACTTTTATACCCTCAGTTGACTGAAGACTGGTCCATCTCTATTCGATGAAGGCCGTCCTCTTCAAGTGAGTGCACAGCTTCGGGAGGGACAAGGGACGCACATGGAGCGGTGAGGGAGGAAGGGGACACCTAACTAGCCAGCCAGATCAGCCGAATCAACCCTGGTGATCAATGGGGTGACAGATGTCGCAGCCAGATAGCCCTCACATCCCACAGATCTTGTGTTTGATTCCTTAGGATATACCCCCAAAGAGGAGTTATTCTTGGTCCAATTTGTAGTCTGTGTTTTTTCAGAGAACTCAGGAAAGAGAGGGGCACCATGAACGTATGTTTGGTGCTGTCCATGGTACTGCATGTAATGGGGATCAAACCTAGGGACTCACACATGGTGTGCTGCGTCCTTTAACAGATCAGGAGTTGGTACAACAGATTGAACGATGAACTTGTAAGCACAGATCCCCCAGCACCAAATATGCCAGAGTGGTGTCTGCTTGTCCCTGCGTATCTTTTCTCAGTAATAGGTAGACATTTTCTTTTTTTTTTTTTTTTTAATTTTTTTTATTATCTTTATTTATTAGATAGAAACAGCCAGAAATCAAGAGGGGGTGATAGAGAGGGAGAGAGACATAGCGACACCTGCCGCCCTGCTTCACCACTCATGAAGCTTTCCCCCTGCAGGTGGGGACCGGGGGCTCAAACCTGGGTCCTTGCACATTGTAATACATGCGCTCAACCAGATGCGCCACCACCCGGCCCCAGGTAGACATTTTCTGTTAAGCTGTGTGCTTTATCACTCTGCTCACTGAACCATCTCCTAGCTACAGTTCTGTTGTTTTAAATCAAGATGCAGACTAGGCCAGAGTTTTTTTTTTGAGATTGGCATGCTATAATTGCTGTTTTATAGCTGTGACTTCCCTAAAAGATATATTTTTAAATTATTTATTTATTTATTCCCATTTGTTGCCCTTGTTGTTTTATTGTTGTAGTTATTATTATTGTTGTCATTGCTGTTATTGTTGTTGGATAGGACGGAGAGGGGGAGAGAAAGACAGACACCTGCAGCCCTGCTTCACGGCTTATGAAGCGATTCCCCTGCAGGTGGGGAGGTGGGGGTTCGAACTGGGATTCTTACGCGGGTCCCTGAGCTTCGGGCCACGTGCACTACCACCCGACTCCCGTTTTTTTTTTCCTTCAAGATTATTGCTAGAGATCAGTGCCTGCACCATGAATCCACTGCTCCTGGAGGCCATCCCCCCCTTTTGTTGCCCTTGCTGTTGTAGCCTTGTTGTGGTTATTATTGTTTTTGTTGATGTTGTTCATTGTTGGATAGGACAGAGAGAAATTGAGAGAGGATGGGAAGACAGACACCTGCAGACCTGCTTCACCGTATGTGAAGGGACTCTCCTGCAGGTGGGGAGCCAGGGACTCGAACCGGTATCCTTAAACGCTGGTTCCTGCGCTTTGCGCCATGTGCACTTAACCCACTGCACTACTGCCCAACCCCCTCCCCCAAAAAAAGATGTTTTAGGAGCTTAAAAAAAATCCTTTTTAAACCACAAGTATTTTAATATGTTGCTGTTTCAGATTATTGTATTAATTTCAATGACATGGTGTAAAACCCTATCAAATATTTATACTTTTCCAACCTGGTTGTCATATGTGTGTGTGTGTGTGTGTGTATATATGTATATTTGTAATATGGGGCAGCTGCTGACTCTTCACTTATATTTGGCTAAGAGCTGACGTTTGATACTGGCACCAATCCAGGAAAAATTCTTCTGTAAAGAATTCTGAAATAATAAGAACAAATTTTTTTTTTTTTTTTTGGTTTTTGCCTCTAGGGTTATTGCCGGGGCTCGGTGCCTGCACCACGAATCCACTGCTCCTGGAGGCCATTTTTTCCCTTTTGTTGTTACCCTGGTTGTTTTATTATTGTGGTGGTTATTATCGTTGTTATCAATGTCATCGTTGTTGGATAGAACAGAGAGAAATGGAGAGAGGAGGGGAAGACAGAGAGGAGCAGAGAAAGAGACCTGCAGACCTGTTTCACTGCCTATGAAGCGACTCCCCTGCAGGTGGGGAGCCGGGACTCGAACTGGGGTCCTTATGCTGGTCCTCGTGCTTTGCACCATGTGTGCTTAACCCACTGTACTCCCGCCGACCCCCCAAATATTTTCTTTTAAAAGAGCTTGTAGGGGCCAGGCGGTGGCGCACCTGCTTAAGTGCACGCACACATTACATTACCCAAGGACCCAGGTTCAAGCCCCTGGTCCCCACCTGCAGGGGAAGCTTCACAAGTGGTGAAATAGGGCTGCAGGTGTCTCTCTGTCCCTTTCCTTCTCTGTCTCCCCCCTCAATTTCTCTATCTCTATCTAATAATACATAAAAAATAATTTTTTAAAAAGAACTTGTATTACTGTAATATCTTTTTAAATATTTACTTATTTTCCTTTTTGTTGCCCTTGTTTTTATTGTTGTGGTTTGTTATTATTGTTGTCGTTGCTGGATAGGACAAAGAGAAATGGAGAGAAATGGGGAAGACAGTGAAGGGGAGAGAAAGATAGACACCTGTAGACCTGCTTCACTGCCTGTGAAGTGACTCCCCTGCAGGTGGGGAGCCGGGGGCTTGACCCGGGTTCCTTGCTCTGTTTGCCATGTGCACTTAACCCACTACACTACCACCTGATCCCCTACTGTAATATCTTAGCACCTTGATAAAGTTATCATAACATTTTCATAACTTTTTGTAGTCATAATCTATTATTAATAAGAGACTAAGGGGCTGGGTGGTGGCACACCTGGCTGAGTGCAGCCTACAATACATAAGGACCTGGGTTCAAGCCCCCAGCCCCCACCTGCACGAGGGAAGCTTCACAAGTGGTGAAGCAGGGTTGCAGGTGTCTCTCCCCTTCTCTCCCTCTCCATATCTCTGTTCCTATCAATTTCTGGCTATCTCTGTCAAATAAAGATAATAAAAGAATATTAAAAGAAGAGAGACCACATCTATATCTTCTATATTGCCACTTGATACTTCTTCCAGCTACCTTTCAGATAGAAGTTTTACATAGAAATATGAGGAGTCTTGAAATTTGTGCCTTATTGATTTGACTTGGTAAGTCCTATAGGAATCCAGCCTGTGTTGGGATATTCTTGGTTGATTTTGTTTGTTTTTTTATGTTATACTTCTGTTTGATATGTATGGATTTGATTTTCTAATAAATATTTTAAGTTGATGTGTTAAAAATCTGAGCTTACACTCCATTGGAAATGTGAAGTCCTTATTTGTGACTGATTCACTCATAAGTTGTACAGATTCTCTGAGTACTAATATTTTGTTTTATTTTCTTGGACAGTGCTTAAAGTTCTAGACAGGGTGTGGTCAAGTCATTTAGGATTAAGTACTCTTGTTTTGTATAGTATATTAATTACTGATATATCAGTTACTAAATTGCTTGGATATCAGCATGCTATTATTTTATGAAACATTTAATAGTAAGGAATCCTTTGACTGTGTGGTTTGGGTTAAAAATAAAAAGTTGGGAGTCGGGCGGTAGCTCAGAGGATTAAGCGCACATGGCGCCAAATGCAAGGACCCGCTTAAGGATCCCGGTTTGAGCCCCCCCCCGGCTCCCCACCTGCAGGGGAGTCGCTTCACAGGCGGTGAAGCAGATCTGCAGGTGTCTGTCTTTCTCTCCCCCTCTCTGTCTTCCCCTCCTCTCTCCATTTCTCTCTGTCCTATCCAACAACGACAACATCAATAATAACTATAACAATAAAAACAACAAGGGCAACAAAAGGGAATAAATACATAAATAAATATTTTAAAAAACTTTAAAAAATAAAAATAAATAAAAAGTTAGCTCTATTAAATAAAAAGCAAACAAGTGGATCAAGGAGATAACGTCATTAATAATACCAGTGGCTTTTTTTATGTATATTTATTGGGTATAGAGAGAGAAACAGAGAGACTCCTGCAGCTCTGCTTCACCGCTTGTGAAGCTTTCCTCTTGGAGTTGGGGACTAGGGGCTCGAATCCTGATCCTTGTGCACTGTAACATGTGTGCTCAACCCAGTGCGTTACCACCTGGCCCCATACCAGCAGCTTTTCATGCTTGAGGTTAAGCCAGAACTGAGCAGTGCTCTAGTTGGGCAAAAGGGGGGGGGGGACTTCTCTAAATGTCTCAATCACACTACCTTTAAAAAAAATGTGGGGGCCGGGTGGTGGCGCGCCTGTTTGAGTGCATGTATTACAATGTGCAAGGACCCAGGTTCGAGCCCCTGGTTCCCTCCTGCAGGGGGAAAGCTTCATGAGTGATGAAGCAGGGATGCAGGTGTCTCTCTGTGTTTCTCCCTCTCTGTCGCCCCCTTCCCTTTTGATTTTTGGCTGTCTCCAATAAATAAAGATCTGCAGTGGGCCCAAGGGCCACAATCATTAGAAAAATTCTTTTTGTGGGAGTTGGGTGGTGGCACAGCAGGTTAAGCGCACGTGGCGCAAAGCCCAAAGACCAACATAAGGATCCTGGTTAGAGTACCTGGTCCTCCACCTGCAGGGGGGTCGCTTTGCAAGCGGTGAAGCAGGTCTGCAGGTGTCTGTCTTTCTCTCCCCCTGTCTTCCTTCCCTTCCTCTCTCGATTTCTCTATGTCCTATCCAGCAGTAACAACAACAACAGTAACAACAACGATAAACAATAAGGGCAACAAAAGGGAAAAAATGGCTTCCAGGAGCAGTGGATTCGTAGTGCAGGCACAGAGCCCCAGCAATAACCCTGGAGACAAAAAAAAAAAAAAATGTATTGGGACCAGGTGATAGCTCACCTTGCACCTTATCATGCACAAGTCCCTTGACTCAAACTTCAGGACTTCAGAACCCCATGTTGCAATTTTTTTTTTCTTTGCTCCATTTTGTTTTTTTCAACAAGCACCTATCTAAAATCTGTATAGACTCGTTTTGATGTCACACTGTAAAGTGGGAGTTACTCCCATAGTCATGCAAATTATTGATAAGTAAATACCTTGACAGCCCATCTGCTTCCCACCATCTACACTATAAGAAGTTTGATAGCATGACAGTATTTACTCTAAACAACTGCTTCTGGCTTTGTATCCTGAAATGTGAGTGGTAGTACATTACAAACCTGGCTTCTAATCCTTCCAGCCCTTCCCTAACTCAGGAGATTTGCCTCATCTCTGTCCTACAGTCTTTTGCTGTAAGTCCACTACTTACCCTCAGAATAAGTTCAGTCTAGTCACATGACCCACCTCTCTTCAAATTCTTTTTTTAAAATACTTATTTATTATCCCTTTTGTTGCCCTTGTTGTTTTTCATTGTTGTTGTAGTTACTATTGTTGTTGTTGATGTCGTCGTTGTTAGATTGGAGAGAGATGGAGAGAGAAGGGGAAGACAAAGGGGGAGAGAAAGACACCTGCAGACCTGCTTCACCGCCAGTGAAGTGACTCCCCTGCAGGTGGGGAGCTGGGGCTCAAATCGGTATCCTTAAGCTGGTCCTTGCGCTTCATGCCATGTGCGCTTAACCCTCTGTGCTACCCCCCACTCCCCTCTCTTCAAATTCTTCCAAAAAAATTTTTTTTTTTTAAACTAGAGCACTGCTCAACTGTGGTGCAGGAGGTTGAATTTGAGACTATGGAGCCTCAAGCATGAGAGTCTCTTTTCATAACCATTATGCTATCTACCCCCACCCCCACCTCTATTTATTTTCTTTAAGTTTGGTATGTTCTTTGACTCCCCATCCCCCAAAGACAAATAAATCTTGTCTTAAGATAGGTTATTTTTCTTTCATATGTGTTGATGCTGTTTTGTTACATTTTGTTTATTTTACATTTTGTTTTGTTTACATTTTATTTTGTTGATGCTGTTTTGTTACATTTGTAGTTTATTTCCACAGTTAGTAATCACAGTTCTAAAGTGTATGGGGTTTTGTCATTGTTTTGGGGTTTTTACATGTAAATATGGAGTGAATTCAGTTTGGTACTTGGTCAGCTCTAGAGTGGTCATGTTCAGTAACCCAGCTAAGCACGTGGTAACTAGTCACTTCTGTTTTAATAGCAGTAAAAATAAATGAGTTATTTCACAATTTGTAAAAAAAAAAAATTGTGATTTCTTTTTTAAATTTTTAAAAAATATTTATTTCCTTTTGTTGCCCTTGTTTTTATTGTTGTAGTTATTGTTGTTGTTATTGATGTCATTGTTGGATAGGACAGAGAAATGGAGAGAGGAGGGGAAGACAGAGAGGGAGAGAAAGACACCTGCAGACTTGGCTTCACTGCCTGTGAAGGGACTGCAGCTGGGGAGCTGGGGACTTGAACCGGACATCCTTGCGCCGGTCCTTACACTTTGCGCCACCTGCGCTTAACCCTCTGCGCTACCGCCTTACTCCTGATTTCTTATTTCTATTAGTGGTTATTATTCCTCAGAATTTCCTTTTAATCAATTTTTGAATGAAAATAAAAGTTAAATTAAGTAATGGATTAAAAAGTGGACCTAAATTCAAGATTTAGCTAAGTAAAGTTTGTTAACCAGAGTGCTTAACTCGCTGTGCTACTGCCCGATTCCCAGGCCTTGGACTCTTTTTTTTTTTAACAATTTTTTTATATTTCCCTTTTGTTGCCCTTGTTTTTGTTGTTGGATAGGACAGAGAGAAATGAAGAGAGGGGGAAAGACAGACACCTGCAGACCTGCTTTACCGCTTGTGAAGCGACTCCCCTGCAGGTGGGGAGCCCGGCCTCAAACCGGGATCCTTCCGCAGGTCCGTGTGCTTTGTACCACATGCACTTAACCCGCTGCGCTACAGCCCGACTCCCCAGACCTTGGACTCCTAAGCATGAGATCCTGAGTTCAGTCCCCACAAAGCATCCCATGTACCAGAGTGATACTCAGGCACATTCTCCCCATTTCTCTAATTAGCAAATAAATTTAAAAAGAAAAGCAGAGACCAATTAGGGAATACCATTAAGTGATATCCCCACTCTCAGAGACTGACTCTTTGTCCCTATTACAATAAGGTATATAACTGAAGTCTTAAAAAGGGCAGGGACTCCTGATTTATGAATAAGTATCTGAAGGAATTAGTGTTATAGGTAGAGGGAATAATAGCAAGTGCAAAGGCCTGAAGGCAGAAATTTGCCTGGGGTGTAGTTGATTTAGTTCCTAGTTTTGTTATGCAAATGAATCAAATCATGGGTGGGGCACACAGCAAAATAGAGAAAGGTGGTGGGGATCACTTATAATTTTGTGCCTGGAGACATCCACTTATAATCTTGGTGTCTATTATTTATGTCTTCCTTAAGATTTCGCTTAGTGCCTGTATTGTGCACTAAGGCTGCCACAACAAAATATCATAGACTGTGGTTTATGTAATAGAGGTTTACTTGCTTACAATTCTCGAAGTTCATGATCAAAGTGTTGTCAGGTTTGATTTCTTCTCTCCCTTTGGTTTGCAATGTCCACTTTCTTTTATGTTCTTACATGGCCTTTTGGTATATACATGCAGCCATTACCCTTTTGTGTATCAGAAATTTCTCTTAGAAAGACACCAGTCGGGCGTTGGGCGGTAGTGCAGTGTTAAGCGCACGTGGTGCAAAGTGCAAGGACTGGCTTAAGGTTTCCGGTTCAAGCCCCTGGCTCCCCACCTGCAGGGGAGTCACTTCACAGGCGGTGAAGCAGGTGCAGGTGTCTTTCTCTCCCTCTCTCTGTCTTCCCCTCCTCTCTCCATTTCATTGTCCTATCTAACAACGATGACATCAATAACAACAACAATAACTACAACAACAATAAAAAACAACAAGGGCAACAAAAGGGAAATATTTAAATTTTTTTAAATTAATTAATCAATGAAGAACTGGGAATGGGAGTCTGGTGGTAGCACAGCCGGTTAAGTGCACATGGCGCAAAGTGCAAGGACTGGAGTAAGGATCCTGTTGAGCCCTCGGCTCCCTACCTGTAGAGGAGTCACTTCACAGGTGGTGAAGCAGGTCTGTAGGTGTCTGTCTTTCTCTCCCCCTCTTTGTCCTCCCCATCTCTCTCCATTTCTCTCTGTCCTATCTAACAACGATGACAACAGTAACAACAACAATAATAACTACAACAATAAAACAACAAAGGCAACAAAAGGGAATAATTTTTTTTTTTTAAAAAGCCTTTGGGAATCGAGTGGTAGCACAGCGGGTTAAGTGCTGGTGGCTCAAAGCACAAGGACCAGCGTAAGGATCCCGGTTCGAGCCCCTGGCTCCCCACCTACAGGGGAGTCGCTTCACAGGCGGTGAAGCAGGTCTGCAGGTGTCTACCTTTCTCTCCCCCTCTCTGTCTTCCCCTCCTCTCTTCATTTCTCTCTGTCCTATCCAACAACAACGACATCAACAACAATAATAACAACAACGACATCAACAACAATAATAACTACAACGACAATAAAAACAAGGGCAACATAAAGAAAATAAATATTTTAAAAAATATTTGTCATCAATAGTAAGTCACACGATTGTAACTGACCTGGTTTTAATTAAATTGCCATCTTTGCTTGTTTTTTGTTTGTTTTTGCCAAATGGAGGCCAAATCCTACTTTAGAGTTTATGCACTTGTTGTTTCGTCTTCCTGGAAGACTGTTCTCCTAGGTCTTCAGAAATTATGTTCCATTACATTCATGACAGCTGTTACAATAAGGTTTTACTCCATCACTCTGTTTAAAACATACCTCTTTTCCATGTTCCAGAAAACCATTATCACAACTGTGCAATTTGCTTTTTTTTCTTTCAGTTTTGCATTTCTCACTAAAATGTAAACTATGTGAGGGCATGTGTTTTTCTTTTGCTCACAGCTTACTCCCTGCTGTCTAAAAAAGTGCTTATTATGATATTTATTTTAATTTCCCTTTGGGAGGTACTGACATACAGAAAATACCTAGGGTCAGATTCCTGCAGTGGTCTTTCTTCACAGTCTTGTGGTAAATGCTGCTTACCTCTAGGAGTGACTAGTTTAGAGAGTTCATATAGCTTGCCTGGATCCTGATTTCCCCCCCCACCCCCCAAAAAAAAAAAAAAAACCAGCCCAAATGCCTGGGGAAAGGAGAGGGAGGCTGGGAAGTAGGCAGGATCCAGTACGAGAACAACCCTAGGAAATGCCCTATATCCAAATACAAGAAGAAAACCAGTCTCCCTACCTTTCCTGCCACCACTACCTGGGCTCTGTTCAGGAAAACACTCAGAAATGGCTCAAGCCTCAGGCTGGACTGAAGTAGAGTAGCTTGTACTTTTGAGATATGTTTGTGTGATTGTTTCAGTGAACTGTCGGCTAGGCTTTGGGGTTTGGAAGGAACAAGTCTATCAGAGTACTAGCTGCCTTCAGTTTTTAACCAGTGAAGAGACTGTGGCTTCAGTAGCTGAAGATGTTGTCTTTGCTACTTTTAGCTGATTCCTATTTGATCAAGATGTCATTTTTACTTGAAATGTCCCATTTGGGGAGTTGATCTGGCTTATGATTATACCCTTAGCCCAAGAATTTTTTTTCCCAGGAAATATTACTGAGAATGAAATAAAAGAAATTCCTTCTTTTCCAAAGCACTTTTGTTAGCATTTTGATACTAGTAGCTTTTGCCTCAAATTAGTGGATTTAAATGAATCAGCATTGGGACCAGATGGTGGTGCATCTGGTTGAGCACGTTACTGTACGCAAAGACCTGGTTCTACCCCCCAAGTTCCCACTGCAGGGGAAAAGCTTTGCAAGTGGTCTGGCAGTGTTGCAGGTGTCTTTATGTTTCTCTCTGTCATCCTCTTCCCTCTTGATTTCTGGCTGTCTCTATCCAATAAACAAGTAAAGATAATACCAAAAAAATTTTAGAAAAAATAATAAATTAATCATCATTTAGCCATGTAAGTCCTTTGTGAAGCTTGGCAGAGTCATGGGGATGGCATTGGGGTATCTGTCTAGGTAGGCTTGGTCATTTAGCCTACCCTGATTTAGTTGCCATGTCTCCTGTAACCACTGTGTACTTCTATTTGGTTGTACTGGTTGATAGTTAGCTTTTGTAAATGGCAAGGTTGATAGGTTTCAGCAACTTTTTGCATGTTAGTGTCTTTATTCCCAGGTAGTAATAATAAGTGACTAGCTCTAGGCTTGCAGGTTCCCCCCCTGGAGTTTCTAGTATCTTGAATTTCTTTCCATTTATTTTAGGAGTAAAAGTCCCTCGCAATTTCCGACTGTTGGAAGAACTCGAAGAAGGCCAGAAAGGAGTAGGAGATGGCACAGTTAGCTGGGGTCTAGAAGATGACGAAGACATGACACTTACAAGATGGACAGGGATGATAATTGGGCCTCCAAGAGTAAGCGTCGAGCTACGGCTATAAATGTCAATGTCTTAAATTCACTGTGCCTCCTTTAAAAAATACATACATATATATATATATATATATATATATATATATATATATATATATAAGCCTTATCACGGATAGAGCTCACCAATGGTATATTTTCTGAAATGTGGCTATCCTTTTCTGACCAGTTTCAGTTTATATATTTGAACCTCCTGATGCTGTTTAATCCCTCTAAATGTTAAGCAAAATCCTTAGCCTTGTATTGTAAATCAACATTGATAATGTAGTCAGTGAGGCCTGAGGTCATTGTACCGTGAGATATAGTTTATAGTAAGCTTCTAGGCTTGTCACATACAAGACTCCAGATTGGACAGTTTCCAAATGAACTTTAGAAAGCCTACTTAGTTGTGCTTTTATTCAGTATTTCCCAGTTCTGCCATGCACTTGTATCCTAATTCATCAGGCAGCTTGGCAGAAAAAGTTATTGTGTGCCTAATCAGTTCTGGTCTGTTCCAGACTCTGTTAGCCCCAGAGGCCTTTGCAAAGATAAAAGACAGTGTGTGGGCCAGGTGATGATGTACCTGGCTAAGCACACATGTTACCTTGTGCAAGGACCTGGGCTCAAGCCCCTGACCCCTATTTGCAGAGGGAAACCTTTATGAGTGATGAGCAGTGCTGAGGTGTCTCTCTGTCTCTCTCCTTTTCTGTTTCCCCTTTCCTTCTCAATTTCTCCCGGTCTCTATTCAATAAAAGAGAATAGGAGAAGTAACTTCTCTTTTAGGTCTTTGTAATTTATGAGAGTTCTTACTATTTATGAATCCAGCTAATTTTTTTTCCTTAAAGATACATAGTAAGTGGCCTAGGAGGTGGCACAGTGGATAAAGCATTGGAATCTCAAGCATGAGGTCCTGAGTTCAGTCCCCAGCAACACATGTACCAGAGTGATGTCTGGTTCTTTCTCTCCTCCTATCTTTCTCATTAATAAATAAATAAAATCTTAGGGGCCTGGTGGTAGCGCACCTGGTTGAGCACACATGTTACAATGTGCAAGGACCTGAGTTTGAGCTCCCGGTCCCCACCTGCATGGGGAAAACTTTGCCAGTGGTAAAGCAGTGCTGCAGGTGTCTCTCTGCCTCTCTCCCTCCCCCTTCCCTCTCAATTTCTGTCTCTATCCAATAAATAAAGATCATAAAAAAAATAAGTGCATACACAAAAATCTTTAAAAGAGAGAGTAAAACTTCCAAGAAACGGGTTCTCTCAAAAGAACCTGTTATTCAGTGCTGCTATTATGTAGTTGTGTTCCATTTTCCTGAGGATGAAACAGACTCAGAAATAGTTACTTCCCCAGAGTCACATCCCAAAATCTATATTTTTAACTAGTTAAGCTGGATTCTCCTCCTCCTGTTTGCATTTTGAGTTTTCATCTGTTTACCACTTACAGAATTATCCTGTTCAGTAGTTAGATATAGGAGTAAAGTCCCATAATGTGACACCTACTTCAGACAAACAGTCGGAAGTTTTGCCTACATATAGTAGGATCTTCCTGTATCTGCTTGTGTTTAAGGATGTTCATTCATTACTTTTCCCTGTTTACAGGACTTTGGCATTAGGTCTGTGGGAAATAGACAAGTAATCTGTGGCCCTAGCTGAAACAAGAAAGTGTGTTGTGCTCATGTAGTGTTAGGAGAATCTGGTGTTTATCTTAGATTGTCGTAAATAATCATGATAGATGACTGTCTTTATCATCTGGGACATGTGATATCAGGGCTCATGTTTGGGACCCCCGGCTCACAAGTACAACACTTTAATGCATTGTACGATCTCCGAGGCCACTGGCTTTGTTGTTTACTGTTGTTTCATGGGTCTTTTTTTTTTTTAACCATAGAGTTTTGGATTTTTTGCTTTTTTAATATTTATTTATTCCCTTTTGTTGCCCTTGTTGTTTTATTGTAGTTATTGTTGTCATTGTTGGATAGGATGGAGAGAGGGGGGGAGAAAAAGAGAGACCTCTGCAGACCTGCTTCACCACCTGTGAAGCGATTTCCCCTGCAGGTGGGTAGCCGGGGCTCGAACTGGGACCCTTAAGCCGGTCATTGCACTTCGCACCACGTGCGCTTAACTCTTTGGCTACCACCCGTTTGCTTTTTAAGAAAATATTCAGGGAGTGGAAGACTGTTTACCCAGCAAGGCACACACTTCACCGTGCATGCGCAAGGGCCTGGCTTTGGGCCTATGGTACTATTTGGGGGCACTGTGAGCGCCCCAGGTGAAGCTTCATGAACAATGGAGCAGAGCTGTGGCTTTCTTTCCCATCTCTATATGTGATGTTAAAAGGGAAAAATAAATCTGTGAGTGGTGAAAGCCCTGGCCCCCCCATAGTTCTGTTTATATAATTTTTAATATATGAAAACCATGATATTTTTGGACCTATTAGTAATGGGGGAAGCAATCTAGAAAATTTCATTCTTCATGGGGATCATTTTTCTTGCTGTCTCTGAAAACTTAAATGTGTAGTGATGACTGACTTCACTGCATTTCTTCTTTTCCTGAGCATGGTTCATGTTTCTTTATTTTAAAAAGTATTTTCTTGGGGGCCGATCGGTAGCGCGCTGGGTTAAGTGCACATAGTGCAAAGCACAAAGATTCCAGTTCAAGTCCCTCACTCCTCACCTGTCTGTGTGTGTGGGGGGGGTCATTTTGCAAGTGGTGAAACAGGTCTGCAGGTGTCTTATCTTTCTTTCCTGTCTGTCTTCCCCTCCTCTCTCAATTTCTCTCTGTCCTATCCAACAACAGCAGCAGCAACAGTAATACCAACAACAGTGGGGAAAGATGGCCTCTTGGAGCAGTGGAGGCACTGAGTCCCAGTGATAACCCTGGAAGCAAAAAAAAAAAAAAATTTTTTTTTCTTTATTTAATGAGAAAGATAGAAGACACACACACACACAGATCAGGTCAACTCTGGCTCATAGTAGTGCAAGGGATTGAATCTGGGACCTCAGAACCTCAGGCATGAAAATCTTTTTGCATAACCATTACGTTGTCTCACCAGCCTGTCTTTTAAATTTTTTTAATTTTTATTTATTCCCTTTTTGTTGCCCTTGTTGTTTTTTATTGTTGTTGTAGTTATTACTGTTGTTATTGATGTTGCAGTTGTTGGATAGGACAGAGAGAATGGAGAAAGGAGAGGAAGACGACAGAGAGGAGTAGAGAAAGATAGACACCTGCAGACCTGCTTCACTTTTGAAACGACTCCCCTGCAGGTGGGAAGCCGGAGGCTCAAACCAGGATCCTTACACAGGTCCTTGCGCTTTGCGCCAGATGCGCTTAACCCACTGTGCTACCGCCCAACTCCCTGTTTATTCTTTTTTCTTGCCATGCAGACCTTTATTATCTATTTATTTGATAGAGACAGCCAGAAATTGAGAGGAAGGGGGTGATAAGAGATGGAGAGAGACACCTGCAGCCCTGCTTCACCACTTGTGAAGCTTTCCCCCGCAGGTGGGGGCCAGGGACTCAGACCTGGGTCCTTGTGCACTGTAACATGTGCGCTCAATCAGGTGCGCCACCATCTGCCTGTTTGTTTTACAGTTTTTTTTAGTAACTTTTTTTTTAACTTTTTTAAATTATCGTTTATTTATTTCTTAGAGATAGCCAAAAATTGGGGGGAAGGGGAGATATAGAAGGAGAGGGGCCGAGTGGTGGTACATCTGGTTGAGTGCATATGCTAGTGATCAAGGGCCTGGGTTCAAGCCCTTGGCCTCCACCTGTAGGTTGAAAGCTTTGCAAGTGGTGAAGCAGTGCTGCAGGTGTCTCTCTGTCTCCTATCTCCCTCTTCCCTCTCGAATTCTGGCTACCTCTATCCAGTAAATAAAATTAATTAAAATTTAAAAACAAAAAATGAAAGGAGAGAGGGAGAGAGAGACACCTGCCTTACAGCACTGCTTCACCACTTGTGGGAACCAGGGGCTTGAACCCACGTCCTTGTGCATTGTAATGTGTGCACCACCACCCAGCCCCTTGGTTTACATTTCTTAAAGATAAGACTATTTTCCCTTCTCCTTACTCTTCAGAGAATCTGGGAATGTCTCAGAATGAGGTATTTAATAATTAGATTTGTCAATCACCAGATACTCTGAGGTTCTTATGAGTTAAAGACAAGCCAGAGTACAACATTGTGTACACTAAATATTAGTGAATTATAGACTTCAGACAAGCAAAATGAAGCACTGAATTCTGTTACGAATACTCTACTTTGGTGGTAGAAATAGTTTGACTGGTAGAGTGCCAGACTTGCATGCCTGAGCCTCTTAGTTCAGTTCCTGACATCATATATACCACAGTGGTGCTTTGACCTCTCTTTCTCATATGGAATGTAAAATAAATCTTTAAGAAAAATGCTGTGTTCTACTTAAAATATCATGAGTTACCCTGAGTTTCATTTTATCTCCTTTCAACCAGAGCACTGCTCGGCTCTGATCTTTGGTGGTGCTGGGGGTTGAACCTCAGGCATGAGAATCTGTTTGCATAACCATTATGCTAACTACTCTCCCCCCACCCCCATACATTCATTTATGAGAAAGGGAGAACTTGCAGGGGCCAAGTTTCAGGAGCAGTAAAGCAGTGCTGCAAGTCTTTGTCCCATTCTCCCTTTCTCCATTCTTTCTCTCTCTCTCTCTCTCTCCCTCTCTGTCTCTCTCTCTATATATATGTATATATATTTCCACCTACCATCTTCCTCCTCCTCTTTCAGTTTCTCTCTACCCTATCAAATATAAGGAAAAAGAAAGAGAAAAGAGAAAGCAGTGGAATTGCACACGCAATTTAAATAATAGCTTTATTATTTA
Source organism: Erinaceus europaeus (assembly GCF_950295315.1). Taxonomy (NCBI): domain Eukaryota; kingdom Metazoa; phylum Chordata; class Mammalia; order Eulipotyphla; family Erinaceidae; genus Erinaceus; species Erinaceus europaeus. Next base: position 47,440,290 of record NC_080162.1, read on the forward strand.
TTATTTACTTATTTTAGATAGAGACAGAAATTGAGAAGCAAAGAAGGATAATGAGGGAGAAAGAGACTCCTACATCACTGTTTCAAGGCTCCCATTGTGTCCCCTATTCCTCACTCTACAACCACCACTTTCATTTCTTTTTCGTAAGATACAGAGGGAGACACCACAGCACTGAAATTTCCTCCTATGCACTGGAGGCTGGGGCTTAGTTGTGCACAGGGCTAAGCAGTGTGCACAATGTGCAAATGTGCTGTTTTGCTAGCCCACTTTTTTATTTTCTCTCTCTCTCTCTCTCTCTCTCTGAATTTGCCTGTTCTTGAGTTTGCTTTTTGTTAATTTTTTTCCCAGGGCACTGCTCAACTCTTGGCTTATGGTGGGATTGGGGATTGAACCTGGGACCTCAGAGCCTCAGGCATGAAAATCTTCTAGTAAGCATCATGCTATATCCTCAGCCTCAGTGTGAACATTCCTTGTATAGCCATTATGTCATCTCCCCAGTCCCTGTTGTAGAATTTCATATAAATAGAACCATACAATGTGTAATCTTTTATGATTGACTTTTAACATAATACTGTCACTGTTCTTTTTTTTAAATTATTTTATTTTTTAATTTTTAAATTTTTAAAAAAACATTTCTTTTTTTAATATTTTATTTATTAATTAATGAGAAAGATAGAAGGAGAGAGAGAGAAAGAACCAGACATCGCTCTGGTACATGTGCTGCCAGGGATTGAACTCGGGACCTCATGCTTGAGAGTCCATTGCTTTCTCCACTGCACCACCTCCTGACCACACAATACTGTCACTGTTCTTATTAGTTCATTTGATTTTATTTAGTAGTTCACTTGATTTATAGCTGAATATTATTACATTGTATGGCTGTCCCATATTATTTATTAATTAGTTGATTGGCATTTGAATTTTTTTTTTTAAATATTTATTTTATTTATTTATTCCCTTTTGTTGCCCTTGTTATTTTATCATTGTAGTTATTATTGTTGTTGTCGTTGTTGGATAGGACAGAGAGAAATGGAGAGAGGAGGGGAAGACAGAGAGGAGGAGAGAAAGATAGACACCTGCAGACCTGCTTCACCGCCTGTGAAGCGACTCCCCTGCAGGTGGGGAGCCGGGGTTCAAACCGGGATCCTTCTGCCGGTTCTTGTGCTTTGCGCCACCTGCGCTTAACCCGCTGCGCTACAGCCCGACTCCCGGCATTTGAATTTTTTTAATCTTTCATCTGTTACATATAATGTTATGAACATTTTACCAAAATATGAAAAAATGATTTTTAAAAGACATATTTATTAGCACAAGAGAGAAATAAACTATCACTGAAGCTATGTAGTGCCATAGATCAAATTTGGAACTTAATGCTTTTAGTTCCAACAACAGCCATGGTATCACCTTCCAGACTGCATTGCAGAGTTCTAGATATCTAGTAGTAGAATTGTTGGGTCATATAACATTTTAAAGATTATTTGGGGGGGGGGGGTTTAGATACCATAATGGTTATGCAAAGAGACTCTCATGCCTGGGATTCTGAAGTCCCAGATTCAGTCTCCTGCACTACCAGTGCTCTGGTATACATGATAGATAAGTTTAAAAATAAAATATAAAGATTGTTTTTATGTGAGAGAAACTGGCCAGAGCACCACTCACCTCTGACATAATGCTAGTGTCAGAGATTGAACTTTATTTATTTATTTATTTATTTTGCCTCCGGGGTTACTGCTGGAGCTTGGTGCCTGCACTACGAATCCAGTTTTTCCCATTTTGTTGCCTTTGTTGTTGCTGTAATTGTTAATGTTGCCATTTATGTTGTTGTTGTTGGATAGGACAGAGAGAAATGGAGAAAGAAGGGGAAAGACAGACATCTGCAGCCTGCTTCACCACCTGTGAAGTGACCACCCTATGGGTGGGGAACAGGGGGCTTTAACCAGGATGCTTGCTGCAGTTCTTGTGCTTTGCCATGTGTGCTTAACCTGCTGCTCTACAGCCGAACCTCCTGTTTGACACTTTAAATGCTTAACTGTTTCATATTTACTGAAACATTTAACATTCCCAATAGCCTTGCATGAGAGCTTCAGTTTCTCTGTACTCTCACCAAGTGCCTGTTACTCGTCTTTTAAAAAAGTATATTTATTGCGGCCCATGAAATGGCACAGTGAATAAAAACATTGGACTCTCAAGCACAAGATCATGAGTTCAGTCCTGGGCATCACATGTGCCAGAGTGGTACGCTGCTCCCCACCCCCTTCCTTTCACTCTAATAAAAATAAACAAATAAATGGTGGGTTTTTCTTTTTTTCCTTGCTACGAGGGTTATTGCTGGGACTTGGTTCTTACAGTGTTCCTTACACTGTTCCTGGTGGTCCTTTTTAAAATTTTTTTCTTTTATTTATTTTCACTTTTGTTGCCCTTGCTGCTTTTCATTGTTGTTGTTATCGTTGTTGTTACTGATGTCGTTGCTGTTAGGTAGGACAGAGAGAAATGGAGAGAGGAGGGGAAGACAGAGAGGGAAAGAGAAAGATAGACACCTGCAGACCTGCTCCACCACTTGTGAAGCGACACCCCATGCAGGTGGGGAGCTGGGGGCTCGAACCACGATCCTATGCGCCATGTGCACTTAACCCGCTGCACTACCGCCCGACTCCCCCTGGTGGTCTTTTTAAATTCTTTTTCCTTTGTTCATCGAGACAGTAAATGGAATAGGGAAGAGAGAGACTTGCAGCACTACTCCACTACTTGCAGAGCTTCCTCTCCTGGAGGTGTGGACTAGGACCTTGGACCCAGGTCCTCTCTCATGGCATGTGCACAGTACAGAATGTACTGCCACCTGGCCTCTAATAAATTTTAAAAATATATGTATTTAGTGGTCCGGGAGGTGACGCCATAGGTAAAGCAATGGACTCTCAAGCATGAGGTCCCGAGTTCAATCCCTAGCAGCACATGTACCAGAGTGATGTCTGTTTCTTTCTCTCTCTGCTCTCATTAGTAAATAAATAAAATCTTAATATAAATAAATAAATAAATAAAAAATATATATATATGTATGTATTTATTTCTTAATGAGAGGACCAGAGCATCACTGCCATATATGATGCCAGGGATTAAACCTGAGACCTTATGCCTATGAGCCTAATGCTTTAGCACTGTGCTGCTGTTGTCTTTCACTTCTGTGGTTTTTTCTTTGTTTGTCTGTGTTTTTTACCAGAGCGCTGATCAGCTCTGGTTTATGGTGGTTCAGGGGATTGAACCTGGGACTTAAGAGACTCAGGCCCAAGAGTCTCTGCATGACCATTATGCCATCTACCTCTGCCCTGCCCCCTTTTTTTAAAAAAAGTTTATCAATTCTTTTTTAATGTTTTTTAAATTTTATTTATTCCCTTTTGTTGCCCTTGTTTTTTATTGTTGTAGTTATTGTTGTTATTAATGTCATCGTTGTTGGATAGGACAGAGAGAAATCGAGAGAGGAAGGGAAGACGGGGTGTGACTCTCTTTAATGTTTTTTTATTATCGTTATTTATTTATTAGATAGACACAGAAGTTGAGAGGAAGGGAGAGAGACAGAGAGACACCTGCAGCCCTGCTTCACACTCAATAAGCTTTCTCCCGCAGATGAGGACTAGGGGCTCAAACCGATGACCTTGCACACTGTAACAACCAGGTGCACCACCCCCACCCCTTTTTTATACATAGAGAGGCCAAAGCACTGTTTCCATGTAAGCATGGAGTTACACTTGTTTCGTTTTTGCTGTTCTCATTTGTTGCCTGGGATCATATAAAACTCATACTCTACTGCTGAGTCGCCTTCATGGTCTATACTCTGGAGTTTTCTGTTTTGCTTTTGCTGCCAGCGTTGTGCTGGGACTTTGTGCTTCCATCACCATAACTACTGGTGGGCTGTGAACTGACTCCCTCTTCCCTCTTCCTCCTCCTTCTCTCCCCCCCCCCTTTGATAGTGGGTGAAAGACAGAGGAAGAGAGATGCCACAGCATTGCTCTTCCACTCATGAAGCCTCCCCTCTTCATGATACTCCCATGTAGTGGTTGGGGACTCGAACCTGAGTCCTAATACTTGTGCTACCAGATGAGCCAGCCTCTTCCCTATAGTGATTGCTCTTCCTTCTCAAGATTCAAACAAAATTGCAATAAAAGGAGCTATTTGTTCTGGGTGCTTCCTGTAAGCAGTCAGTTTTATGATTAGAATACAAGGTTTATGCTGCACATTTAATTAAAATTATGTGCAACATAATTTTAAAGCGTCTAAAATAGAGCACTTAAATCACTTCTCTTATTTCTCTGTGTCTCTGTCTCTCTCTTTTTCTTGTTCTTTCTTAACAGAGAAATTTAGGGTGGGGAGAGGAGAGAGAGGGAGAGGCCTGCGGCATTGATTCGCTGCTCATGAAAGTTCCCTCCCCTGCAGGTGGGGTCTTCCTATTACGTTTTTTTTTTTTTTCTTTTCCCTCCAGGGTTATTGCTGGGCTCGGTGCCTGCACCATGAATCCACCGCTCCTGGAGGCCATTTCCCCCCCCCCCCCCCTTTTTGTTGCCCTTGTTGTTGTAGCCTCGTTGTGGTTATTATTATTACCATTGTTGATGCTGTTCATTGGATAGGACAGAGAGAAATGGAGAGAGGAGGGGAAGACAGAGAGGGGGAGAGAAAGACAGACACCTGCAGACCTGCTTCACCGCCTGTGAAGCGACTCCCCTGCAGGTGGGGAGCCGGGGGCTCGAACTGGGATCCTTACGCCGGTCCCTGCGCTTTGCGCCACATGCACTTAGCCCGCTGCACCACCACCCGACCCCCCCTATTACGTTTTGTTATTGCATTACTCAAAAGAGAATCTGACCTGGGAGGTGATGCAGTGGCTAAAGTGTTGGACCTAAGAACATAAGGTAACGATTTTGACCCCCAGTGTCACGTGCCAGAATAATGCTCTGGTTCGTGTTCTTTCTTCTCTCTTTCTCTTTCATACACACACACACACACACACACACACACACACACACACACACACACACACACACACACAATTATTGGGCAACGATAAATAGCATAATAGTCATGCCTGTAGCTCCAAAGTCCCAGGTTCAGTCCCCCACACCACCATAAGCCAGAGCTGAACAATGCTCTTGCTTAAGAAAAAAAAAAGGGATTATCCTGTAGGGGTTGGGCACACAGGGTTCAGCACACATAGTATAAAGTGCAAGGATCCCAGTTCAAGCCCCAGGCTCCCCACCTGCAAAGAGGTCGCTTCACAAACAGTGAGCCAGGAAGGCAGGTATCTACCTTTCTCTCACCTTCTCTATACTCCCCTCCCCTCTCTGTCCTATTCAATAAAACCGAAAAAATGGGGGGAGGAAAAGGGGGGGGAAAGAGTGACCTTTGGGGAAGGGGAAGGTAAGGAAGCTTAGGCCATCTAACTCTGCAGCTGACCCCTGTGGTGGTCAGAGGGACTGGCTTGGGTGAGTCAGAAAGACCAGAGCTGGAGGCCAGAAGCATCTCTTGCCGCCAAAATGAGGGGCTTGTGCTGAGGTGTTGATGAGCAGAATGAAGGTGCCACCTTTTTATTTCATATTGGGATCACATGGTTAGCTTGACAATTTAGGTGGCACTGGGCTTGAGAAAAATGAATTATTATTATTGGCTGGGCTCTGTGACATACTTAGAAGAAGAGGGAAACTGTATAAAAGGGATGTTATGCTTTGACACTGCACAGAGGAGTGTGTGCAGGATAGTAAGCTGCAGGATTTCTTTCTCTTTCTGTACTAGGGCTGGGACTTACTTAGCAAATTACATTTTCCTTATCATTGGGCAAGAGAGATCCTGAAAGACAGGGGGTAGCAGGGACTTGTTCTTCCTGTTTGCCTATTCTGTCTGGGCCACTCAGTAAGAGCCCTCCTGGCATGGGCTGTGGGTTTCAGCCTCCAGGTTGGGGCCAAAGTTCAGCTCAGGAAACCTTCCTTAAAGCCTCTGGGTCTGATAAAGTCAGCTGATCTCTTTCGTTTCTCTTGCCTTAAGGGTTGCCCGCCACCGCCTGCAGCTGCTGCCTCTGTGTTGCTTCAGGTGCCTGCTTCCTTTTTGTTCCATTGACACCTGCTTAACCACTTCCCTGTTTTATTTCATTTCATTTTTTTTTTTAAGATTTTATTGATTGATTGATGAGAAAGATAGGAGGAGGAGAGAGAGAAAGAACCAGACATCACTCTGGTACACGTGCTGCCAGGGCTTGAACTCAGGACCTCACACTTGAGGGTCAAGTGCTTTATCCACTGCGCCACCTCCTGGACCACACCACTTCCCTATTTTAAATTCTCTGTTAAAATATCTAGGGTGGTGTCCTTTTTCCTAGATTATCCCTAACTGCCATATCCCTACTCTCCTCCAGGTAAAATATTGCAGCACACTGCTGCCTTTCCTCTCACACCTTCTTTGTGTTTTCACCTGGCTGTGCTCAGACTCATTAAGATCCTCTCAGACTCCACACAGCCTTGCTTGTTAAAGGTCCACACTGTATTCTAGTAAACCTCTTTGAGATGTATTCTCTTCATTTCATAGGAGATTGAGAGTTTCACATGAAAAAGAGACAGCAACCAGAGCACCACTGCAGTACATGCAGCGCTGGGCATCAGACCAGGAGCTCTAGGCTAACTGGAATCCCAGGCTCGCAAGTCTTATGCTTTACCTGCTGAGTCATTTCCTCTATCGAATTAAATAGAATCTGTCTAACAACCTGAGATTTGACTTTGAATACCTTTTGACCTAGTATTGCTTGCTTATTTATGGCTGCTAGGGTTTTTCATTGGGGCTTCATATCTGCATGTTTCCACTGCTCCTAGCACTTTTTTAAATACACATTTATTTTTATTTTTTGAGAGAAAGGTGTGTGTGTGTGTGTGTGTGTGTCTTACCAGAGCACTGCTCAGTTGTAGCTTATGATGGTGCTGGGGATTGAACCTGGAACCTCAGAGTCTTTTTGCATAATCATTTCCCCAACCCCTTCTTTGAATATTTTTACAACTAGTTTTTTTTTTCTGTTTCTTGTATTAAAATGTGTATAGATTTCATTGCTCTAGTCTACTCTTTTCATTCACAGAGACACCATGGCACTAGAGTTTCCTTTGGTGCCAAAGCAGCTCATACATTAAAAAAAAAATTTTTTTTTTGCCTCCAGGGTTATTGCTGGGGCTCGATGCCTGCACTATGAATCCACTGCTCCTGGAGGCTTCCCCCCCCCTTTTGTTGCCCTTGTTGTTTATTGTTATTGTTGTTATTACTATTGTTGTTATTGCAGCTGTCATTGCTGGATGGGAGAGAGGAGGGGAAGACAGGGGGAGAAAAAGATAGACAGACACCTGCAGACATGCTTCACCGCCTGTGAAGTAACCCCCTCTGCAGGTGGGGAGCCGGGGGCTTGAACAGGGATCCTTACGTTGGTCCTTGCATGTTGCACCATGTGTGCTTAACCTGCAGCGCTACCACCCTAAAAATAATTTTTATTATATATATATATATATTTTAAGTCAGTGCGCTGCTCAGCTCTGGCTTATGGTGGTACAGGGATTGAACCTGGGACATTGGCACCTCAGGATGAGGTTCTCTTTGCATAACCTTTATGCTGTTTCCCCTACCCTATAATGATTTATTTACAAATAAGTTACAGAGCACTATAGGAAGTTCCTGCATATATCAGCCATAGGTTCTTCTGTTATTCACATGTAGTCTTAATATGGCATGTTTGTTACAGCCAGTGAACCAGTCATTGATATATTCCTGTTAACTAAAGTCCATATTTTATTTGGTGTTCTTAGTTATTATTATTATCATTATTGTTGTTGTTGATTTACTAATGATCGACAAGACTACAGGATAAGAGGGGTACAGTTCCCACCACCAGAGTTCAATACCTCATCCCTTCCATTGGAGGCTTTCCTACTCATTTTTTTAAAAGTTATTTATAAAATAAATAAAAAATATCAACAAGACCATGGGATAAGGGATACAATTCCCACCATCAGAGTTCCATATCCCATCCCCTCCCTTGAGAGCTTTCCTCTTCTTCATCCCTCTGGGAGCATGGACCCAGGGTCATTATGGGGTGCAGAAGGTGGAAGGTCTGGCTTCTGTAATTGCTTCTTCACTGAACATGGGCGTTGGCAGGTTGATCCATACTCCCAGTGTGTTTCTATCTTTCCCTAGTGAAGCAGGGCTCTGGAGAGGTGGGGTTCCAGGTTACACCGGTAAGGTCGCCTGCCCAGGGAAGTCAGGTTGCCATCATGTTTAATAATCAGGAACCTAAGGGTAAGAATATAACAGATGAGATTTGAGGTCTCCATTTTGGAAAAAGCTACTAGGTCTATTTTAGGTATATTCCAGATGGTCCCATGACTTTACTAATTTTTGCCTGCACCCGACAGCTAACATGCAGGTATTATCTGGGAAGATGGCATCAGAGTTGGAGGTAGAACTAGAAAGCTGGATCAGGGAAGAAAGTAGCTCCCCAATATGGGAAAAGTATATAAATATTGTTAACTATAAACCCCATCAATTTGATCTGGGGCCAGTATTCTGTGCAGGAGCCTGTGTAACCTCTGCATTCCTGTAGGTCTGAGCTCGAATTCTGTGGCCATAGCTAGGAACATTCTAGGCTGCACCCATTGCTGGACCCATCTTCCTCGAGTGGTAAAGTAATTTGGTCCAATCTCCCTTCAGAGAATAGGGCAGTCCCTACCATTGTTGAGTCCTATAGGGGCCCACAAAGGGGTCCGTTATGTTGTTCCTGATGGAGATGACTAGTGACAGCGGAGAGAGACATCTGTTAGGCCCATCATGTCTGTGTGGGAATCCCAGGTTCCCTGACTAGAACCCCAGTGTTCTTACTCTTTACCATATGTCTATTTTCTGTTCTACAATTGTATTTTATTTTATTTTTATTATCTTTATTTATTAAATAGAGACAGCCAGAAATTGAGATGGAAGGGGGAGATAGGGAGAGATACAGAGAGACACCTGCAGTCCTTCGTCACCACTTGCAAAGCTTTCCCCTTGCAGGTGGGGACCAAGGGCTTGAACCTGGGTCCTTGCTCATGTAATGTGTGCGCTTAACCAGGTGTGCCACCACCTGGCCCCTCTGTTCTAGAATTTTATACCTTATCATACTTTGTCCTTTAACCTAGGTTCCTTGTGACTGTGACACTCTCAGGTTCTTGTTTTTGTTGCTACTGACAATTTTGAGGATTACTGATCAGATATTTTGTAGAATGTCTCCCTATTGTAGCTTTTTCTGCTGTTTTTTTTTTCTGATCAGGCAGGAGGACACACACACACACACACACACACACACACCCCGGTATGTGTGCATTTATTTATTAGAAGGAGGAGGGAGAGAGAAGGAACAAACCAGAGCATCACTCTGGCACATGCAGTGCCAGGGGTCAAACTCAGGTCCTTATACTTGAGAGTACTAAGTGGTACTTGCTTCACTGCACCGCCTCCTGGCCATCCCTATGTATGTTATTTAAGCTGAGTAGGTTTAGGCCCAGAGAAATTTGTAATCTCTGGGCTCTAGGTGTGCAGTGCCTACTGAATGAAAAACCCTGTACTTAAAACATGCCTAGAATTGGTGAAAGTGTCTGTATCTTTTGTAGGTTGTATATATCTTGTGCCATTCTGCTGGCTGGTTGTATCTATTTTGCAACTTGCTGGCTATCCCAAGACCTACGTCTACAGTATATACGTGCATAGCCAGTTACATAAATATGGCGCCATGTTTGTTTAATCTGTCCTTTGTGGGCAGAGATTTTGTTTAGTTATTTTTTGCTATTCCAGGCAAGGCATCACATCTATTTATTTGTTGTTGTTATTTGTTTATTTTACCAGAGCACTGCTCAGCTCTGGCTTATGGTGGTGCAGGGGATTGAACCTGAGACTTTGGAATCTTAGGCACAAGAGATTCCACTTAACCATTATGTTGCCTATCTATACCCTACATCACTTTTTTTTTTTCTGGTGCACACATGCATGAGTTTACCTATAGGAAATTCCTAGAAATATTTTCACATTTTGATAGAAATTACCAGATTGCCCCATGGTGCTAAAGCCATGTCTACAAAGTAGAAAGTATTTGTTTCTGATCAAATAACAACTCTTCTGAGAACTGAGTTCCTCACAGAGACAGAATGTTCTAACAATCCTACTTGAGACACATTTCTGTCATGAAACTTTTTTAGTGAGTCCCAGGAGCAATTGTAAACAGAACCAAAGAAAAACAAAACCCTGTTTTCTATTGTCTTGCTTTGGGCTTTCAAATGAACGTTTAGATGTCTCTGTTCATTTTACTTGGAGGTATTTTTCACTTTGTTCCAGTGAAATTTCCAGTTGAATTATCAAAAAAATCAATGGTGTGTTTTTTTTTTCTTTTTCTTAAGAATTTAGTCCTAGTATCGGTTTTTTTTTTTAATTTTTATTATCTTTATTTATTTATTTATTGGATAGAGACAGCCATAAATCAAGAGGGAAGGGGAGATAGAGAGGAAGAGAGACAGAGAGACACTTGCTGCACTGCTTCACCACTCTTGCAGCTTTTCCCCTGCTGGTGGGGACCGGGGACTCGAACCTGGGTCCTTTAGCATTGTAACATGTGCACTCACCCAGGTGCACAACCACCCAGCCCCGGTTGTTTTCTAATTAAACTTCATATGTCAAAAAGAAACACCAAGATTTATCTATAGGACTGGGGAGGTAGCATAGTGGTTATACAAAGACTTTTCATGCTTGAGGCACTAAAGGTTCCAGTTTCAGTCCCCAGCACCACCATAGCCAGAGCTGAGCAGTGCTCTGTTATCTGGAATCCCATTACCAAGCTGCCCACCTTCATAATCATTGTGATGCTGTTGTTAATAGCTTGATGGTCAATGGATTTTTTTTTTTTTTTTGCCTCCAGGGTCATTGCTGGGGCTCAGTGCCTGCACCATGAATCCACTGCTCCTGGAGGCCATCCTTTTCCCCCTTTTGTTGCCCTTGTTGTTGTATCCTTGTTGTGGTCATTATTGTTGTTGTTGGATCGGACAGAGAGAAATCAAGAGAGGAGGGACAGAGACGGGAGAGAAAGATAGACACCTGCAGACCCGCTTCACCGCTTGTGAAGCGACTCCCCTGCAGGTGGGGAGCTGGGGGCTCGAACCGGGATCCCTATGCGGGTTCTTGCGCTTTGCATGATGTGAACTTAACCCGCTACACTACCGCCCGACCCCCTGGTCAATGAAAATTTTTTTTACTCCCTTTTGTTGCCCTTGTTTTTATTGCTGTTATTGATGTCATTATTGTTAGATAGGACAGAGAGAAATTGAGAGAGGAGGGGAAGACGGGGAGAGAAAGATAGACACCTGCAGACCTGCTTCACCACTTGTGAAGCGACTCCCCATGCAGGTGGGGAGCCGGGGGCTCGAACCAGGATCCTTACTCCCATCCTTGAGCTTTGCGCCAACGTGCGCTTAACCCGCTGTGTTACTGTCCGACTCCCTAATGAAGTTTTTATCAACACTGATTTAAAGCACAAAATATGTTAATAGATGAATACATTCATGCTTGGAACCTACAAAATATGATATCAAGTATTGATGGACTTTTTGTCATCACTGGGGCTTCATCACTTCAGGATGCCTTTTTCAAAGAGACAGACACAAATAGGCAGAGAGAGAATTAAAGAAACCACAGCAGTAAAGCTTCCTCCAGTGTGGTGGAGGCAAGACTTGAACCTGTGTCGTACACATGGCAGAGCAGCGCACTATCCAAGGGGGTTATTTTGCTGCCCCTGTATCAGTTTTTTTCTTTAAATTAAAAATTTTTTTATTTGATATTAAAGAGAAATTGGGGGTGGGTGGAGATAGAGGTGGAATGAGGGCTAGGCAGTGGCGCTCCCGGTTAAGTGCACATAGTACAAAGCGCAAGTACCTGCATAAGGATCCTGGTTTGAGCCCCCAGCTCCCCACCTGTGTGGGGGGATATGCTTTGCTAGTGGTGAAGTAGGTCTGCAGGTGTCTATCTTTCTCTCTCCCTCTCTACCTCCACCTCCCCTCCCAATTTCTGGCCTGTCCAATAAAATGGGAAAATGGCTGCCAGGAGCAGTGGGTTCCTCGTGCCAACACTGAGCCCCAGTGATAACCTTGGAGGCAGAGAGAGAGAGTGAGAGATGGAATGAGAAAGAGCCACATGCAGCACTGCTACACCACTTATCTCCCCTGCAGGTGGGAACCAGGGGTTTGAACAAGTCTTAAAACATTTTGGTAAGGCTCTCTGGGAGGTGGTGCAGTGGCTGGAGTGCTGGGCCTGAGAGCTTGATGTCCCAAGTTCTGTCATTGGCATCATATGTGCCATTGATGCTCAGGTTTCCCCTCTCTCTGTATCTCTCTCTCTCTCTCTCTCTCTCTCTCTCTCTCTCATATTCTGTCCTATTTAATTAAATAGAAGGGGGGCAGAGAAAAAGTGGCCACCAGGAGCAGTGGGTTCATCATAGTGCAGGCACCCAGCCCCAGAAACAACTCTGGTGACAAACAAAATAAATAAAATTAAATATTTAAAGGGCAGCATTCATTCATTCAACAAGCATTTGATTACCACTTCAGACATGAGCCTGAGCATCAGTCTTCTTCATCTTCCTTCAGGTCGAGAAGACTCCCAAGGGGCTAGTGTGTACGTTGGAGAAGCTGCAGACATTGAAGAGCAACTGGTGTAGAAGCCCCCAAGATAGAGAGCCTGCATGTGAAGAGTAACAAGGGAGAGGGAGTGGGGGCTCAGACGGCAGGCTTCAGTACAGAGACTTTGGCTTTAAAGGATCAGTCAGTCTGCTGTGTGAATAGATTTTAGGGGAGGAAGATTAAACAGACATCAGGTGATTCCGATGAAGTATTGTGGGTGGATATGGGATCTCTTTTGGAGCAGATTGTAGATTGGAAGGTAGAAGTTAAGGGGAAAGAGAATCATGATGGGCCAGTAGGTTTCTGCTTGGCTCTATGGTGGTTCCGCTTAGAGAGAGACATGTTAAAGGTGTATGGGAATCCATACTTCCCATAACTAAGAAGGTGGCTTTCCCAGGGTGAGGCGCCTCCATTGTACTCCGGGTGTGCTCACCCCTGTGATTTCCCCAGATGTGGGAAACTCCACTGTATCATCTGCGGTGGTTGGAGACTGTGCTTACTCCATCCCCTAAACTGTATTAAGTGCCGCACCAATTACGCCACTGCAGCTCCTCCATCCCCTACACTGACTTAAAAAATCAAAAAAAGTCATTGTCCAGAACTAAACTTTGATTTTGTTGTAGTTTGGAGTCTCTGTTGAGTGAATCTAGAGGCTTTTGTTGGTGGTTGTTTTTTTTTTTTTAAGATTTTATTTATTTATTAGTGATGAGGAAGATAGGAGGAGAGAGAAAGAAAGAACCAGACATCACTTTGGCACATGTGCTGCCGGGGATTGAACTCATGCTTGAGAGTCCAAAGCTTTATCACCTCCCAGACCACTGGTGTTTGTTTTTAAAGATACTTCTTTTATGAAAGACCAGAGCATTGTTTCACTCTGGCATATATGGCACAAGGCATCAAACCTGGGGCTTCAGGCATACCAATCCTGTGCTCTCCCCATGTAGCCACCTCACTGACTTGTTTATGAAAGGCTTTTATGGGGAGTCGGGCAGTGGGTTAAGTGCAGGTGGCGCAAAGTGCAAGGACCGGCTTAAGGATCCCGGTTTGAGCCCCCAGCTCCCTACCTGCAGGGGAGTCACTTCACAGGCGGTAAAGCAGATCTGCAGGTGTCTGTCTTTCTCTCCCCCTCTCTATCTTCCCCATCTCTCTCCATTTCTCTCTGTCCTGTCTAACAACATCAATAACAACAATAAAACAACAAGGGCAACAAAAGGGAATAAATATATTTTTTAAATGTTTTTATGCTTATTAGGAATACGCTCTGAATCTTAAAATATGCTCCACTTTCTTTATTAGGGGCAGGCCACTGTTAAAGACCTCTTTTCAAGGAGGATCTAAATCACTTCTGGAATGTATTGCCCCCTCCAAAAAAAAAAAACAAAAAACGCCACTAGGTGTCACTGTGAATTATTTGTGCAACATACTCTGGACAAGAGGCACTGGTGCCTGAGAGAGCAAATGACCACAGCTTCAAGGGGAACCAGTTCAGTGAGGCAATTTCTCTCTTCCTATGGTCCTCAGTGACTCAAAGCAGCATGATATAGCACTGAAAGCTATAGACTAGCCTTGTGTCTTATCTGATATTTGGACTGGGTGAATCCTCAACTAGGTGTTTTAATTAATTATTTATTTATTAATGAGAAAGATAGGAGGAGATAGAGAAAGAACCAGACATCACTCTGGTGCATGTGCTGCTGGGGATCGAACTCAGGACCTCATGCTTGAGAGTCCAAGGCTTTATCCACTGCACCACCTCCCAGACCACAATTGAGCCTTCAAGATTGTGTGATAGTTCCAGTGGGGAATAGTCTAGGCAGAAGGAACAGACGGCAAACACCGTATGTTCTGGCATGGGGGACTGGATATTTTGTCACATTTCTCAACACGGGCCCAGTTAGTGTCTTGAGACTCCCCCTATCCCCGCATGGGCCTGATTTCCTTCCCCACCCCACCCATTAAAATGTGATCTTTCAGGTCATCATAAAAAGAGCAACGAGAGAGATGGTACGAGGCATTTGAAATCTTTTTCTTTAATTAATTAATTAATTAATTAATTATTGGATAGAGACAGAGAGAAATTGAGAGGGGTGGGGGAGATAGACACCTGCAGCCCTGCTTCACCACTCATGCTGCTACTCTCCCCTTGGAGGTGGGGACCAGGGGCTTGAACTCGGGTCATTGCACACTGTAATGGGAGTGTTTTAACCAGGTGCACCACCGCCTAGCCCCGTTTGAGATCTCCTTATGACACACAACTAGTGATGAAAAAATGGAAAACAGCTCTGTGTCAGCACACCTATGCTCTCTTATGCTTGATTTTTTTAGATAATCTTGACATGAGAAGATATTTTGTGTGACCTCCCAGAATAAAGAATGCCTTTTCCACACTGTTCTCAGAGTATAGGACAGGTCGGCATAGTAGGGAAATTAAAAACAAGACCATCTGACTCACTTTAATGATAGTTTCTTGAAACATCAGTGACTAAATTTTCCTCTCCCAACACCAGAAATGATATAGATTAGTATAGGGACTGGTTACTGTTAAGTCATCAAAAAAAAAAAAAAGGCAGACTTTGGATGAAAAAAACCACTAGTTCTGCAGTCAAGAATAATGGGGTTTTTAGACTTTATTATAACTCATTGTTATTCCTGACATCTCCATATTCTTTTTTTTCTAGACAATTTATGAAAACCGAATATACAGCCTTAAAATAGAATGTGGACCTAAATACCCAGAAGCACCCCCCTTTGTAAGATTTGTAACAAAAATTAATATGAATGGAGTAAATAGTTCTAATGGAGTGGTAAGTTGTCTTTTCTGCCATTAGTGTTTCTTGGGGTTGAGAATTGCTTTGTACTGCCATCAGGAAGGAGTACTTAGCCCTAATTCTGTTTCTCACCTGGTTATTTGATGCTAAAATAGATTATAGCGTGAGCACGTGCAGATTTTGGGTGAGGGCCTGCTTCCCAGTTAAATTTAGCCATCACTCTTACAATGATCCCTTGACTGGCATCGAAAGATGTAAGTTCATTTAGTCCTCACAATTCACCTCATGAGCCTTAGTTGTGAACAACCAGTACATCATTTTCCTTCAAGAACCTTGCTTTTTACTACCACACTCAGCTGCCATAAATGGAAAACCAGGGCAGGAGATAATTCACCTGGTTGGTTGCCTGCCTTCCGTGCTGTAGCCCAGGCTTGAGTCCCAGCATCACATGGGAATACCATGGCATTAGGGGAAGTTTGGTGTTGTGGCTTCTTGCTCTCTCTGAAAAAGTCGGCCCAGAGCTGTAAAATTGTATGTGAGACCCCAGCAATGCTGACAAAGGGGAAGAAAAAAAAGGGAAAGCCAGCCTCCTAAGAATACAGTAATGGCTGCAATAAATACTACAGCAGCAAAGCAGAGTTAATAAAGTTTTATTCTACATGTTGTTTAACAAATGCTTTGAACCTTTCTCTTGTTCAAAGGGGAAATCATCCAGTGTTAAAGTACTGTTAGTATCACAGAATACCTGAAAGAAATTGAAAAGACATGAGACTTTTGTTACTGTGTGTCCAGTTTTCAATGTTGTATCTGAGTTCCACACTAAGTCCTGAACCCAGAGCTTGACCCACACTTTGGGAAATTTTAGGGGAGGAAATAAACTAACTTGAGAGCTAGTATGGCTCTAAAGCTGGCTCTGTTATTTGGGCATGAGTCCATGCCACCTTTGCTCTGCCTGCACACTTGTAATCTTCTGGGTGTGGAGACAAGATTAAGGAAGGTTTTGAGCAGTGTGGCAGCTGCCAGCCCAGGAGCAAGTTGTTGCTTTAGAAATAGTGAGTTAATGACCACCAGGTCTCACGGCCATTTCTCTAAAGGGGACTTACTTACCTATAATTTCCTTCTCTCAGACACTGAGGATTGAGATACCAGAAAAGTGTGTGGTGGGGGGTGGAGATAGATAGGCCTGCTAGAAGTTGAAAACACATTTAAATCAAGTTTGTACTGTCATTTAGCTCCAGCATGTAGCACTTCTTGTTTGAGAGCCTGACGGTGATTTTTTTTGTTTGTTTGTTTGCCTCTTTGTAGGTGGACCCAAGAGCCATATCAGTGCTAGCAAAATGGCAGAATTCATATAGTATCAAAGTTGTACTGCAAGAGCTTCGACGCCTAATGATGTCTAAAGAAAATATGAAACTCCCTCAGCCACCTGAAGGACAGTGTTACAGCAATTAATCAAAAAGGAAAACCACAGCCCCTCCCCCGTCCCCCGTTCGATTTAAGCAGTCTTCATTTTCCACAGTAGCCAGTTTTCTAGATACGTCTTGTAGACCTCAAAGTACTGGAAAGGAAGCTCCCATTCAAAGGCAGTTTATCTTAAGATACTGTAAATGAAACTAATTTCTTGTCCATTTGAAATATATAAGTTGTGCTATAACAAATCATTCTGTCGAGTGTAACCACTGTCCACATAGTTGAACTTCTGGGATCAAGAAAGTATATTTAAATCGATTCCCATCATAACTGGTGGGGCACATCTAACTCAACTGTGAAAAGACACATCACGCAATCACCTTGCTGCTGATTACATGACCTGGGGTCTCTGCCTTCTTCCCTTCTCCTCCCCTTGCCTCCCTCCTTCCTGCAGCAGCCCTCCAGCTTGGGGTGGCTTGTTAGAGTAGATGGAAAGGTTTCAGGTCACAGCCTGTGGGACTACTGCTGGGTGTGTAGGGGTGCTTTGTCTGCACCCTGGTTTCTTTTTGTTTTAAGTCTTAAATGATACCCTCCCCACCCCACTCCCACTCCAAGCCACATCCTTCCCCACTCTCTACTACCACCCTTGGCCGAAGCATAGATTGTAACCCCCTCCGCTCCCCTCTGAAATTGGCCTTTGGTGAGGAATTCAGGGCTTTTCCCATATCTCCCCCACCACCACCTTTATCGAGGGGTGCTGCTTTTTCCTTCCTCCTCCTCAAGTCCCCTTTTGCACCATCACCACCCAACACTTTCCATGACACTTCCTTGCTTTGGCCAAAAGCCATCAGGTCAGGTTGGCGAGTCTCTGACCTCCCTTGTTTAGTTCTGGAACCACATCAGTTTACTCTTCACCAGCCTAGGAAATGAGTGTTTGATCCTCAGCCCTGCCGCCCTCTGCTGTCATTAGCTGATGCATTTTTTTTTTAAGCTCAGGTTTTGATAAGGTGAAAGACAAGTCACCAGGGTTACTCAGACCTGCCAACTCTCCAAGTCCTTGGTGTTTAAATATGGAGAAAGGCCACATGAAGACACTTGTAAGCACACATGGTCCCTCTGAATGAATTGTTTTCTTTTCCTGAAATTGCTTTTGAAAATTGGAAGTTTTAAACAGGGCTCTCATTTGGTCATCCTTGCAATCCATTTGGGTCTAGTTTGGAATGTGACAACTGGAACAAAAAGAACCTTGAATTCGGTGCATACTTTGGTTTTGGTGCTGCTGCTTCTCACGATCCTCAGCAGGGATTAAGAACGAACTTGGTGTGCACAGCAGATACCCAAAATTGGCGGGCTTGAATTCCTGGCAAATTGCTGCGTTTTCCGCTTTTCTGTTCAGGACCACTAAATGCTGAGGTGTGGATGCATACCAAAATAAAAGCAATTCATTGTGTTCTAAAGTCGTCCCCCCCCCCCCCCCCCGATTTAGTGTTTCTATAAAGCAATCTTTTGAAGCAGCAACTCTCAAGTCTGAAAAGCAACTTGTGTTTCCATTGATATTTTTCTGGGGGAAACCTTAATTCTAAGGTTTTACTTTAAGTAAAGTATAACATAACAGTATTCCATAAACAGCCTTTTTATTGTCAGACCATTGCCTAATTTTAATATAATAAAAAGTGTGCGTTAATATTTAAGAAGCTGTGCTCTTCTTCCTCTTAGAATATGTTTTAGGGGGAAAAAATGTGTTTTAGGAACAGAATTTGTCTGAGATGCTTTCAATGCTTTGGTATTCAAACCGATACCCTAAAGCAGGGATTGGCAAACTTTTTTACCACAAAAGGCCTAAGTAAATATTTAGACTTTGTGGGTCAGGATTCAAAATTCAAAAACACTTAAGTTTGAAATAAAAGAAAACATTTACACAAAATTAAAAAAATTAACTTTCAAAGGCTTATTTCGTATGAGATTGAGTTTTACATGAGAAAGACAAAGAGCTGCCTGAGAGGTGGCACAGTGGCGTGGGTGCTGGACTTGCAGGCATGAAATCCCAAGTTTGATCCCTGGCATGATCAGATCATGTCAAAGTTATGCAAGAATTAAGCATGATGTTCGCCAATATTGTTCACTACTAAAAGAGAATAACTTTATTTTAGAGGGTGACATTTTGCTAAGTTAGGATTCAATGTCAGTATTCTTATCAAAACACAAATATCTGTAAAATTTGGTCTTCATTTGAAGGATCATACAGACACCATGGATCATAGTTCGCCAACCCTTGTCCTAAAAAAAAGTATAAGATCCTTTGATTTAAGTAGCTTTGTATGACTCTAGCTATTAGACTCCAATAGAGTGGTCCTGGAGGTGGCACGGTGGATAAAGCATTGGACTTTCAACCATGAGGGCCTGAGTTCAGTCCCTGGCAGCACATGTACCAGAGTGAGAATCTGGTTCATTCTCCTCATATCTTTCTCATTAATAAATAAAGTATTTTTTTGAAAAGACTCCACTAGGGGAGGATTACTGTTTGGAATTGGTAGTTTCTTAGGAAGAGTAAAATCAAGAAAAGTCATGGAATGTTCTTGTGTGGAACAAGAATTTTGATCTCATGACGATTTGCCATTTGCTGCTGTGGGAAGAGTGGGAACGCGACTGTTCTGTTTCTACCCAGGATTTGAACTTCCTGCTGTGGCCCCATGACCTTGGTATCCTGTTCGGGTGCAAGGACAGTCTCTTGTGGCTATGGGGTCAGATCAGATGTGAACTTGACTGCATAGAGAGCATTAGGTTGTTACTAACTGGCCAGCCTCCAGAAAGTGCTGCCAACCTTTGCCAAATGGTCTTTATGAATCCTCAAGTTAATTATTGTCTTTCAGTTCCCAGAAGGGATTTGGGTCACGAACATGTGTGGGTTCTTACTTACTCTGTTTGCCCAAGGGAGAAAGGACGGCAAGTTTAAAGAAAAAAAAATTTAAGGGGGGCCAGGTGGTAGTGCAGCGGGTTAAACGCACATGTGTGAAGCACAAGGACCAACGTAGGGATTCCAGTTCAAGCCCCTGGCTCCCCACCTGCAGGCGGTGAAGCATGTCTGCAGGTGTCTTATCTTTCCCTCTGTGTCTTCCCCTCCCCTCGATTTCTCTCTGTCCTACCCAACAACAGTAATAACAAGGGCAACAAAAATAGGGAAAATGGCCTCCAGGAGCAGTGAATTCGTAGTGTAGGCACTGAGCCCCAGGGATAGCCCTGGAGGGGTGTGTGTGTGTGTGTGTGTGTGTGTGTGTGTGTGTGTGTGTTTAAATATAGTCAGAAAATACCTAAAGCTAAAGTTAGCAACTCTTCTGTGCTTGGTAATTTTCAAAGAGGAGAAAATAAATGGGTCCTGAAATCCTAAAACTATACCTTTTACCTTCCTTGTGGGCTCCATGGAGCTGGAGCTTTGGAAGTACAAATAGAACTTGGGACAACTAATTGTCTTACCGTTTGACCTGTTATTATTACATCCTATAGTTGTATGACTTTTGTTGTTAGTGATAGAGTTACAGAAAGTCTTTTAACATTTGTGGCTCTAGTGTAGTCTTAAATTTAGAGCAAAGAAGTGCCTCTCTGAGACAAGGCATTAAGCCTTGTGTCCTTCCCCACCAACCACCCCCTCAGCTCCTATCAAATCTGCTCTTGAGAGAAGATACTTCTACTATGTGGAAATTCAGAATGCAGAAATACCATGGTGACCTGACAAAGTGGAGGAAGGCAGTGGGTATCACAGAAATCCCCCATGGCTGCCTGGGCAGTGACGAGTGTAGTGTGGCATGAGTTTGACCTCCATTGCATGTGACAGAGTGATGCTCTCATTTCTGCCCCACCCCCCATTATTTATTTATGATTGGTTAGACAAACTGAGAAGGAAGAAGGAGACAGACACCTGCAGCTCTTTTTTTTTTTTCCTTTTTTTTCTTGTTGTTTTATAGGACAGAGAAATTGAGAGAGGAGGAGGAGAAGATGGGGAGAGAAAGATAGACACCTGCAGATCTGCTTCACCACTTGTGAAGCGACACCCCTTCAGGTGGGGAGCCGGGAATCAAACTGGGACCCTTGAGCCAGTTCTCGTGCTTCACACTATGTGCACTTAACCCGGCTCCCTGACTCATGAAACTTTCCCCCTGCACGTGGGGACCAGGGGCTTAAACCCCGGTCCTTGTGCACTGTAGTATGTGCGCTTAACCAGGTGAGCCACTGCCTGACCCCACAAATCTTTTTTTTCCTTTTGCCTCCAGAGTTATCACTGGGGCTCAGTGCTGGCACATGAATCCACTCCTGAAGGCCTTTTAAAAAATTTTTTTATTTTATTGGATAGGACAGAGAAATTGAGAGGGAGGGGGAGATAGAGAGGAAGAGACACACCTGCAGACCTCTGCTTCACCACTTGTCAAGCAACCCCCTGCAGGTGGGAAGCCAGGATCCTTGCATTTTGTACTATGTGTGCTAACCCTGTGTGCCACTGCCCAGCCCCCCAATTTTTTTTAATCCCCTCTGATTCACTGACAGCAAATCAATAATGGGTCTCTGACCTCTGCCTGGCTTCCTGGTTTGGGGCCTGAGACAGTTCCTGGTCCCTGTCAGTGGGGGAGCCTCAGATACACTGCTGTCCTGAGTTGTGATGAAGCAACAAGTGATAAACAGCACAGACCCTGCCATGCTTCTACTCCGGGACAATTCCTGGTTGGCCTCATGTCCCTTTTACCCTCAAGCAGCTCAGATCCAACTGAATCAACCATGCTCCCTTTCTTCACCTGTGTCTTCCCTGTGTATTTTTCATTCCAGATCCCCATGAAGGACTGGGGATATATCATTTGGGTTTGCTCATTCATCATAAGCAACATAAAAGGAAGGGCAGCTGTGAACACATCTTTTCAGTTTTCAAGAAATAAAATGTGCTGTGTGAACTGCATAGCTCTGAGCTGTGAGGGTGGAGCAAAAGCTTTTCGGGTGGGGACCATATGAATTTGATGACTGTTTTCAGTCAGAACTTACATTGACTGGAAGTGACCTGAGGAGAGGTAAAGTTCTTAGTATGAAGCCAAGCCTCATTGTTGCTGCTGGTCTTGTCACAATGAATGAGAAGACACTGGCCACATCTTGGGTTTCTGGTGTGTCTGATAATGCTCTTTTTGCCAGATCATTTTTTATTTTCCAAGAGAAGCAGTGAATTGATTCCTTCCACCCTCCCTCCCTTTCTTTTCTAGATTTATTAATGAGGAGAGGGAAAAAACATCACTCTGCAATGCTGGGGCTTGAACTCGAGGGCTCAAGTACCTTAGCTTTTTTTTCTTATACCTTAGCCTTTATGCCACCTTTCAGCCTTTCAGGCCACAGAAGCAGTGGATTTCTATGTGGAGCAAGATTTTTATATGAAACTTCCCATTTTCATTATTTGCAAGTCAAACTTTTTTTTTAAATTCCCCATGTAGAACACTCAAAACTTTCAGGTCACCTTTGAGACCTACATACATGAGGCTGTATGTAGGTCTCAACAGCTGCACTCTGGTTTTCCCAGTTGTCGTTGCAGCTGACCTCTGGAAGGCCTGAGCACAGAGAATACTGCTTCTGACACCTATGCTGGTTCATAGTGCAAAGCTCAATGAGACTAGTCGTTGTACTGAGTCTGGATGCCACCTACTGTGAGATGCCCTGCTATTTTAGGCAGTGTTTATAAGATGCGAATGTAAGGAAATTTCAATTCCAGTACTAGAAGGACAGCATAATGGTTATGCAAAAGACTCATGCCTGAGGCTTTGAGGTCCCTGGTTCAAACTCCAGCACAACTATAAACCAGAGCTGAGCAGTGCACTGGTCTAAGTTTCTATCTTTCTCATTAATACATCCCAGTTCCAGAAATACTAAGATGTAAAAGGGCTGAAATCCCTATTTTTATTTTTTTACTAAATAAACAATTCATGAACCTAGAAAGTACTTCAAACAGTAGAAAGGGAAGAGAGTAGAAGATAAGGTCCCGTTAGGTTTTGTTCCTGACAATTACAGATTCACTGGTGTCATTCATCATTACTTGTCCCTCACTGGAGCTGGCCTCATGCCGATGGGTCCCTTATCTGGCAGTGTCATTGCTGTGCTCCACACAGTACCTGGCACAGAGTCAAAGCGTGAAATGAGTTATTTCCCAGAGCTGGGCC
Source organism: Erinaceus europaeus (assembly GCF_950295315.1). Classification (NCBI taxonomy): domain Eukaryota; kingdom Metazoa; phylum Chordata; class Mammalia; order Eulipotyphla; family Erinaceidae; genus Erinaceus; species Erinaceus europaeus. The sequence continues at coordinate 47,463,345 of NC_080162.1, forward strand.
CTGGGTCTTGCTCTGGGAGCCACTGGATGTGGCCAAGGGGAGGGGCTTAGGGGCTTGTGACCAGCAAGTTACTCATTGCATGAGGGATGGACAGGAGGGGTGGGTCGGGGTGGACTGGCAAAGTTTGGAAGTTCCAGGTAAGTATTTACCAAAGCTCTGCTCAGTTCTGGCTTATGGTAGTGCTGGGGAATAGAACCTGGGGCCTCGGAGCCTCCTCAGGCATGAGAACCTTTTTTGCATGCCCATTTATGCTGTCTCTCCTGCCTCAGGTAATAGTTATTTTTGCGAGCTGGAGCCTTCATTGAGAGAGGAAAGATTACAGCACTATGGTGTGGTTCATGAACATGGCAAGCCACATCCAGTGAGATCTCTCTCTGGCCTCTCCAGGTAAACTTTACAATGAATGGGTGGAAGTAACAGTGGGTGATTGAACGAGCGAGCTAGGGAGCAAGCAGAAGTGAGATCTCACATAATCTCTAGACTTCACTGGGGGTCAGGAGGGCTGAGCCTGGCGCATCTCACCAGTTGCGGACAGGTCCTAGCCAAACTCCGTAACTCCTCTGGAATCACATTCTGCGTGGTTGCGTGAGGTCTTGTGTGTAGTGAAATTCACACAGCAAACCCTCTAAACGTCAGCAAGCGTTAATATTACCCCATTTCGTGCAGGAGGAGCTAGTGTGCCCTTAGTAGGCCACGTTCCAGGTTCCGGCTGGTGCCTGCGTGCCCGCTGTAGGCCAGTAGAGGGCGCGCACGCGCCGTGGACCTACCTCGGTACAGGTCTGCGGAGGCGGCACAGGTGTGGCTTCGGACCTGGGCGGAGTCGCCTCTGTTAGGTGTGTGACTTGAGGCGTCTCAGGAGCCCCGCAGCAGATCTGAGCTGCTGAACACCCCCTCCCCAACCTGGAAGAGCGCTCTCGCTCCCACCCCCCCTCCCCCACCCGCCTTTTTACGGAAGACACGCTGAAGTCCAGAAAAGAAATGTCCAAGGTCACTCTGGTCGAGGTGCGGTCAGCCGAGGGCCATCTCTAGTGCTGGGGTCAGAAACGCAGCTGCCTCCAGGGCCCGAGGGCAAACTGGAAAGTGGCCGCATTGGTTTCTGGGATGCGGGCGCAGAATGATCAAAGCTTTGCATTATTTCTCCTTTAAATATTTTATTTATGTATTTATTTATTTACTAGAGAGAGCTGGGGGCCCGGGTGGTGGCGCACCTGGTTAAGCGCACATATTACCAAGCACAAGGACCGGGGTTCGAGCCCCCGCTCTTCACCTGCAAGGGATCCGCTTAACGAGCAGTGGCGCAGGCCTGCAGGTGTCTTTCTCTCCCACTCTTTTATCCCCCCCCACCCCTCTCAATTTCTCTCTGGTCTAGCTAATAAAAATTAGAAGGAAAAAAAGGAGGGGGAATGGCCGCTGGTAGCAGTGGGTTTGTAATTCTGGCATCAAACCCCAGCTAGTAACCCTGCTGGCAATAAAAATAATAATAATAATTAGAGAGAGACCTGTAGCACTGTTTCACCTCTTATGAAGCTTCCCCCCAGCAGGTGGGGAGTGGGTGTTTGAAACCATGACCTTGAGCCTGGTAGTATATATGCCTTATTGGGTGCGCCACCACCTAACCCCAGCTAGAATTATTTCAAGAGAGAAGCCAGACGTCACCATCCAGTAAAACATCTCCGTGTCTAAGGTGGCAATGAGTTCAAAACTTAGATATGTGTTTGTTTTACCAGAACACTGCTCAGCTCTAACTTATCATGATGCTGGGAATTGAACTGGGAACTTAGAGCCTCAGACATTAAAGTCTTTTGTGTAATCATGATGTCATCTCTCTTATTTTTTTATTTTATTTTAGACTTACTTAATTAGAATTCCCTTTTGTTGCCCTTGTTTATCGTTGTTAATATATTGTAGTTATTGCTGTCGTTGTTGGATAGGACAGAGAGATATGGAGAGAGGAGGGGGAGACAGAGAGAAAGACACCTGCAGACCTGCCTCAGCGCTTGTGAAGTGACCCCGTGCAGGTGGGAGCTGGGGGCTCGAAGCGGGGTCCTTACGTCGGTCCTTGTGCTTCGAGCCATGTGTGCTTAACCCGCTGCGCTACTGCCTGTAATAATGATTTTTTTTTTTAATGGCCACTTACTGCCTGTAGGCTACCGTAGTTAACTCTCTCTTAGAAGGACGTTTGGGGTTTGTTTTACTTAAGATTTGTTTATTTTATGAGAGCAGCGCCACCTTCAGGGCCACTGGAGGAGGCTTTTTTGCAGCAAAGCCATGGCTGCCACCCCTTTCATCTCTTCCCCACCCAATCCTGCTTTTCCTTGGACCTGAGTGTGTGGTGTCCAGCTTCCCCCACCCCCACCCCTTTTCATGAGTTGACCTTAGGTTTCTCCACACACAGTCGGGCCTCATGAAATCCAGTAGGGGTGGCTTGCCAGTTGCACCACTGACAGTGAGGGCCATGCAGTCTCAGGCGGTCCCCCTGTCTGGGCTACGCCCCTTTTCTGTGGTCTAGAGTCCAAGTGACTTGTCAGGGGTGGGGGAGGGGGGAGCAGAGCGACAGTTGCCTTTCCTGCACCAGGGCAGGAGGAGGAGGCAAGGTGGGGTCATCCCTCGGGAAGCCAGTGATCTGGGGACACAGGTACCTTCACCCCACCCGTGGTCCTAGCAGACGTCCAGCTCGGTTGCAGTCGGGTGGGTCCTGACGGGCAGCCCTGCTGGCACAGGGGAGAACACATCTGCCTGTGTGTCTGGCGCATGCTCATCAGCACAGCCCACAGACAGCGATGGAACGCAGGTGGGCAGCCAGACAATTGCAGCTTCACTCTGCTGTGCTTTCAGGGCTGGGGGACAGAGATGCAGGAGGAATGGATTAGGGCTGAGGCGATAGTACAGTGGTTATGCCAACAGACTCTCATATCTGGGGCTCTGAGTTCCCAGGCTCAATCCCAAGTACCGCCATAAGCCAGAGCTGAGCAGTGCTCTGGTAAAAAAGAAAAAACAATAAATAAATAAGTGAAATAATTTCACAACTAAGTCAATGTCATAAAGACAGTACAGCAAGCTGTGATGGAGAGGGATTTTATTTTTGTTTGTTTGTTTTGTTTTTCCAGAGAACTGGTTAAACTTTGTCTTATGGTGGTGCAGGGGATTGAACCTGGGATCTGGGAGCCTCAGGCATCAGAGTCTGTTTGCATAACCATTATGTTATCTCCCCTGCCCCGGGGGGTATTTTTATTTATTTATTTGTTTTTGCAGAACTGGGACCTCAGCATGACTTACTGCTCCAGGCCACACACACACACACACACACACACACACACACACACACACATATATTCCCTTTTGTTGCCCTTGTTGTTTTTCATTGTTGTTGTAGCTATTATTGTTGTTGTTATTGATGTCATTGTTGTTGGATAGGACAGAGAGAAATGGAGAGAGGAGGGGAAGACAGAGAGGAGGAGAGAAAGATAGACACTTGTGGACCTGCTTCACCGCCTGTGAAGCGACTCCCCTGCAGGTGGGGAGCCAGAGGCTAGAACTGGGATCCTTAAGCCAGTCCTTGCGCTTTGTGCCACCTGCGCTTAACCAGCTGCACTACAGGCCGACTCCCCCGGCCACTTTTTCATTCAGATAGACAGAGTGGAGAGACACCATAACACTCAGCTCCTTTCTCTGTCACAACACACCCATGTAGTGCTGGGGCTTGAACCTGGACTATGAACATAGGCACACACCCTACACAGTAAATTCTCCCCCTAACCTGAGGGATTACTTTACATGGGTGGACAGAGCAGACAGACCTCTAAGAAGATGAGGTTTGAGCAGGGTGCTGTTTAGATTGAGAACTGACAGGGGAGCCAGTGGGTCCAAAGACCCTGAGGCAGGCATGAGCGGAGTGGAAATGAGGGAATAGCAAGAGGCTAGTGTAGCTGGAACATTGTGTACAAGGATGATGAGTGAGGTAGGTAAGAAGAACACAGGTTCAGAGCCTTCCCCAACCCCACTACCACCATCAGCTCACGGGGTGATGCAAAGATGAAATGGTATCAAGGCCAGCACTCAGAGGCTGGGAAGAGAATAGACTTTCATGCCTAAGGCTCTGAGGTTCAGTTCTCAGCACCACACTAAGCCAGAGTTGGACAGTGGACAGTGCTCTGGCCTTTGATTAAAATAAATAATAAGGGGCCTGGGGGTTAGCACAGTGGGTTAAGCACACAGGCGTGAACAAGCCCAAGGACAGGCATAAGGATCCTGGTTCCAGCCCCCGGATCCCCACCTGCAGGGGATTCACTTGATAAGCAGTGAAGTAGGTCTGCAGGTGGCTGTCTTTCCCCCTCTCTGTCTTCCCCTCCTCTCTTGATTTCTCTCTGTCCTGTCTAACAACAGCAATGACAACAATAACAACAACAACAAGGGCAACAAAACGGGAAAAATGGCCTCCAAGAGCAGTGGATTCATAGTGTAGGCACCGAGCCCCAGCAATAACCCTGGAGGCAAAATAATAATAATACAAGGGACTGGGTGTGGTGCACTCAGTAGAGTGCTTATGTTACTATGTGCAGGGACGTAGGTTCAAGACTCCAGTCCACACCTGCAGGGGAGAAGTTTCATGAGCTGTGAAGCATTCCTACAGGTCTCTCTCTCTCCCTTTTTCCTATAGAAACAGTGAAAATAAAATAAAATATGAATAGGCAAAGAAAATACTCTTTCATTAAAATAATAATATTGGTGTATTGCACCATAGTAAAGGACTTTGGGGTGTGTGTGTTCAGGTCCTGGAACATGATGGTGGAGGAGGACTTAGGTGGAGGGTTAGAGTGTTATGCGGAAAACTGAGAAATGTTACACATGTACAAACTACTCACTGTGTTTTTCTTTTTCTTCAATATTTTATATTTTATTTTCATGAGAGAGATACAGAGAGAAAGACACACAAAGAGACCAAAGCACTGCTCAGCCCTGGCTTGTGGTGGTGCTAGGGATTAAACCTTGGAGTCTCATGAAAGACTTTTGCAATCCCATTGTGCTATCTCCCCAGCTCAGTGCTGTGGTCTTTCTCCCTTCCTCTCTGCCTCTTTGTCTTTGCCACTCTGTATCTGAAATAGCCCTCCTGGAACAGTGAAGCCCTAGTAATGACAAAAATGAAGAAAAAGAATAATGAGGCCATATAGCAGTGTCAAAAATAGAATATGCACTTCTATCATTACAGTGATTACCGATTACTCTATCATTCTTCCAAGGTCTGGACATCAGGACCATCCTCAGAAGGGCCTTCAGACATTCTAGGTTCTGCTGTGCCTTATGGCCTGAGTAGCTGCCCCCCACCAGGGCCTGGGGCTGAGTGGACAGTGTCTTTTGTGTCTTTAGGGGTAGGGGAGAGCACTGGTGGGGAGAGGCAATTCCTCGGACACTCACCTTAGGAGGGTCTCCACAGAGAGATGAGGAGAGAGACTGGGGGCAGGTGAGGGAGGCAAGCCCACCAGCTCCAGGGATCCCTGAGCTGTACCCCAGCCCAGAGTAGTGGCTTCCCCTCCCTAGGGCCCATGCCCTGGCCATTCATAATCTGGGGGCACCAGATTATTAGCCTGGTCTAAACCCTCGCTCTCCCACATCATTCTGGTCTGATGACTGGGCCTCTCTGAGCCTGGAGCAAGGTCCCCACCTGCTGCTGTGGCCCCAGCCCTGCCTCCGGCCCTGCTGTGACTCCTGCACCCACACCATGGGCTCCTTGGAATGTGATTGTTTTCCTTCCTAGATAATTCAGGCCAGAAGGTTGGGTTGGCCGCTTCCGGCCATGCTGTCCTCACCGCCTCCCTGACCCTTCACTCCACAAACATGACACCGTGGTCAGAGCCCAACGCCAGAGCCAGCAGCCCTTGTGCATTCCCCCTCTTGCTCTGATGTGGCTATCCACACCCAGGCACCTCCTCTTTCCCACAAGTCCTTGCTGAGAACATGCCAACCCAATCACTCAGCTAAGGGGCTCTGGCACTCCACAGCCCTAGAGCCTCCAGTTACCCCAGGGGCACCCACACTTCTGATTCAGTCATTCAGCAAGTGTTTGATGCATACTTACTGTGTGCCAGACACTGGGCCAGGCTGAGAGAACACAGAGGCAGCAGTACCAGCCCTCACATGCTGGAGGTAGGGGTGAGCAGGGGAGGAGGGTGGAGAGAAACAGCAAAAATGCAGTAATGTAGACTATTGGTTGGTGATAAATGCTGTGTTGGAAAATAAAGCAGAATGGAGTGATGGGAAGGGATGAGATGATTTGAGTGTGGTACAGGGAGGGAAAGCTTGCTGTTTGAGAAGGTGGCATCTGAGAAAAGACCTGGACACTCAGGGGTAAGGAGTGTAGACATTGGTGGTGGTGGTGGTTCTGGGTAAAGGAACAACCAGTGCAAAGATCCTGAAGCAGGATCAAGCCAGGAGCCTGTGTGGCTGGAGCAGGGTGATTGAGGTAGAAGCTAAGCAAGGCCTTATAAAGACTCGCTTTTGGGAGTTGGGCGGTGGCGCAGTGGGTTAAGCGCATGTGGTGCAAAGCTCAAGGACCGGCGTAACAATCCAGGTTGGAGCCCCCGGCTCCCCACCTGCAGGGGAGTCAGTCGCTTCACAGGTGGTGAAGCAGGTCTGCAGGTGTCTATCTTTCTCTCCCCTTCTCTGTCTTCCCCTCCTCTCTCCATTTCTCTCTGTCCTATCCAACAACAACATCAACAGTAATAGCTACAACAATAAAAAAAAAAGGGCAACAAATAAATACATATTTAAAAAAAGAAAGTTTTTTTTTAAAAAAATAAAGACTCACTTTTACTCAGACTGGTAAAATATCCCACTTGGTTAGTGTACTACTAACCAAGTGTGACCCAGGTTTGATCCCAGCATCCACTGCATTGAAGGAAGGTTCAGTGCTGAAGTCTCTCTCTCTGCCTGCATCTCTCTCTCTCTCTCTCTCATTTTTTTTTATCATTGGAAAAGGAAAGGGGGAACGGCATGCCTTTTTCTCTGAGAGAGATGGAATCAGGTGTGACGCAGGTTTGCACTGGGTCTCTTGTGTGTGGACAGGTCTTGGGGACAAGGGCGGAAGCAGGAGAGAGAGTGGGGTCAGGATGTGGGGAGGGATGCCTAGGTGTTCACGGGAGAGGAAGTAAAAGTGGCTGGAGTTTCATTTCTTTCTTTGAAGATTTTCTTAGGTTTTAATTTTTTATTTATTTGTTTACTGCTTATTTTATTATTTTATATTTCTACCATTGTTTGTTTGTTGTATGGCCATCAGGGTGATCGCTTTGGGTTAGTGTCAGTACAATAAATCCGCTGCCCTTGGCAGTCTTTCTTTCTCATCCTCTCTCTCCTTTCTTTCTCTTTTAATTTTTTCCGTCTTTTTTATTTGATAAGACAGAGAAAAATTGAGGACGGGGAGATAGAAAGGGAGAGAGACACCTGCAGCCCTGCTTCATGAGTCTTGTGAAGCTTCCCCTGCAGCTGGGGAGCGGGAGTTGGAGCCTGAGTCCCCACACATAGTGATTGATGTGTGCACGACGCTACTGGGTGTGCGTGTGTCCTGAGTTTTAGAAGCTCAGCCGGAAGGTTCTGTTGCATGATAGCAGAGGCTTAACTCTAGCCTCACTCACCTGCTTGCTGCTCAGGTTGGGAGTTTTTCACTTCAGGGGGGCAAATTCACACCCAGCACCAGACTGGCCTCATAAGCTGACTCCTCCAGGGTCTTCCCTGGGGAAGGATAAAAAGGCAACTCAGGTCTTCCCAGGCTCAGTCAGAAAGGGGAATTACTTTCCTCCCCACTTTCTTCCCCTCATATTTACCCACCATCAAAATTCTACTGGCTCTGTTGTCTAAGCTGTCTGCATTTCGCTGCATCTGAAAGGATGTGGGAATGATTTGAGAGATGAAGAACATAGGGGGTGGGAAGATGGCCATGTGGTTATATAAAACACTCATGTATCTGAAGCTCAAAGGTCCCAAGTTCAATCCCCAGCATCATCATAAGCCAGAATGCTGGCAAAAAAATAATATAAATAAATAGGGGCCAGGCAGTGGCTGCCTTACCACATCTGAGCTATGGCTCCCCACTGGACTTCTCCTCCTCACCCAACACACCCTGGGGCCTAAACTTAGATGTCACCTCTTTCCAGAAGCCTCCACTGACTTCACAGGTGTGCCCCTCTGGTTCTTAGCGTGCCCCGAACACCCTCCCAGCATCAGCAGACAGTCATTTGTTTGTTTTCTTATTTTGCTTTTTAAAAAATATTTATTCCCTTTTTGTTGCCCTTATTGTTTTATTGTTGTTGTAGTTGTTGTTTTTGTTGGATAGGACAGAGAGAAATGGAGAGAGGAGGGGAAGACAGAGGGGGAGAGAAAGATAGACACCTGCAGACCTGCTTCACCGCCTGTGAAGCAACTCCCCTGCAGGTTGGGAGCCGGGGGCTTGAACCGGGATCCTTAAGCCTGTCCTTGTGCTTTGCGCCACGTGCGCTGACCACCTGACTCCCGTTTTGCTTTTTTTTTTTTTTTAAGATTTATTGTGGCCCATATGTCATAAGTAAAAATAAAACCTGTTTTTAGATTTATTTATTAATAAATGAGAAAGAGAAAGAACCATACATAGCATCTCTGGTACCTTTGATGAACAAGATTAAGCCTAGAGCTTCATGTTTGAGAGTCCAGTGTTCCATTCATTGTGTTATCTCCTGGACCACAATAAATCTTAGGGAAAAAATGCAAAACAAGACAACAAACCAATGACTATCTGTTGATGCTGGGAGGATGTTTAGGGCACTGTCTGCTAATGATTTCTTTCTTTTTTTAAAAAAAGATTTTATTTATTTATTAATAAAAAAGATAGGAGGAGAAAACCAGATATCACTCTGGCACATGAGTTGTTGGGGATTGAACTCAGGACCTCATGGTTGAGGGTCCAATGCTTTATCCACTGTACCAACTCCCAGACCACTACTAATTATTTTTTTCTTTTTAAAATATTTTTATTATCTTTATTTATTGGATAGAGACAGCCAGAAATTAAGAGGGAAGGGAGAGAGACAGAGAGACACCTACAGCACTGCTTCACCACTTGCAAAGCTTTCCTCCTGCAGGTGGGGACCAGGGGCTCGAACCTGGGTCCTTGTATATTGTAACATGTACACTTTTCTTTTCTTTAGTAATTGATCAACTAATTAATTTACTCATTTCTTTTTTAACCAGAGCACTTTTCAGCTCTGGCTTATGGTGGTGCTGGTGATTGAACCTGGGGCCTTTGCTGTCTCAGGCATGAGAGTCTTTTTGCATAAATGTTGTGCTAACTCTCCAGCCCAGTTTATTTGTGTTTTGTGGAACTGAGGTCTAACATGCACAAGGTCTCACCACTCCAGACTGCTGTTTTCACTCAAGTAGAGAGACAGTAAAGAAAGATCCAGCACAGTATCGGAGCTTCCTCCCATGTCCTAACACCTGCATATGGACACACACACACACACACACACACATACACACACACACACGGCCAGGCATGCACCCTACCTGGTGAGCTATCTCTGTGGCCCCGCAATAGCTATTGTGAATTGGCAGTGTCTCCTCACAAGCGAATGCTGCTTGGGCTAGTGACTTAACTGCCCTTAAATCTGTATGAGTTTCTCAACTTTACTTTTTCTGGGTAGTTACTTTTCCCTTTGGGGATATAGACTTTTTTTTCCTAAGGAGATTTCTGGTCTCCTTGTCCCTCCTGGAGTTAGGTTTCCCAGAATGGGGGCTGCACCCCTGGCCTGGGTCCCCTGAGGGTGCGAAAGGAGCAGCATTGCTGGGCCAGGGGTGGATGAAGCCCTGGGCACCGCAGCCCCAGTGTGGCCACCCAGCTTCTGCAGGCCCAGGGCTCAGAGCCAGCAGGCTGGAGCCAGGGAGCCTCCCAGGCCTCCTCACAGCCGCTTTTGATAAGCCCCTCTGTGCATGGGGTGGGGGGGGGG